>NC_138772.1:16409055-16486555 GCF_965119305.1 Pelophylax lessonae
GACCGGACGACGCACTGGATATTCTAGATCCTTATGGTCTTCCCAGTCTGGCCTGTGAGCGCCACCCAACTACTAGCTGCGCGCTAAGTTGGCCACAACATAGCCCCAGTGGACGGGGGCTGACCAGCGAGTAAAACCCCAGGACGCAGCACCCCCATTCCAAGATGGTGCGGTGAACTGCTGGAAGTGGCGCCCGCCTGGTGACCTTGGTATGGTGAGTAGTGTCCCCCCTCCTTTCCTGCGGAATTATTGGGGTGGTCGCGGGCCCTCCCTGGGGATGGTAGGCCCCCCTGTGTCCTTCCTTCCCTTTGTGCTTCCCCCTCCTCCTTGTGGGGTTCCCCTCTTAAATTTGAATGCCCTCATCTGTCCCCTGCCCCCCCCCCCGGCCCTTGTTTGGGGGCATGGGTAAAATTAGATAGGGGGCCTAAATTTTGCTGTGCTGGAGGAGCGGTGGGTGATGCCCCTGTTAGGGGTGTCCGTACCTGGGTGCTGTGGGGGGGTCCTTTGAGGGTCCCCTCCTGGGATCTGTAAATTTTTTCCCTGGGGTCCGGGGTCCCATGCAGTGCCGCGTGGTACCGTCATTTTTCCGTGGTCTCTGTGATTCCCAGGTTGGTGGCCATGTTTCTGTAGGTCAGTGGCCATGTTTTTGGTTTCCCCATAGACTTGCATTGGCTGCCATTTTCCTGTAGTCTTTCCAGCAGTGTGGCAGATCGTTTTTGATCGGGTGGTGAGTCTCTGGGGGTACACTATCCTTCCTTGCTGTATACAGCGTCGCGGGTGTGCTGCTTCTTGTAGTGCCACAGCGGTGCACAGGGGGGAGGGGCCTTCCATTTTTTAAAAAGAATAAAAAATTTCTTTGCTGAGCAGCGTGGTTCCTTTTAACCCTTCATGGAGCCTCTGGAGCATGTTTCACCATCCGATCCACTCCTGGAAGCTGCGAGACCCTCTGGGTCTTAATCTGCCATGACGGCAGCCCTGCAGTCGCTAGTAGCCAAAGTAGATATGGCCCTGCAAAGGAGACCAGGCAAGAAGCGCCCCCGCCTTAAACTGTATCCTCTGCTTCCTCAGATTCTAAGGTTGTTTTGGCCGCCGCGGACGAGAGTCACCCCACTGGGTCTGTGTCCACGCACGCTGAGTGCTCTTAAAGTGAGGATGAGTCGCCGTCCTCTGCAGCCGCGCATGAAAAAGCGCTGGTGGAGGCCCTGATTGTATCAGTGCGGGAAACTTTAAAGTTGGAGGACTCAACTGCTGCTGAGTCGGCGACGCCGGTGAAATTTGGCAGTGGGGTTCCCCCGAAATGCTTGGTTGGAATACCAAAGCGTTTTGCCAGAAGATATCCCTTTTGAGGAGTCTCTTCTGAAGAAACTGACGGTTCCACCATCAGTACACTCTCAGGTTTCCAGGCTAAATAAGACCACACTTTTGACGGTGGAAGATTCCCCGTCTTAAGAACCCCATAGACAAAAGAGCTGAGGCTCTGGTCCGGTACCTCTTCACCGTGGCTTGTTCAATTTTAAGACCGGTGTTGCTATCACCTTGGTATCCCAGACCTTAACGGAATGGGCTAAAGTTTTGCACCAGGATCTGGAGGGGAGACAACGCCCTTCTGAGCTGGCGGATCAGTTGATCCAAGGGCTACAGTATATTTGTGATGCATCCCTGGATGCGACTCCTTTGGCCGGCAGGGTTTCTGTAAGGGCGGTGATCTTTTGCAGCATGATCTGGTTGAAGTACTGGTCAGGCTTATTAAAAAGTGCTAACTGATCTTCCCTTTGTAGGTGATCGTTTGTTTGGTGACTGTATGGAAGAGATCATTAAGGGTCTAACGGGAGGTAAGAGTACATTGCTTCCACAGGCTGCTAAGGGCAAGGAACCTTGCGGTAAGCGGGTCCCTTCTTTTTTGCTCACAAGTGGCCCTTTCGTCCATCTGGATCGTAGGAAACGGGCCCGAGATCCACCCGGAACTTTGCAGGATGCTCCAAGAGACCCTGGAATGGCAGGTCCAAAGTTGGCACTTCTGGTTCTGCAGAAAAGCCTTCCCCAGCCTGAAGGGGTGCCCTCACCCTCATCTGAGGTGGGAGGGGGCTTCTTTCCTTCTTTACAGATCCGTGGACCTTGCTCATTCAGGACAAGTGGGTCCACAAACTGATTTGGTTCAGTTACAAGATCGAGTTTCGGTCCGTGCCTCCAGCAAGGTTCTTTCCTTCCAACTTACGCCTGTCCCCAGAGTGGCTACAGGGCCTCTATGGAGCAGTGCAGGACCTGTTAGCACAAGGGGTTATTCTGCCAGTTCCACAGTCAGAACCTTTCCAAGGTTTTTATTCAAATCTGTTTACAGTTCTCAGGAAGGAAGGCAAGGTTTGTCCGATCTTGGATCTCAAGGTGTGAACCACTTTGTGCGGGTACAGAAATTCCGGATGGAGTCCATCCGTACAGTAGTAGCTTTCTTGTATCAAGGAGATCTGCTGGCCTCCATCGATCTCAAGGACGCTTACCTTCATATTCAAATATATGTCGGGCATCAGCGTTCTTTGTTTTGCCGTGGGCGAGGAGCACTTTCAATTCTTGGCGTTACCCTCTGGTCTCACTTCAGCTCCTCAAGTGCTCACAAAGGTTTGGGCCCCAGTTTTGACCTTGAAGGGGATTGCGGTACTGGGTTACCTGGACGATCTGCTTCTGCGTGCAGAGTCTTTCTTGGCTCTAGCAGCTGACTTGGACGTTACGGTGCGAACTCTGCATGAGTTTGGGTGGACACTGAATTTTCAGAAATCAGCACTGTCTCCGTCCACAAACCTCGACTACTTGGGTCTGACGCTGGATTCAGCATCAGCCCGTGTGTTTCTTCTTCAGACAAAACTTCTGAAGCTACAGGATGCTGTTCAGCTCCTGTTGTCCAACCATCGATCGTCACTCAGGACTTGCATGCAAGTACTGGATCTGATGGTATCCACCTTCGAGGCAGTTCCACACCAGATCTTCCCAAAGGGAGATTCTGATCAAATGGAGCAAGGATCCGCTGTCTTTAGTCAATCTGATTCTGTTGAGTCAGGGTTCGAGGGAATCTCTCCTATGGTGGCTCCGCTCCCCAGCTCTAGGTCTGGGGAAATCCTTTCTTCCCCTGTATTGGACTGTAATCCCCACAGATGCCAGTCTGCCTGGATGGGGAGGTGTCTTGGGAGTGTGTTCGGCCCAAGATGTCTGGACTCGGGAAGAGTCCAGGTTGCCGATCAACACCCTGGAAATTCAAGCAATCAGACTTTGTCTGTCTCAATGGACAGATCGTCTGCAGGGACGCCCTGTGTGGATACAATCGGACAATGCTACGGCTGTGGAATAAGTCAATCATCAAGGGGGCACAAAGAAGAGTGCCCTGGCGGCTCTGGAAGTGGCCTGCATCTTGAGGTGGGCAGAACGATATGTTCCAGCCCTTTCTGCTGTGCAAATTCCGGGGGTAGAGAATTGGTAAGCGGACTATCTCAGTCGGCAGATGTTGGATCCGGGAGAATGGTCCCTTCACCCAGAGGTATTTCATCAACTGTGTCTTTGGAGGGGGACCCCCGATGTGGTCCTGCTGGATTCCCGTCTCAACAGAAAGGTGCAAATGCTGCAGACGCTCTGGTGGATCCTTGGGGTCAGTATCGTCTGATTTACGCCTTTCCTCCAATACAACTGTCGAGACTGCAACTTAGAAACGAGGTAGAAGGAATTCCAGTCATTCTGGTGGTACCAGACTGGCCTCGCCGGTCTTGGTATGCAGACCTGGTAAGGCTGGTATCAGACGTCCCTGGAAACTTCCTCTCATGGAAGATCTTCTGTCTCAGGGATCAATCTTCCATCCTGCTTTACGGTCGCTGGCTTTAACAGCGTGCTATTGAAAGCCAGGTGCTGAAAGACAGAGGGCTGTCAAAGTCAGTGATTCCTACGCTGTTGAAGGCTTGGAAATCTACTTCCAGAAAAATGTATCATCAAGTTTGGAAGGCGTACATTACTTGGTGTGAGTCGCGGGGGGTTTCTCCCTGCTCCTTTTCTGTGTCTCGACTGTTTGAGTTTCTACAATTAGGTGTAGATCAACATTTGGCTCTGGGCACCATCAAGGGGCAGTTTTTTGCCTTGGCTATATTTTTCCGAAGGCCATTGGCGACGAAGTCCTTGGTTCACACTTTCGTGCAGGGAGTTCGCCATCTGGCTCCTCCGGTGTGATCCCTGGTACCTCGGTGGGATCTCAATTTGGTTCTGTCGGTGCTTCAAAAGCTTCCTTTTGAAAATATTTAAGAACTTCCTCTGCTCACTTTGTTGCAGAAGGTGGCTTTCTTAGTAGCTATTACTTCCGCACCTTGCGTGTTGGAGTTGGCTGCGTTGTCCTGTCGGTCACCTTACTTGGTGATTCGTAGGGACAAAGTGGTGTTTTGCGACCTTGTCGGGCATTCCTTCCTAAGGTTGTCTTGGGGACATTGTGTTACCGTCCCAATGTCCTAAGCTGAAATATCCTAAGGAAGTTGCCTTACATTCCTTAGATGTGGTCAGGGTGATTCAGGTGTACCTGGCAGGGACTGAACCGATTAGAAAATCCAATTCTTTGTTTTGATTTTGACTGCTGGTGACTGTTTGCATTTTTAGGGGCTCTTTCCTTGCAGTTTTTTGGGGTTTTTTCCCCCATTTTTTCTGCCACTTTTGTTTGTAAATAGCCTTTTTTTTTTTTCTCTATCTTTCTTTCCTTCCTTCAGACTACTAATTAAGGGGAGTGGTTAATTGGTCACAGGTGCTTCAGGTGCTATTTAAATTTCTGCTGGACTCATTTGAGCTTGCTCATCCTTTAGCTTGTCACCTTTTTGCTTACTGGAACTCTGAGCTAGTGGAGAGTTAAAAACCAGAGTTGAAAACAGGAGATTTGAACAGGAGTCTTTAGACCTGTAAGTAACATCTGAAATTTTCTATTAGTTTTATTTTTGTTGTAACTGGGAAAATGTGCGCTAGCAAGATTGAAGGTTTTGTGCAGTGCACAGAGTGCCGCATGTATACAATAACGGAGCAACAGCTCCAGGATGGATACTGCTGCAACATATGTGAGCAGATTGTCCTTCTGGAAGCTCGCATTAGAGATCTGAAGGAGCAAATTGCAACACTGTGCAGAACTGACAACCTTGAAGGGGGTCCTCTGCTTACTGAGCAGGTGGCTAGTGGGGTTAATGGGGAGGGTGGAGGAGTAAGTCAGGTTTATCAGGTAGGAAGATGGGTTAATACAGTCAGAGGGAATGGTAGGGGCTCACAGAAAAGGAAGGCCAGCCCTGGGTTTGAGCACCCTAACAGATTTTCCATGTTGGGTGAAGATGTGGGGGTGGCAAGCTCAGAGGTGGCAGCCCTAGAGGTCACTGCTATCCCTAACAGCCGGGAGAGCAGTCCATCTAGTAGAGGTGGTGAGGGGACTGTAGGTAGGCCTAGACAGTTGGTGGTAATTGGGGATTCTACAATCAGAAGGACTGATAGAATAATTTGGCGCCAGGATCACCTCAACCGAATGGTTTGCTGTCTCCCTGGTGCCAGGGTTCGGCATGTGGTGGACTGGGTTGATAAATTACTGGAGGGGTTGGGCATGACCCAGCTGTCTTGGTCCACATTGGAGCCAATGACAGAAGATATGGAAGGTGGAGGCTCCTTAAGAACCAATTTAATGAACTAGGCTGCAAGTTGAAGGGAAGGACCTCCAAGGTGATATTCTCTGAAATATTGCCTGTGCCATGCGCAACACAGGAAAGGCAGGGGAAGATTTGAGAGCTGAATGCATGGCTAAAGACCTGGTGTAAGGAGGGATTTGGGTTTTTAGAGCACTGGGCTCATTTTTCATTGGGGTGCAACCTATATGCTAAAGATGGTTTGCACCTAAATGGAAGGGGGTCTGTTGTGCTGGGGGAGAGGTTTATGGGAAGGCTGGAGGAGTTTTTAAACTAGGATTGAGGGGGAGGGTGAATTTGATTATAATGGGGCAGACAGGGGTCAGCCCCTATTGGTGGGTGGAATGGGGAAAGATGGGGGGAGAGTTATGGCAGAGGATAAGACGGTTCCCATGTTACAAACAACCATTGGAAATGGTACTATTTGTACCAAAATTAAAAACATGCTTAATTTGGTATTGCTGAATCTTGGCCTCATTCTTCACATGACTGGGCTATTAATATTCCTGGCTATGCTCTCTTTTGGAAAGACAGGGTAAAACGGAGGGGTGGTGGTGTTTGTCTCTATGTGAAAAGTGATCTCAAAGTGAGTGTGAAAGATGACCTAGTTGATGGAGAGTGTGTTGAATCTGAAGCAATATGGGTTGAAATGTACATGGGTGTGCGTAAAACAAAAATTATCATTGGAGTTTGTTATAGACCTCCCAGTATTAATGAGGAGGTGGAGACTCAGCTCCTGGCACAGATAGAAAGGGCTGCAAGGGCTGGGACAGTGATAATAATGGGGGATTTTAACTACCAAGACATTGACTGGAGTAATGGCACTGCTGGAACAGTTAAAGGGCAAAAATATATAAACCTATTACAAGACAATTTTATGGTGCAATTTATTGAGGCCCCGACTCGAAATGATGCTCTGTTGGACCTGGTAATCTCAAATCATGCAGAGCTTATTAATAATGTTCATATAAAAGAACATCTGGGTAGCAGTGACCATAACATGATTTCATTTAATGTTTGCTGTAAGCAAAAAACGCATACAGAAAATACAAAAATACTTAACTTTAAGAGAGCAAATTTTCCAAGGATGAGGGCTGCTCTCCAGGATTTAGACTGGGAGGGAATATTGGCATTAATGAGCACAGAACAGAAATGGGAATTTTTCAAAAATACTTTATGCAAACTCACTGCAAAGTATATTCCCATGGGTAATAAGTTTAAAAAGCTAAAAATAAAACCTATATGGCTCACAGCAAAAGTTAAAAAAGCTATAGATAAAAAGAAAAGAGCTTTTAAAAGATATAAAAATGAGGGAACACTATCATTGATTAATTGTTACAAAGAATATAACAGAATATGTAAAAAGGATATCAGGGACGCAAAAACTCGAAATTAACTCGAAATGATCGCAAAAGATAGTAGGACAAACCCCAAAAAAAATCTTCAAATATATTAACAGTAAAAAGGTTAGGTCTGAGCATGTAGGCCCTTTACAAAATAATCAGGAGTGGGTGACTGGGGACAAAGAGAAGGCAAAATGTATTAAATAATTTCTTCAGCTCTGTATATACAAAGGAGCATGGGGGAGCTCATGTCCATAATGAGGATGGTATTGTCACAACACCAAATGATCCACAATGGCTCAACAGTGATATGGTCCAGAAATATTTAGACAGAAAAAGGGACGATAAAGCGCCTGGACCAGATGGCATCCACCCACGCATCCTAAAAGAATTGTAATTTCTAAGCCTTTGTTTCTAATTTTTAGGGACTCGTTAAGGACTGGAATAGTACCGCTGGATTGGTGTAGGGGCAATGTGGTGCCTATATTTAAAAAGGGATCAAAGTCTTTGCCAAGTAACTATAGACCTGTTAGTTTTAACTTCTATTGTCAGAAAGATATTGGAGAGTTTGGACCGAGGGGTGGCTGTGGACGTGGTATACTTGGACAGAGGGGTGGCTGTGGACGTGGTATACTTGGACAGAGGGGTGGCTGTGGACGTGGTATACTTGGACAGAGGGGTGGCTGTGGACGTGGTATACTTGGACAGAGGGGTGGCAGTGGATGTGGTAAACTTGGATTTTGCAAAAGCGTTTGACACAGTTCCCCACACACGGCTAATGTGTAAGGTAAAGTCTACTGGCTTGGAAAGATCTGTTTGTAATTGGATAGAAAATTGGCTAAAAGATAGAATTCAGAGAGTAGTGGTTAATAATTCTTACTCTAAATGGTGTAAAGTTATCAGTGGTGTACCCCAAGGTTCAGTGTTGGGACCCTTACTTTTTAATATCTTTATAAATGATATTGGGTCTGGGATTAAAAGTACCATTTCAGTCTTTGCAGATGACACCAAGCTTTGCAGTGGAATAACTTCTTTACAGGGTGTCTCCAACTTACAAGCTGACCTCAATGCACTGTTTCATTGGGCAACTATGTGGCAAATGAGGTTTAATGTTGATAAATGTAAAGTTATGCACTTGGGGGCTAAGAATATGCATGCATCATACATACTAGGTGGAGTGGAGCTGGGGGAATCCATAGTGGAGAAGGATCTGGGTGTTCTGGTAGATCATAAGTTTAATAATAGCATCCAATGCCAAGCTGCGGTTTCCAAAGCAAGCAAAGTCCTTTCTTATATTAACAGAGGCACGGACTCCAGAGAGAGAGATATCATTTTGCCCCTGTACAAATCATTAGTAAGACCTCATCTGGAATATGCAGTTCAGTTTTGGGCACCAGTTCTCAAAAAGGATATTGGGGAACTGGAGAAAGTGCAGAGAAGGGCAACCAAACTGATAAGAGGCATGGAGGACCTCAGCTATGAGAAAAGATTAGCGGAACTGAATTTATTCTCTCTTGAGAATAGGAAATTAAGGGGGGATATGATCACCATGTATAAATACATAAGAGTTCCATATAGTGAACTTGGTGTTGAGTTATTCACTTTAAGGTCAACACAGAGGACAGGGGGCACTCTTTACATCTAGAGGAAAACAGATTTCGTCTCCAAATATGGAAAGGTTTCTTCACCGTAAGAGCTGTGAAAATGTTGAATAGACTCCCTCCAGAGGTGGTTCTGGCCAGCTCACTAGATTGCTTTAAGGCCTGGATTCTTTCCTAGGTCTACATAATATAAATGGGTGCTAAAATTTTTTTTAGGTAAAGTTGATCCAGGGAATATCCGATTGCCTCTCGGAGGATCAGGAAGGAATTTTTTTCCCCTGCTGTAGCAAATTGGATCATGTTTTGCTGGGGTTTATTTTCGCCTTCCTCTGGATCAACAGCGGGTAAAGGATTGTGTATATGGGATTGTATGGTTGGGTTTTCAATACTGTTTTTTTTTTTTTTTTTTGGTTGAACCGGATGGACTTGTGTCTTTTTTTCAACCTGACTAACTATGTTTGTTTTTATGGATGGACCTCGTAAGGGGCAGGCCGCATCTACTGCACCATTTCCAAGTGGATCAGGCAGATGGTGGTGCAGACCTATTCCATTAAGGGACAGGTTCCTCCTTTCCTTGTTAAAATGCATTCTACGAGGGCGCTTAGTGCCTCTTGGGCCTTCCGTCATCAGGTGTCAGTGGTTCAGGTATGCAAGGTGGCTACGTGGTTGTTTTGTACGCACATTCACAAAATATTATAAGGTGGATATACTTGCATCTTCGGATGCGGCATTTGGTTGCAAAGTTTTGTAGGCTGCGGTTGCAGAGGCTTCTGCTTCTTGAGGGTGTACATTTTTTTCTGGTGGTGAGCTGCAGTTGTTCCTAGTTTAGCTCTTGTTGTTACCTGGTTGGCTGTTTAGCCTTGTTGGGAATTCTGTGTTTGCTGTGTTTTTTTCCACCCCTCATGTTGAAACTGCTTTGGGACAACCCAATGGTCTGAAGACTTGAAACTGCCCATCAGTGAATGAAAGGGAAAACTGGATTTTTGTCTTACTGTAAAATCCTTTTCTCTGAGGTTCACTGACGGACACAGCACCCACCCCTCTTTTGGGGTTGAGTTATATGTTCTTCTGACACTGCTTGTTACAAACTGGAAGTCCTACAGCAGAAAGTGGTGGTATACCCTCTGGGACTGCCCCAGGGGGGTAAGCAAAAAGGTTTTTGCCTAGACCTAAACCTAAAGAGAGACCGCATAAAGCCTAATGGTCTGAAGACTTGAATCTGTGTCCATCAGTGAACCTCAGAAAAAACAGTAAGACAAAAATCCAATTTTTTACTTTTTCTAATGAAATAAATGTGGCCCCTTTCAAGGCGGAAGTGAAGTCAGTCGTCGCTCCAGTCCTCCAAGAGCATAGAGTCGAGTGGGGGCCATCTTGCCCTCACTCGACTTCCTGCCCATCACTGCACACGGTCAGATCATTCAGTGCTCAGACCATACGCCGCACACTGCATCAAATTGGTCTGCATGGCTGTCGTCCCAGAAGGAAGCCTCTTCTAAAGATGATGCACAAGAAATCCCGCAAACAGTTTGCTGAAGACAAGCAGACTAAGGGCATGGATTACTGGAATCATCTCCTGTGCTCTGACAAGACCAAGATAAACTTTTTTGATTTTGATGGTGACAAGCGTTCGTGGCGGCAACCAGGTGAGGAGTACAAAGACAAGTGTGTCTTGCATACAGTAAAGCATGGTGGTGGGAGTGTCATGGTCATGGTCTGAGTGCTGCCGGCAATAGGGAGCTACAGTTCATTGAGGGAACGCTGAATGACAACATGTACTGTGACATACTGAAGCAGAGCATGATCCCCTCCCTTCAGAGACTGGGCCGTAGGGCAGTATTCCAACATAACGACCCCAAACGCCTCCAAGATGACCACTGCCTTGCTAAAGAAGCTGAGGATAAAGGTGATGGACTGGCCAAGCATGTCTCCAGACCTAAACCCTATTGAGCATCTGTGGGGCATCCTCAAATGGAAGGTGGAGGAGCACAAGGTCTCTAACATCCACCAGCTCTGTGATGTCATCATGGAGGAATGGAAGAGGACTCCAGTGGCAACCTGTGAAGTTCTGGTGAACTCCATGCCCAAGAGGGTTAAGGCAGTGCTGGAAAATAATGGTGGCCACACAAAATATTGACACTTTGGGCCCAATTTGGACATTTTAACTTAGGGGTGTACTCACTTTTGTTGCCAGCGGTTTATACATTAATGGCTGTGTGTTGAGTTATTTTGAGGGGACAGTAAATTTACACTGTTATACAAGCTGTACACTCACTACTTTACATTGTAGCAAAGTGTCATTTCTTCAGTGTTGTCACATGAAAAGATAGAATAAAATATTTACATAAATGTGAGGGGTGTACTTACTTATGTGAGATAAAGTGTGTGCGTGTGTGTGTGTATATATATATATATACACACACACACACACACAAACTGTTCAAAAAAATGAAAGGAACACTTTGAAAACACATCAGATCTCAATGGGTAAAAATCTCATGCTGGACATCTATACTGGTATGGACTGGGTAATGTGTTAGGATCTATACTGGTATGGACTGGGTAATGTGTTAGGATCTATACTGGTATGGACTGGGTAATGTGTTAGGATCTATACTGGTATGGACTGGGTAATGTGTTAGGATCTATACTGGTATGGACTGGGTAATGTGTTAGGATCTATACTGGTATGGACTGGGTAATGTTAGGATCTATACTGGTATGGACTGGGTAATGTGTTAGGATCTATACTGGTATGGACTGGGTAATGTTAGGATCTATACTGGTATGGACTGGATAATGTTAGGATCTATACTGGTATGGACTGGGTAATGTGTTAGGATCTATACTGGTATGGACTGGGTAATGTGTTAGGATCTATACTGGTATGGACTGGGTAATGTGTTAGGATCTATACTGGTATGGACTGGGTAATGTGTTAGGATCTATACTGGTATGGACTGGGTAATGTGTTAGGATCTATACTGGTATGGACTGGGTAATGTGTTAGGATCTATACTGGTATGGACTGGGTAATGTGTTAGGATCTATACTGGTATGGACTGGGTAATGTGTTAGGATCTATACTGGTATGGACTGGGTAATGTGTTAGGATCTATACTGGTATGGACTGGGTAATGTTAGGATCTATACTGGTATGGACTGGGTAATGTGTTAGGATCTATACTGGTATGGACTGGGTAATGTTAGGATCTATACTGGTATGGACTGGATAATGTTAGGATCTATACTGGTATGGACTGGGTAATGTGTTAGGATCTATACTGGTATGGACTGGGTAATGTGTTAGGATCTATACTGGTATGGACTGGGTAATGTGTTAGGATCTATACTGGTATGGACTGGGTAATGTGTTAGGATCTATACTGGTATGGACTGGGTAATGTGTTAGGATCTATACTGGTATGGACTGGGTAATGTTAGGATCTATACTGGTATGAACTGGGTAATGTGTTAGGATCTATACTGGTATGGACTGGGTAATGTTAGGATCTATACTGGTATGGACTGGGTAATGTTAGGATCTATACTGGTATGGACTGGGTAATGTGTTAGGATCTATACTGGTATGGACTGGGTAATGTTAGGATCTATACTGGTATGGACTGGGTAATGTGTTAGGATCTATACTGGTATGGACTGGGTAATGTTAGGATCTATACTGGTATGGACTGGATAATGTTAGGATCTATACTGGTATGGACTGGGTAATGTGTTAGGATCTATACTGGTATGGACTGGGTAATGTGTTAGGATCTATACTGGTATGGACTGGGTAATGTGTTAGGATCTATACTGGTATGGACTGGGTAATGTGTTAGGATCTATACTGGTATGGACTGGGTAATGTGTTAGGATCTATACTGGTATGGACTGGGTAATGTTAGGATCTATACTGGTATGAACTGGGTAATGTGTTAGGATCTATACTGGTATGGACTGGGTAATGTTAGGATCTATACTGGTATGGACTGGGTAATGTTAGGATCTATACTGGTATGGACTGGGTAATGTGTTAGGATCTATACTGGTATGGACTGGGTAATGTTAGGATCTATACTGGTATGGACTGGGTAATGTGTTAGGATCTATACTGGTATGGACTGGGTAATGTTAGGATCTATACTGGTATGGACTGGATAATGTTAGGATCTATACTGGTATGGACTGGGTAATGTGTTAGGATCTATACTGGTATGGACTGGGTAATGTGTTAGGATCTATACTGGTATGGACTGGGTAATGTGTTAGGATCTATACTGGTATGGACTGGGTAATGTGTTAGGATCTATACTGGTATGGACTGGGTAATGTGTTAGGATCTATACTGGTATGGACTGGGTAATGTTAGGATCTATACTGGTATGAACTGGGTAATGTGTTAGGATCTATACTGGTATGGACTGGGTAATGTTAGGATCTATACTGGTATGGACTGGGTAATGTTAGGATCTATACTGGTATGGACTGGGTAATGTGTTAGGATCTATACTGGTATGGACTGGGTAATGTGTTAGGAATGAAAGGATTCCACATTGTTTGATGGAAATGAAAATTATCACCCTACAGAGGGCTGAATTCAAAGACACCCCGAAAATAAAAGTGAAAAAATGATGCAGCAGGCGAGTCCATCTTGCTGAAATTTCATTGCAGCAAATCAGAATGGTCCTCAGTAGTTTGTATGGCCCCCACGTGCTTGTATGCATGCCTGACAACATCGGGCATCCTCCTAATGAGACGACAGGTGGTGTCCTGGGGTATTTCTTCCCAGATCTGGTCCGGGGCATCACTGAGCTCCTAACAGACTGAGGTGTAACCTGGCGGTGTCAGATGAACCAAAACATAATGTCCCAGAGGTGTTCTATTGGATTTAATTCAGGTGAGCATGGAGCCATTCAGTGGTATCAATTCCTTCATCCTGCAGGAACTGGCTGCATACTCTCACCACATGAGGCCGGGCATTGTTGTGCACCAGGAGGAACCCAGGACCCACTGCACCAGTGTAGGGTCTGACAATGGGTCCAAGGATTTCACCCCAATACCTAATGGCAGTCAGGGTGCCATTGTCCAGCCTGTAGAGGTCTGTGCGTCTCTCCATGGATGCCTCCCCAGACTATTACTGACCCACCACCAATCCGATAATGCTGAACGATGTTACAGGCAGTATAAAGTTCTCCATGGCTTCTCCAGACCCTTTCACGTCTGTCACATGTGCTCAGGGTGATCCTGTTCTTATCTGTGAAAAGCACAGGGTGCCAGTGGTGGACCTTCCAATTCTGGTGTTCAATGGCAAATGCCAATCGAGCTCCATGGTGCCGGGCAGTGACAGGGCCCATTAGAGGACGTCGGGCCCTCAGGATACCCTCATGAAGTCTGTTTCTGATTGATCAGAGACATTCACACCAGTGTCCTGCTGGAGGTCATTTTGTAGGGCTCTGGCAGTGCTCATCCTGTTCCTCCTTGCACAAAGGAGCAGATACCGGTCCTGCTGATGGGTTAAGGACCTTCTACTGCCCTGTCCAGCTCTCCTAGAGTAACTGCCTGTCTCCTGGAATCTCCTCCATGCTCTGAGACTGTGTTGGGAGACCCAGAAAACCTGGCAATGTCATGTATTGATGTGTCATCCTGGAGGAGTTGGACTGCCTGTGCAACTTCTATAGGGTCCAGGTATCGCCTCTATAGGGTCCAGATATCTCCTCATGCTACCAGTAGTGACACTGACCCTAGCCAAATGCAAAACTAGTGACCTCCACCAGTAAAACCATTCCTGTTTTGGAGGTGGTCTCATTGTTGCCCATCTAGTGCACCTGTTGTTAATTTCATTAACAATAAAGCAGATGAAGCTGATTAACAACCCCCTCTGCTACTTAACTGAGCAGATCAATATCTCTGGAGGTTTATTGACTTGATGCTATACTTTGAAATTAAAAGTGTTCCTTTTTTATATATATATATATATATATAGATAGAGATTTTTTTTTTAACCTTATAATACCTTTACATTTTATGTATAATTATACAATATACTGTATACTGTATATATATTGTGTGTGTGTGTATATATATATATATATATATATAATGTGTGTGTATATATACAGTGGTGATCGAAAGTTTGGGAACCCCAGGTAAAAAATTTGTATTAATGTGCATAAAGAAGCCAAGGAAAGATGGAAAAATCTCCAAAAGGCATCAAATTACAGATTAGACATTTTTATAATATAGTCCTATATATATATATATATATATATATATATAGTGTGTGTGTGTGTATATATATATATATATGTACACACATGTATAAATATATAACTGTAAATGTATATATTTTTATATATAAAATATAAATGTGTATACAGTGTAGATACACTATATTGTCAAAAGTATTGGGACGCCTGCCTTTACACGCCCATGAACTTCAATGGCATCCCAGTCTTAGTCCGTAGGGTTCAATATTGAGTTGGCCCACCCTTTGCAGCAATAACAGCTTCAACTCTTCTGGGAAGGCTGTCCACAAGGTTTAGGAGTGTCTATGGGAATGTTTGACTGTTCTTCCAGGAGAGCATTTGTGGGGTCAGGCACTGATGTTGGACGAGAAGGCCTGGCTTTCAGTCTCTGCTATAAGCCATAATCATCAAAATGAAAAGAAAGAAATTCTTGCACATGTAACGCATCTGTTAAATTGATTTAGGCCCCTTGCACACTTATGCGATTTGGGACTGCAGAGTCGCAATGACAAGTTGTACTCCATGATTTCCAATGAGTACTGTTCATATCTGTATGACTTCAAGTCGCAACGACTTCAACGTTGTCCCTGCATTACTTTGGGCCGATTTTAATGTTTTTGAGGTCCATAGACATAGGCATTGCTTCAACTCCAGTCAAAATCGCAGCAAAAAAATCACTTTTAGGTCGCACAAGTGTGAAAAGGGGCCTTACTAAAATACATTTTTTTACTTTTTCATATTTTAATTTTTTAAGATGCATGTGAGTGTGTTTGTGTGAGTGTGTATGTATATATATATATATAATAATCTAAAATTATAAAAATATAAAACTAACCAAAAAAGAGCGGCACTCACGGGTCTTGAAGGGTGAGTGCCGGTTCACACTAGTGCGGCTGCGGCGATCGCATGTAATATCGGAGCGCACTGCTACTTCATTACATGCGATCTTATGTGCGGTGCGAATTCAGCCATACACTTTGTATGGCTGAATTCGCACTGCACCCACATTAAAGTCGCACATGACCCTTTTTTTGAGCCGCATCAGGATCGGATTGCACAGTGGTTCACACTTGTGCGATCCGATCCTGTGCAAACTGTAAGATCGCACTGCGATATGTGATCAAACTGGGGTGTCGTTAACATTACATTGACACCCCCAGCGTATCGCATATGGCAGTGTGAACTACCAAGGGTGTGTTTGCGATGCGGGAACAGGCTGCGAATTCGCAGCCTTCCCGCATCGCATAAGTGTGAACCGAGCCTAAACGCACGACTCTGTTTGTTTGTTTTTTTTCGATGTTTTGACGAGGCACAAGCTTGAGCCCCCGTTCACACTGGGGCGACCTGTGAGGCGACCTGGTCGCCTCACAGGTCGCCGCAGGTCGCCTCCCATAGGGAAGCTGCGGACCCGTTCTGATAGGAGCGACACAAGTCGCTCCGACTCAGAAAAAGGGTCCGGAGCTTCTTTGGGGCGACCAGGAGGCGACCGTCATAGACTTCAATGTTACGAAGTCCGTGGCGGCCGCTCCGAGGTAGCGGCGCGCTGCTCGCACCGCGACCTCGGAGGTCGCGGTGCGAAGTAGCGTCGCCCCAGTGTGAATGGGGGCTTACTTTCTCTGGAATTACATAACTATAAATGTGTATTCATAAAATACAAATGTAAAAAAATATAAATGTATGTGTAAGAATATATGTATTATATGTTTAATGTATATAACATGTAAATATAGAAATATGTACAGTATATATCGTTTATATTCATACATTTACAATATATATTTACATTTTTATATACATTTATATATTTTTACGTTTACATTTTATATATCTACATTTATGTTATACACAATATATATTATACATTTATTATACACATTGTGTTTTCCTGCAAATATATGTGCATTCCTTTACATATGTGTATATATAGGAAATAGAAAGGTAAAAAGATATATATACACATTTGCTTTCCTTTTTTTTTTTTTATTACATAAATAAATGATGTTATACACTTAAATAATATATATTGTTTTATATATATATATATATATATATATATATATATATATATATAAATTTTATTTTTCTAATATATATTTATACATTTGCATTTTTTTTTACATAAAACAATATTGTTATATTGTACTTTTATTATGAGTTTTTTTTTCCTGCAAATATATGTGCATTCCTTTCCATTCTTTTTTTTATGTACAGTATATATCACTATATATTTTTACATGTTATATATTCATACATTTACAATATATATTTACATTTTTATAAACATTTATATATTTTTACGTTTACATTTTATATAATTACATTTATGTTATACACAATATATATTATACATTTATTATACACATTGTTTTTTCCTGCAAATATATGTGCATTCCTTTTTCATATGTGTATATAGAAAATATAAAATGAAAAGATCTAAATTAACCTATAAAATGTAAATGTATGTATGTGTGTGTGTGTGTATATATATATATGTGTGTGTGTATATATATGTGTATGTATATATATATATATATATATATATATATATATATATGTGTGTGTGTGTGTATATATATATATGTGTGTGTTTGTGTGTGTATGTATATATATATATATATATATATATGTGTGTGTGTGTGTGTGTATATATATATATATATATATGTGTTTGTGTGTGTATGTATGTATATATATATATATGTGTGTGTGTATTGTATGTGCTTTTTTTTTTTACATAAATAATGTTATACACTTAAATAATATATATTGTTATTTATATATATAAATTTAATTTTTCTAATATATATTTATACATTTGCATTTTTTTTTTTAGAAAGTACAAAATTAAAAGATATACATTCATCTATAAAATGTAAATGTGTGTGTGTGTATATATTTATATATTTATTTTTTAATATATATATATATATATATATATATATATATATATATATATATATATATATATATATATTATATTAAAAATAAATATATAAATATATACACACACACACATTTCCATTTTATAGGTAAATTTATATCTTTTTACTTTTATATTACACACACACACACACACACATATATACATATATGTAAATGTATAAATGCATATTAAAAAAAAAATATATATATATATATATATATATATTTTTATATGTATTTATACATTTACATATATGTATATATGTGCGTGTGTGTGTGTGTGTAATATAAAACTAAAAAGATATAAATTTACCTATAAAATGTAAATGTGTGTGTGTATATATATATATATTTATATATTTCTTTTTCAAAATATATATTTATGCATTTGCATTTTTTTTTTTTTTACATAAATAAATTATGTTATACACTTATATAATATATATTGTTATATTGCACATTTTATTATAATATATTTTTTCCTGCAAATATATGTGCATTCCTCTTCCATTCTTCTTCTTTTTTTATATATAAGAGGTGGACTTTTACAGAGCAAAACCAACTGTTGAAGCTGAGTGTAAGCAGCACCAGTGAAAACATTTGGCAGCGTCCCCCCTCCATATGGCTGCTGGGAGAGGCTCACACTGTGTTGTAGCTCAGCTTCATCAGCTGTCATTCCAGGGAGATCTCTGCCTCCTGCCACCTAGGGGTGCTTATGTGAACAGCAGCAGCCCTCTTCTATTATTTACTCTGGGACTCAACGCGAGACTGCAACTCCCATCCAAGCCTGCAGCTCTCGGTGACATCAGACCCTGGACATGGCTGAGCCAGGCTGCAGAGGAGCAACCGCAATGTAAGCTGCACCTAATGCATTCTGTAGCTCTAGCAGTAGGGATGGGGGTTGCTTTTAGCTGTAGGGAGGAGGGGAGGGTAACAGTAGGAGGAGGGGGGGGGGGGGTGCCTTGATTGCAGAGGGGATCCAGGAATGCTGGTGGGCAGGCCCATGCATGGCTTTCATTAGTGAGTATCACTTGTGCGTGCCATTGTCACCCTTACTGGGAACCAGTGACCCGCTTACTGGTCTCCCCCCCCCCCCTGTACGGCATTCCTGGCATCCATGGCTCTGTGTATAAGAGATGGGTGCTGGGAGAGGGTGGAGACGCAGGGGCAGACGCTTACAATCCTCGTAATCGCATAGTAACAGTTTCTATATGCTGATCACAGCGCAGGCGGCTCACACTGGTGTGTCCACAGGTCATTGGCAACCCAACAGGACCGGCAGCTCGCCCCGGGTGCACGCCCCTATTTTTATATATAAGATATATATATATACCTTAGATTGTAAGCTCCTTGAGGGCAGGGACTGATGTGAATGTGCAATGTATATGTAAAGCGCTGCGTAAAATTGACAGCGCTATATAAGAACCTTAAATAAAAAAAAAAATAAAAAAAAAAAAAAAATATATATATATATATATATATATATATATATATATATATAAGATCAATGGTAAAGGTACGATTATGGTCCTGTGCAAAAAAAAAAATAATATTACTTGTCAAAGGCTGTCAACTGCGCCTAGTCATCAGAAGTGCAAAAAAAAGTGCAAAAAAGGATTGCCTTTTGCAGATGCGCAAGGGTGCCATTAATTCCTAATGGTGCCCCCAAGCATGTAGCAGACGCAATCACGCCCACCGAAGTGCAAATGTTTTGATGCAGCGCAGTTTTATAAATCGTACCAGAACATTTTTTATTTTATAATTTTTGTGCAAAAAGGGCAGCCTATTAGCCCTGCATTTTTTTTGCACGTAATATAATTTTTTTTTTTTAAATTATTGCAATGATTTTTATTTTATTTTTAATTTATTACATTTTTTTCTATTGATTATTTATTATTAATAGTCATTTTTTTATGGTTACTATCGTCCTAATGAAATAATCAACCTATTGAAATTAATGGTCTGCCCTAAAACACATCCTTACATATTTTTTTTTTTTTTTGGTTTTTGCACGCAACATAATTTTTTTATTTTTTTTTATATTTCCTGAATTTTTATTATTTTATTATTTTTTACAGTAGTTATTTTATTATGAATTATTTGCTATGAATAGTCATTTTATTATAGTTATTGTCATCCTAAGGAAATTACCAGCCTATTGAAATGAATTGCTTGCCCTAAACTTGTGTATAAGTTTGTGTTTTTTGGCACACAACATTTGTTTTTTTTTATATTTCCTGAATTTTTATTTTATTATTTTTTACAGTAGTTATTTTATTATGAATTATTAATAACTTGGGATGTATCTCCTGGTATATACGAGCTTTACATATTTTTTTTTTTTTTGGTTTTTGCACGCAACATAATTTTTTTTTTTTTTTTTATATATTTCCTGAATTTTTATTATTTTATCATTTTTTTACAGTAGTTATTTTATTATTAATTATTTGCTATGAATAGTCATTTTATTATAGTTATTGTCATCCTAAGGAAATTACCAGCCTATTGAAATGAATTGCTTGCCCTAAACTTGTGTACAAGTTTGTGGGGTTTTTTTTTGCACACAACATTTTTTTTTTTTTTTATATATTTCCTGAATTTTTATTATTTTTTTTACAGTAGTTATTTTATTATGAATTATTTTCCATTAATAGTCATTTTATTATAGTTATTATCATCCTTAGGAAATCACCAGCCTATTGAAATGCCCTAAACTTGTGTACAAGTTTGTGTTTTTTTGCACACATTTTTTTTTTTTTTTATATTTCCTGAATTTTTATTATTTTATCATTTTTTACAGTAGTTATTTTATTATGAATTATTTGCCATTAATAGTCATTTTATTATAGTTATTATCATCCTTAGGAAATCACCAGCCTATTGAAATGCCCTAAACTTGTGTACAAGTTTGTGTTTTTTTGCACACAACATTTTTTTTTTTTTTTTATATTTCCTGAATTTTTATTATTTTATCATTTTTTACAGTAGTTATTTTATTATCAATTATTTGCCATTAATATTCATTTTATTATAGTTATTATCATTCTAAGGAAATTACCAGCCCATTGAACTGAATAGCCTGCCCTAAACTTGTGTACAAGTTTTTTTTTTTTTTTGCTGTGCACACAACATTTTTGTCTTGGAAATATTGCATGAATTTTTATTTTTATTATTATTATTTTTTTAACCGTAATTATTTTATTATTATTTATCATTAATAGTCATTTTATTATAGTTATTGTCATTCTAAGGAAATTACCAGCCTATTGAAATGAATTGCTTGCCCTAAACTTGTGTACAAGTTTGTGGTTTTTTTTTTTTGCACACATTTTTTTTTTTTTTATATTTCCTGAATTTTTATTATTTTATTATTTTTTTTACAGTATTTATTTTATTATGAATTATTTGCCATTAATAGTCATTTTATTATAGTTATTATCATCCTTAGGAAATCACCAGCCTATTGAAATGCCCTAAACTTGTGTACAAGTTTGTGTTTTTTTGCACACAACATTTTTTTTTTTTTTATATTTCCTGAATTTTTATTATTTTATCATTTTTTTTACAGTAGTTATTTTATTATGAATTATTTGCCATTAATAGTCATTTTATTATAGTTATTATCATCCTTAGGAAATCACCAGCCTATTGAAATGCCCTAAACTTGTGTACAAGTTTGTGTTTTTTTGCACACAACATTTTTTTTTTATATTTCCTGAATTTTTATTATTTTATCATTTTTTACAGTAGTTATTTTATTATCAATTATTTGCCATTAATATTCATTTTATTATAGTTATTATCATTCTAAATTACCAACCCATTGAACTGAATAGCCTGCCCTAAACTTGTGTACAAGTTTTTTTTTTTTTTTTTTTTTTGCTGTGCTCACAACATTTTTGTCTTGGAAATATTGCATGAATTTTTTTTATTTTTATTATTATTATTTTTTTTAACCGTAATTATTTTATTATTATTTATCATTAATAGTCATTTTATTATAGTTATTGTCATCCTAAGGAAATTACCAGCCTATTGAAATTAATAGCCTGCCCTAAACTTGTGTACAAGTTTTTTTTTTTTTTTTGCTTGCACACATTTTTTTTCTTGGAAATATTGCATGAATTTTTAGTTTTATTATTATATATTTTTTTTAACAGTAATTATTTTATTATTATTTATCATTTATAGTCCTTTTATTATAGTTGTTATCATCCTAAGGAAAGTACCAGCCTATTGAAATAAAAACCCTGCCCTAAAACGCACACTCGGGCGCATCTCCTGCTGTGTACAAGTTTTTTTTTTATTTGTTGTTTTTTTTGGAAAATATTGCATGCATTTTTATTTATATTATTTATTTTTTTACAGTAATTATTTTTTTATTCATTATTTATCATTAATAGTCATTTTATTATAGTTATTATCATCCTTAGGAAATTACTAGCCTATTTAAACGAATAGCCTGCCCTAAAACGCACTCTCGGGCGCATCTCCTACTGCATACAAGTTTTTTTGTTTTTTTTGCACACATTTTTTTTTTTTTTTTTTAAATATTGCATGCATTTTTAGTTTTATTATTTAATTATTTTTTTACAGCAATTATTTTATTATGAAATCTTTATCATTAATAGTAATTCTATTATAGTTATACTAATAAAATTATCAGCCTATTGAAATTAACAGCCTGCTCTAAATACCACTCTCAGGTGCATCTCTTGGTGTGTACAAGCCCTACATCTTTTTTTCTTTTTTTGCGCGCAACATTAATTTTTTTTTTAAAATATTGCC
This sequence comes from Pelophylax lessonae, assembly GCF_965119305.1. Classification (NCBI taxonomy): domain Eukaryota; kingdom Metazoa; phylum Chordata; class Amphibia; order Anura; family Ranidae; genus Pelophylax; species Pelophylax lessonae. Next base: position 16,431,624 of record NC_138772.1, read on the forward strand.
TGAATTTCTATTGTTTTTTACAGCAATTATTTTATTATGAATTATTTATCATTAATAGTCATTTTATTATAGTTCTTATCATCCCAAGGAAATTACCAGCCTATTGAAATGAATAGCCTGCCCTAAAACGCACTCTTGGGTGCATCTCCTGCTGTGTACAAGTTTTTTTTTTTTTTTTTTTTATGCACCCAAATTTTTTATTTTTTTTTAAATATTGCATGGATTTTTATTTTTAATTTTTTAAAGTAATTTTATTATTATTATTATTATTAATAGTCATTTTATTATAGTTATCATCCTAAGGAATTTGCCAGCCCATTGAAGTGAATAGCCTGCCCTAAAACGCACTCTTGGGCTCATCTCCTGCTGTGTACAAGTTTTGTTTTTTTGGGGGGGGTTTTTTTTGCACACATTTTTTTTTCTTGGAAATATTGCATGAATTTTTAGTTTTATTATTTAATTATTTTTCTACAGTAATTCTTTTATTATTCATTATCTATCATTAATAGTCATTTTATTATGGTAATTTTCATCCTAATAAAATTATCGGCCTATTGAAATTAACAGCGTGCCTTAAAACTCACTCTTGGGCGCATCTCCTGGTGTGTACGAGTCTTACATTTTTTTACATAAATTTTTTGAAATATTGCACGAGTTTTTATTTTTAATTATTGCACATATCAATCGTTTATTGAAACATTGCATGAGTTTTTTTATTTTTAATTATTGCACATATATTTTTTTGGAAATTTTGCATGATTTTTTATTTTATTATTTTCAGCCTGCCCTAAAACCCACTCTGGGGCGCATCTCCTGGTGTGTACGAGTCTTACATTTTTTTTACATACATTTTTTGAAATATTGCATGAGTTTTTATTTTTAATTATTGCACATACATTGTGTACTCTCGAGGGTACGTAAAGTTAGTGTACTTAAAACGGGGTATGCCTGTATATTTTGATCTATTCACTATAACTGTGTAAAGTGGACATCTACCCCCAGAAGAAGACTTCAGGTTGAAACGCGTCAGAGCTTCTGTGTCCATTACTACTTTGACATCTGTATTTGTATTTATATCAGGGGCCTTCCCGTATATATACATTAATGCCCTCTTGTATGTTTTCATGGGTTTTTTTTTTAATCTTACCCAACAATGATCTTTCATTGATGTATTTTACTGTTTTTTGTATCAATAAAAAATCTTTTTTTAGAATATTAATTTCTATTATTTACATTTCTATTCTCCATTATATATATTTTTTTTCTTTATTTGGTATCGCATAGTCCCAATCCCCCCCTTGTCCCTCTGTGGACTTTTTACTATATATTTATATATATATTTATTTATTTTTTTTGTTTATTTATATATATATATATATATATATATATATATATATATATATATATATACATTTTCATTTTTTTTACATACATAAATTATGCTATACACTTTTGTATAATATTTATTGTACATTTATTATATTTTTTTTCCCCTGAAAATAAATGTGCATTCGTTTTTCCATTCTTTTTTTTTTTTTTTTTTTTTTGAAGAGGTGGACTTTAACAGAGCAAAAACAACTGTTGAGACGCTCTGTGAGCACCAGTGAAAATATTTGGGAGCGTATTTTCTGCTCGGCCAACCCCCCTTCTTCCCCATCCCAGTCCCTCCCCATCCTGCTGAACTGTGCACGTGCACACAAGGTGGGGGCAAGCAAGCCACAATCTTACTATCTTACCCAACAATGATCTTTCATTGATGTATTTTACTGTTTTTCATATCAATAAAAAATATTTTTTTTAGAATATTAATTTCTAACATTTACATTTCTATTCTCCATTATAATTTTTTTCTTTTTTCTTTATCTGGTATCGCATAGTCCCAATTCCCCCCTTGTCCCTCTGTGGACTGTTCACTATATATATATATATATATATATATATATATATATATATATATATATATACTGTATATACAGTATATGTGTGTGTGTATATATATATATATATATGTGTATATATATATATATATATATACATTTTTTTCTTCTTATTTTATATATATATATATATATATATATATATATACATTTGCATTTTTATTTTTTTTACATAAATTATGCTATACACTTTTATATAATATTGATTGTACATTTATTATAATTTTTTTTTTCCTGCAAATATATTTTTGGGTATCTGGTATCGCTTGGTATTTGGTATCGCATAGTCCCAATTCCCCCCTTGTCCCTCTGTGGACTTTTCACTATATATTTATATATATATATATATATATATATATATATATATATATTTATTTTTTTTGTTTATATATATATAAATATATATATATATATATATATATATATATATATATATATATATATATATACATTTTCATTTTTTTTTACATAGATAAATAATGCTATACACTTTTGTATAATATTTATTGTACATTTATTATATTTTTTTTCCCCCTGAAAATAAATGTGCATTCCTTTTCCATTCTTTTTTTTTTTTTTTTTTTGGAAGAGGTGGACTTTAACAGAGCAAAAACAACTGTTGAGACACTCTGTGAGCAGCAGTGAAAATATTTGGCAGCTTGTTCTACCCCCTGGTCATGAAGGCGGTATAACCTTTCCGGCGGTTGAAGTAGTTATAGAAAAAGTCATCCTTCCAAAATTGTCCAATGTAGTCGAGTGTTGTATCCCTATGGGTTTGGATGGTAATAAAAAATATTCTTATTCCTATGGTTGTATTTGTTCTGCTTGAAGAAGAGGGAGTTCCGAAACGTGTTGGACGTAGAAGGCCCCTTTCTCACGGGGCGGATCCGCTCGGCGGACTCCGCTAGCTCAGCGTGGATCACTTAGTTGATCCCCGCTGAGCAGGCAGAGGACAGATCCATCTCTGCTCACTGTGCAGAGACGGACCTGTCAAGAGTCCCGCTCTCCTCTATGGGGAGATCCAATGAAAACGGACATCATGTCCGCGTTCATCCGATTCCGACCCAATGGACGGATGGCGAATGTATCGCCAGCCGTCTGTTTTAAGTGGATCTTGCTGGATCGGATGACAGATGGGTGTCAGCAGACACATCTCCACTGACATCCCCCTCTCCATAGAGGAGAATGGGTGGCCCAATCAGGTCCGCCTGAAAAACAGACAGGCGGACCTGATCAGTCCAATCATGTGAAAGGGGCGTAACTTTTAAACAAATTATAAATAAAATCTGGAAACTCTTTACAATGTATTTTTAATGTATCTTGTACTATGGACAATGTAGCAAGGGGGTTAGAAACAACCCAAGTTAGGTGGACATAATCCAGGAACTCTATTAAGGAGATACTCCCTGCTGGAGTCCCCAAGAGAGATGGAAGTAGACCGTAGGTGACCCAACCCACCAGACCCATCCCGTAGAAATGTTTTTGGATGGACTTGCCCTTTGGCTACTTTTTGACTTGCCACGTGCGGTAGTTACTATGTTGCATTCGAAAACCAAAGTAGACTTCCGTGTAATGTATGGTTGTCTTCTCTCTTCAGATTGGCTGCATGATTCCAAGCATGGACAATCCGCTCCTTTCTCAGCTGGTGAATGGGATTTCCAGTGCCGTTCCACCTTCCCAGTCCAAACTGTACAGCAGCTGGTCTGTGTGTGACGAAGAAACCAAAACCCCTTCCATAGCAGACTGTTTGGAGAAGAGGTAACATTAGAAATAAAGCGATATCTGTCTCATTGATCTCACTCTATAGGATGTTCAGATATTCATATCAGTCCCTGAACCCAAAGGACTCTAAATTTTTATATGCCTTCTACCGACTTGCAATAATTTTGGGTGTAATCCAATTAAACTACCAGGATTGTTGGACATGGGCGGAGCTTGAGGGGTCGCAGGGGTTCGGTGGAGCTTGAGGGGTCGCAGGGTCGGGACCCACCCAGGCTTGTCCCCCACCCAGGGTTGTCCTAAGGACCTAGGCCCTCTGAGTTTCCAATTTCACCTACACAGGGTGACGGGGCAAGCCCTTTCTCCCAGTGGCACACTCTCTGTTCACCTCCCCCACTCAGGTCAGTAAAGCACCTCCCTCCCCACCCTGGTCAACCGTGCACATGCACACAAGGTGGGGGGACGTGGGCGGAGCTTGAGTGGTTGCAGGTCACCGCCCATGTTCCCACCCAGGCCCGCGCCCTCTGAGTTTCCGGTTTCACCTACACAGGGCAATAGGGCAATCCCTTTCTACCAGTGGCACACTCTCTGCTCACCTCCCCCACCCCCCTCGCTCAGGTCAGTAAAGCCCCTCCTTCCCCACCCTGCCTAACTGTGCAGATGCACACAAGGTGGGGGGGACATGGGCGGATCTCGAGGGGTTGCAGGTCGCCACCCATGTTCCCACCCAGGCCCGCGTCCTCTGAGTTTCACCTACACAGGGGGATGGATGCGGCCCTTACCCCAAGCGGTGCACCCTTAGCCCAATATAGACACTCCCTCCCCACCCTGATCAACCGTGCATGTGCAAACAAGGTGGGGGGGCATGAGCGGAGCTTGAGGGGTTGCAGGTCGGCGCCCATGTTCACACCCAGGCCCTCTGAGTTTCTGGTTTCACTTACACGGGGCGACTGGGCAAGCCCTTTCCCCCAGGAGCAAACTCTCTGCTCACCCACCCTCAGCCCAGTATAGCCCCTCCCTCCCCACCCTGATCAACCCTGCACATGCACACAAGGTGGGGGGGACATGAGCGGAGCTTGAGGGGTTGCAGGTTGCCACCCATGCTCCAGGGGGCCTGTGCAGCTTCCCTGTTATATTAGGTTTTACACTGTGTTGTTGGGGAAAGCCCATGCTGCGTCACCCTGTATGGGTAATTCAGTAAACAAAGAGGGCCGGCTGGGTCAGGGCCCATCCAGTCTTGTCCAGGCCACTCTGAGTTTCTGGTTTTAACTACACAGGGTGATGGGGCAAGCCCTTTCCCCCAACGGTGCTTTCTCTGCTCGGCCCACACACCCCAATGGCGCTCAGCCCCTCCCTCCCCACCCTGATCAACCGTGCATGTTTACACAAGGTGGGTAGACATGGGTGGAGCTTGATGGATTGCAGGTGTGGCATTGGAGACCCTGTCCATGCTCCAGAGGACCCGAGCAGCCTCCCTGTCATATTAGATTTTACACGGTGTCCCTGGGGAAGAGTGTGTGCCGTGTCACCCTGCATGGGTAATTCAGTAAATGAAGAGGGCCGGCTGGGCTGGGGCCCACCCAGGCTCGGGCTGGGGCCCACCCAGGCTCATCCTGGGCCCTCTGAATGTCCGGATTCACCTACACAGGGTGACATGGCAAGCCCTTACCTCCAGCGCCGCACTCTCTGCTCTGCCAACCCCCCTTCTTACCCATCCCAGTCCCTCCCCACCCTGCAGAACCGTGCATGTGCACACAAGGTGAGGGCAGGCAAGCCACATTCTGAGCTGCCGGGTGAAAGTGGTGGGCTTGTACATGAAGCTGGAAGTCAGTTTCTGCTTTTACATACAAGCCTACCACTTTCAACCGGCAGCTAAGAGTGGCCTGCCTGCCCCCATCTTGTCTGCACGTGCAGCAGGAGTATCTTGGCGCGCGGTGGGAGTATCTTGGCGCGCAGTGGAAGTGGCGGGTGGTGGAAGGGGCTCAAGTCAACTTTTTCATGGGGCCCCACAAGCGTCAAGCTACCCCTCTGCTGTAGGAGATAACCCCATGAAGAGGGCGTTTTTTAAAAAGAGTTGAGAGTGGAAGGGTGGGTGAAAACCCCGGAACGTCATCGTCCTAAACTAGCAAATGACTACTACAGGAAAAGAACGAGGGTCTTTCTAGGACAGCGCCTGTGGATACAAATTCAAGACATTTATTTATCAAAAATCTATCCAGATATATCAACCACTGGACTACTGAGGTACATTTATAAACCGCATGGTGCACAGGGGGTTATATCAAGATGACGGCTGCAGCTTTGAACTTGGTACCAGCTTTTAACAGCCAGTGAAGGGCTTTCCAACAAAAGGGATCCAGGCAGCTCTAGAGCCTCCCGATCACTTTTTGGAGCTCTTAACCTTCCCCATTCACAGTGGTTCCCGGGCTCTCCTGTTCCTCCAGGATGGGGGAAAATTGCTTGTACAGTAAGAGTGGAGGTACTCACAGAACATTGGTTCCCGGTCCCTCCTGTGACTAATGACCCCGGGTCTCAATTGGCTAGTGTAGCCGAGTAGACGATCTGTGCTGGAATAGCTGTACTGGAGGGCAGGGGAGACATCAGGGGTCTAATAGACCAGCCTTTTTCAACCAGGGTGCCCAGGCTCCCTGGGGTGCCTGTAGGTTTCTTCAGGGTGCCTTGGGAAAATGCCTAAAAAGTGCCCCAAAATTGTATACAAGCCCACGTGTAGATGAACCCTACCTTTTAGATACACAAAGCCACAGCTTTTCATTGTGCACCATTACAACCTTCTCACTGCCAGCATCCTAACGGTCAATGACATCATCACTTGATAAGGAGGATGTCCGTTGCCTGCATATCATCCTTGTTTGACCCTCTCCATCAGCTGGGGGGTCTCATTATCTAGGTGATGGAGAAAAACTGAGGGAGAAGACAAACATTGGAATACTAGTCAGTGCATGTTTGCAAAAGTGTATTTGCTTTGGAAGAATAAATAACCTCACATTGGGTGTCCTACGGTGTGTTGATGTTGCTGCATTATGTAAAACTATTAGAATTGTTTTTACATTTTACAATGGGGTGCCTCAAGATTGTCCATAATTTTGGAGGGTGCCTCAAGACTGTCCATAGTTTAGGAGGGTGCCTCAAGACTGTCCATAATTTTGGAGGGTGCTTCAAGACTGTCCATAATTTTAGATGGTGCCTCAACTGTCCATACTTGTGGAGGGTGCCTCAAGACTGTCCATAGTTTTGGAGGGTGCCTCAAGACTGTCCATAATTTTGGAGGGTGCCTCAAGACTGTCCATAGTTTTGGAGGGTGCCTCAAGACTGTCCATCCTTTTGGAGGGTGCCTTAAGACTGTCCATCCTTTTGGAGGGTGCCTCAAGACTGTCCATCATTTTGGAGGGTGCCTCAAGACTGTCCATCATTTTGGAGGGTGCCTCAAGATTGTCCATCATTTTGGAGGGTGCCTCAAGACTGTCCATCATTTTGGAGGGTGCCTCAAGACTGTCCATCATTTTGGAGGGTGCCTCAAGACTGTCCATAGTTTTGGAGGGTGCCTCAAGACTGTCCATAATTTTGGAGGGTGCCTCAAGACTGTCCATAGTTTTGGAGGGTGCCTCAAGACTGTCCATCCTTTTGGAGGGTGCCTCAAGACTGTCCATCCTTTTGGAGGGTGCCTCAAGACTGTCCATCATTTTGGAGGGTGCCTCAAGACTGTCCATCATTTTGGAGGGTGCCTCAAGACTGTCCATCATTTTGGAGGGTGCCTCAAGACTGTCCATCATTTTGGAGGGTGCCTCAAGACTGTCCATCATTTTGCAGGGTGCCTCAAGACTGTCCATCATTTTGGAGGGTGCCTCAAGACTGTCCATCATTTTGGAGGGTGCCTCAAGATTGTTCATAATTTTGGAGGGTGCCTCAAGATTGTTCATAATTTTTGAGGGTGCCTCAAGATTGTCCATAGTTTTTGAGGGTGCCTCAAGATTGTCCATAATTTTGGAGGGTGCCTCAAGATTGTCCATAGTTTTGGAGGGTGCCTCAAGATTGTCCATAATTTTGGAGGGTGCCTCAAGACTGTATGATTTTGGAGGGTGCCTCAAGACTGCCCATAATTTTGGACAGTGCCTCAAGACTGTCCATAGTTTTGGAGGGTGCCTCAAGATTGTCCATAGTTTTGGAGGGTGCCTCAAGATTGTCCATAATTTTGGAGGGTGCCTCAAGACTGTCCATAATTTTGGAGGGTGCCTCAAGACTGTCCATAGTTTTGGAGGGTGCCTCAAGACTGTCCATAGTTTTGGAGGGTGCCTCAAGATTGTCCATAATTTTGGAGGGTGCCTCAAGATTGTCCATAATTTTGGAGGGTGCCTCAAGACTGTCCATAATTTTGGAGGGTGCCTCAAAACTGTCCATCATTTTGGAGGGTGCCTCAAGATTGTTCATAATTTTGGAGGGTGCCTCAAGATTGTTCAGAATTTTAAAGGGTGCCTCGGCTGAATAAAGGTTGAGAAACACTGTACTAGACCATAAAGAAGACATGGTACCTACCCTGCTGTCCCATAAGGGGCCAGTTTGAAGACCACTGGTCTACCCCATGGAAACACCACTGAATGGCTGGATGGAGGACAATTGTTTTACTTTCTCGTCCAAACGATCAAACAAAATTCTACAAGTGTCAGGCCAGCCTAAGGTGTGCTACTCTGGTTTCCCAGGCTGAGACTGGTCATGTGATTATAGTGAAGGCAGACTCTCACACGCTAAATCAAAACCTCCATAATAGAAGCGGGTAAGGATTTGAAGACTGAATGATCTGGAGGGGGATTTTTTTTTTTAAATTAACAAAACTGAAGTTTAATGTGGTATTAATGGTTTAGATTAATAAAAAAACTAAAAGTATAACAAAATGTTATACTTACCTGCTCTGTGCTGTGGTTTTGCACAGAGCGGCCCCGATCCTCTTCTTCTCGGTTCCCCCCGCCGGCGCTCCTGGCTCCTCCCCTTTGACCAATGCCCCCAATAGCAAGCCGCTCCATAACACACATAGAGCCAAGGCTCGGTCCCGCCCCCTGCTCTCTCTTTATTGGCTCACTGGCTGTGATTGACAGCAGTAGGAGCCAATGTCTCAGCCAATAAGAAGAGGGGGTCCCGGGACAGCTGAGGCTCTTATGCACATCACTGGATCGAGATGGGGCTCAGGTAAGTATTAGGGGGGCTGTGGGAGGAGCAGCACAGCATAAAATGCATGAAGATAAAAAATCTCAAGCCTTTTTAACCACTTTAAAGTCATCAAATTACCTTCTGTTCTTTTTTGTTCTTCTTTTTTAAAGTGCCGTTTTCACTTACCCCGACTCTGAAAACCGGACAGATGTCTTCGGATTGATGTCAAACCTCCCAGAAGACACAAACAAAATTGATGCTGTGACTGACTGGTAAGTACTTATAGGGTCTTCTGACATGGCTTCTCTTTACTGAAGTGTTGCTGCGCCCTCGGGTAGCGCTTACTCCTATCAGGCATTATACAACCTTCTGAATGTGACCATTCAGTGGCCTGAGTGGCCAGTCACTGGGCCTGAACATTGGTATGTGAGGGGGCCATGTCATCATCCATCGGGTAACCTTTCTACTTTGGTGGGGTTGGGCTATCAGGAGACAATGGCTGTTTGACCTGAATAGGTAGGTGACCGCAGAGGCGTAACAAGAACCTTCAGGGCCCTTTACCCCCATTGTGGGACCCTTTATTACAAACCCACAGCGGGCCACCTTCCTGCCGTCTTGGGGTCCCCCCCCCACGGTGGTGGAGCGCCATAACCCTGTTTCAAGTGCGACCCTGGTAGTTCTGCCACTGGTAACAGTAGTTCTTTTTTTTTATAAATTTTTTACCATTTAATTTATTTTTATTTTCTTTTACAATTTTATTTTTTATTATTATTTTTTTTTTACTTTTATTTTTAGGACCCCCCTTGGGGGGTGTAGGAGCGTGGGACATGCTCCTCCATCTTTAGTATCCATTTTGTATATCTATGTGTTTAAACTCCATTTAAGATACAGATTTATGCACGTATCTCGCAATTGACACATTATAGCATGTTCTAATTATACTATCTGTCTCCTGTAGAATACCGTCGCCTTCTAGTTCTTCTTTCTGTGGATGAGATCAGAAATGTCTAAGCTTTGGTGAAATATCAAGGGTCTACACAGACCCCTGGTGTCTCACTTTTGAGATAGAGAAAGGAAGTGAGGACAGATTCATCAGTCCCTTTCTCTGCAGCCTCAGCTGCACACAATGAATGAACAGGAATGCTGTACAGAGGCTTCCTGTTCATTCATGAACTGAGGCATAAGAAACACAGTTTGCCGATCACTGACTTAATTCATTAAAACAAGGAAGGGGCCGGCAAATTACAGATTTACCAGCTCCTTCCCCACTCTCCTTACTGACAGCAGCAGCCGGTGGGAGGGGGAAACCTGGCTGTGCTGGGGGGGGGTCAGGGAAGGACAAAGGTGCACTGGGTCAGAAGGACAGGGATAGGGAGGTAGCGGGAGAAGCACATGGAGGAGCCAATGCCCTCCAGTTCCTCCCGCAGCCACTGAATGTTTGTGGGAGGGAGAGGAGGGTTCAGCGGCTGCATGGAGGGATCAGTTCCTCTTTATGCTGCCGCCCTCCTATCCAGTTTCCCAGGGGGGCCTGGGACAACAATGGTGAACCCTGGGTGGACGCAATTCTTAACCACTTTACAACCTCCCGCCGCAGTTATACTGCAGCAGGCAGCCGCTCCTGGGCAAACCGACGTAGGTATACATCGGTTGCTTTCAGGCAACTAGGGGGCGTGCGCGTGCTCCCGCCCCCGCTGGTCAGCCAGGAAGCCGATGCACGGGGCAGGCGGCTCCTATTGCCGCCTGCCACCCGCCATCGCTCCTCGCTGAGAGAGAAGAACGTTTGTAAACACAGCTGACCGCTATTCTCCCTGGAGTGATCACAGAGCCCCTGTGATCCTTCTATATAGGATCACAGGTCTCTATGATCATTTCACAAGTCACGCCTCCATACAGTTAAAATCACTCCCCTAGGTACACATTTAACCCCTTGATCACCCACAGTGTTAACCCCTTCCCTGCCAGTGTCATTATTACAGTAACAATGCATATTTTTAGCACTGATTACTGTAGTAATGTCACTGGTCCCCCCAAAAGTGTCAAAAATGTCAGTTAGGGGTCCAATCTGTCCACCGCAATGTCGCAGTCCTGCAAAAAAATCGCAGATCGCCACCATTACTAGTTAAAAAAAAAAAAAAACAATAAAAATGACATAAATCTTTCCCGTAGTTAGTAGACGCGATAACTTTTGCGCAAACCAATCAAAATACGCTTATTGCGATTTTTTTTTTTTACCAAAAATATGTAGCAGAAAGCAAATTGGCCTAAAATGTTAAAAAAATTTGATTTTTAAATTTTTTTTTTTTTTTTTGGGAATGTTATTTATAGCAGAATGTGAAAAATATTGTTTTTTTTTTTTTTTTTCAGAATTGTCACTTTTTTGTTTATAGCGTAAAAAATTAAAATAGCACAGGTGATAAAATACCACCAAAAGAAAGCTCTATTTGTGGGCAAAAAAAGGATATTTGGATACAGCGTTGCACAACTGCGCAATTGTCCGTTAAAGTAACACATTGCACAATCGCAAAATAAGGCCTATTTATTAAGGGGGAAAATCTTCCGGTCCAGAAGTGGTTAAATAGTCATGAGGCTAAGGGGTAGAGGAATGAGGGGTAATCCTTACCATATTCCCTCTTCTGGCAGGCTTTGTCACCCTTTGCAACTTGTCCCCAAATGTCTTTTCTCTGTGGCACTTCAGCCGCCACTTGTAACTGCATACAATCTCCAAATACTCCTCTCTAGGTTTCTCACCCCCCGCCCCCCTGCGCTGCACCGACAGGAGGATACCTCTGTCTGTGACCAGCTGAAATTTATAATGCAAAGACAGCAGGTGGAGCCACTCAATTTCAAAGTCCACAAAATATTTATTAAAGTTACCAGAAACAAGATTAACACACCTCTTACGCGTTTCTCACTCCATCCAGCACTTGGGACTTCAAAATGTGGCATCGGAGAATCAGCAGAGCTGGGGGACAGGGCGGGAGAAACTGGCAGATGTTATACGTGGTGAGAAGCATGGGAGAAATATAGCGGGAGGTGAGCAAGGACTGGAGGGAGAAAGGACTGAGTGGCGGAAAATCAGCAGAGCTGGGGGACCAGAGCAAGAGAAACTAGCAGATGTCACTCGTGGTGTGGAGCATGGGACCAATATAGCAGGAGGTGAGCAGGGACTGGAGGGAGTAAGGACTCAGGGGCAGAGAATCAGCAGAGCTGGGGGACCAGGGGGGGGGAGAAACTAACAGATGTCACACATGGTGTGCAGCATGGGAGAAAATATAGCAGGAGGTGAGCAGAGACTGGAGGGAGAAGGACTGAGTGGGGGAGAATTAGCAAAACTGGGGGACCAGAGCAAGAGAAACTAGCAGATGTCTCTCGTGGTGTGGGGCATGGGAGCAATATAGCAGGAGGTGAGCAGGGACTGGAGAGAGTAAGGACTGAAGGGCAGAGAATCAGCAGAGTTGGGGGACCAGGGCGGGAGAAAACCAGTAGATGTCACACATGGTGTGCAGCATGGGAGAAAATATAGCAGGAAGTGAGCAGGGACTGGAGGGAGAAAGGACTGAGGGGGGGGGGGGAGAATCAGCAGAGCTGGGGGACCATGGCCAGTGTGCAGCATTTCATTCCATCCAGAACTTCAAAATGTGGCATCTGAGAATCAGCAGAGTTGGGGGACAGGGCGGGAGAAACTCGCAGATGTTATACGTGGTGAGAAGCATGGGAGAAATATAGCGGGAGGTGAGCAGGGACTGGAGGGGGAAAGGACTGAGTGGTGGGGAATTAGCAGAGCTGGGGGACCAGAGCAAGAGAAACTAGCAGATGTCTCTCGTGGTGTGGGGCATGGGAGCAATATAGCAGGAGGTGAGCAGGGACTGGAGGGAGTAAGGACTGAAGGGCAGAGAATCAACAGAGTTGGGGGACCAGGGCGGAAGAAAACCAGTAGATGTCACACATGGTGTGCAGCATGGGAGAAATATAGCAGAAGGGGGGGAAGAAACTGGAGGGAGAAAGGACTGAGTGGGGGAAAATCAGCAGAGCTGGGGGACCAGGGCCGGTGTGCAGCGTTTTACTCCATCCAGAACTGCAAAATGTGGCATTTGAGAATTAGCAGAGCTTGGGGACAGGTTGGGAGAAACTGGCAGATATTATATGTGGTGAGAAGCATGGGAGAAATATAGCGGGAGGTGAGCAGGGACTGGAGGGAGAAAGGACTGAGTGGCAGAAAATCAGCAGAGCTGGGGGACCAGAGCAAGAGAAACTAGCAGATGTCACTCGTGGTGTGGAGCATGGGAGCAATATAGCAGGAGGTGAGCAGGGACTGGAGGGAGTAAGGACTCAGGGGCAGTGAATCAGCAGGGCTGGGGGACCAGGGCGGGAGAAACTAACAGATGTCACACTTGGTGTGCAGCATGGGAGAAAATATAGCAGGAAGTGAGTAGAGACTGGAGGGAGAAGGACTGAGTGGGGGAGAATCAGCAGAGCTGGGGGACCAGGGCTGGTGTGCAGTGTTTCGTCCAGAACTTCAAAATGTGGCATCTGAGAATCAGCAGAACTGGGGGACAGGGCGGGAGAAACTGGCAGATGTTACGCGTGGTGAGAAGCATGGGAGAAATATAGCGGGAGGTGAGCAGGGACTGGAGGGGGAAAGGACTGAGTGGTGGGGAATTAGCAGAGCTGGGGGGCCAGAGCAAGAGAAACTAGCAGATGTCTCTCGTGGTGTGGTGCATGGGAGCAATATAGCAGGAGGTGAGCAGGGACTGGAGGGAGTAAGGACTTATGGGCAGAGAATCAGCAGAGCTGGGGGACCAGGGCGGGAGAAACTAACAGATGTCACACGTGGTGTGCAGCATGGGAGAAAATATAGGAGGTGAGCAGGGAATGGAGGGAGAAGGACTGGGTGGTGGAGAATCAGCAGAGCTGGGGGACTGGGGCGGGAGAAACTGGCAGATGTTATACGTGGTGAGAAGCATGGGAGAAATATAGTCGGAGGTGAGCAGGGACTGGAGGGGGAAAGGACTGAGTGGTGGAAAATCAGCAGAGCTGGGGGACCAGAGCAAGAGAAACTAGCAGATGTCTCTCGTGGTGTGGTGCATGGGAACAGTATAGCAGGAGGTGAGCAGGGACTGGAGGGAGTAAGGACTGAAGGGCAGAGAATCAACAGAGTTGGGGGACCAGGGCGGGAGAAAAACAGTAGATGTCACACATGGTGTGCAGCATGGGAGAAAATATAGCAGGAAGTGAGCAGGGACTGGAGGGAGAAAGGACTGAGGGGGGGAGAATCAGCAGAGCTGGGGGACCATGGTCAGTGTGCAGCATTTCATTCCATCCAGAACTTCAAAATGTGGCATCTGAGAATCAGCAGAGTTGGGGGACAGGGCGGGAGAAACTGGCAGATGTTATACGTGATGAGAAGCATGGGAGAAATATAGCAAGAGGTGAGCAGGGACTGGAGGGGGAAAGGACTGAGTGGTGGAAAATCAGCAGAGCTGGGGGACCAGAGCAAGAGAAACTAGCAGATGTCTCTCGTGGTGTGGTGCATGGGAACAGTATAGCAGGAGGTGAGCAGGGACTGGAGGGAGTAAGGACTGAAGGGCAGAGAATCAACAGAGTTGGGGGACCAGGGCGGGAGAAAAACAGTAGATGTCACACATGGTGTGCAGCATGGGAGAAAATATAGCAGGAAGTGAGCAGGGACTGGAGGGAGAAAGGACTGAGGGGGGGAGAATCAGCAGAGCTGGGGGACCATGGTCAGTGTGCAGCATTTCATTCCATCCAGAACTTCAAAATGTGGCATCTGAGAATCAGCAGAGTTGGGGGACAGGGCGGGAGAAACTGGCAGATGTTATACGTGATGAGAAGCATGGGAGAAATATAGCAAGAGGTGAGCAGGGATTGGAGGGAGAAAGGACTAAGTGGCAGGGAGTCATCAGAGCTGGGGGACCAGAGCAGGAGAAGATAGCAGATGCCACACGTGGTGAGCAGCATGGGAGAAATACAGCGGGAGGTGAGTAGGAACTGGAGGGAGAAAGGACTGAGTGGCGGAGAATCCGCAGAGCTGGGGGACCAGGGCCGGAGAAACTAGCAATGCCACATGTGGTGTGCAGCATGGGAGAATTATAGTGGGATGTTAGTGGTGACTGGAGAGAGAATAGGATCAACAAACCAGAGGATCAGCATTGCTGGGGTTTACTACTGAGTGGAAGATCAGCAGAGTTGGGGTTACTACTGAGTGGAGGATCAGCATAGTTGGGGGTTACTACTGAATGAAGGATCAGCATAGTTGGGGGTTACTAATGAGCAGAGGATTAGCAGAGCTGGGGGCACTACTGAGCCTGGGATCTGCTGGACAAGGGTACTAATGAGCTGAAGATCTGCAGAGTGGGGGTTCCAATAATCTGGGGTTCTGCTGAACGGGGATACTAATGAACTGGTGGTATTACTGAGTTGGGGTTCTACTGTATCCTTTTAAAACAAATAGTAAATCAACGCATACACTGCATTTTTCAGGATCATGCCTTGCGCACACGCCCCACACGCCGCGCTCTCGCACGATCTGTCACCTGCTGTGTCCACCGCACAAAGATCATGCCAGTAGCATGTGACCGCTGTGCCCAATCACAGCAGGTCCCATGACAGTTGTACACAATAAAGGTCTTTGTTATATGCCTTGTACTATTGGTCACAGTCATCACATGGTGCAGACAGGGCCAATCACAGCCCATCTGTACCATGTGATAAACTGTGGCAAACCACAGCTAATCACAACAGTAAACATCAAATTAGGTTTTTTTTATGCAGAAAAAATGGTTGCTTATAACTGTGAAATTCCGTTATAAGCATTCTAAGTGTGTTAAAAAAAAAAAAAAATCCTGATCACCTCCCTCAGAGAAGTACAGTGTTACTATAGTAACACTGTATTGCTCTGGTCACTGTATATATAAAAAAATAATAATAATTTAATAAACAGTATTTAAGAAATTAAAAATAAACTTTATTTTATTTATTTTTTTACATACTGTCACCAGTCATTGTCACTGATTGCCATACCGATTATAGCAGATTGTACTGCACTGGTGATTTTAAAAAGAAATGTATTCATTTATTAATTTTCCAAATATGTGACAAAAAGTGACAACTTCTAAGAACTCGCCTGCCTCTTCCAAAAAGGGTTTCCTTGGGGGATATTTGTACTGTCCTGACATTTTTGTGCTTCAAGAAATGAGAGGTCAGTACATCAGGATTGATCAATTTTCAGATATATATCCCATAGTTTGTGGACTCTATAACTTTCCTACAGACTAAATAATATACACTGATTTTGGTCATTTTTACCAAAGAAATGTAGCAGAATAAATTTTGTCCTAAATTTATTAAGAAAGATTATTTGCAAAATAATAAGTGTAAAAAATAAATAAATCGTGATCACCTCCCCAGAGTAGTACAGTCTTATACTGTAAATAAAAAAAAAAATTTAATAAACAATATTTAAAAAATAAAAAAGAAACATTTTTAAAAATTTTTTTACATACTGTCACAGTCAGTGTCCCCGATCACCGCCACATCAATTATAGGATGACGCTGTACTGCACTGGTGATTTTAAAAATTATTATTTATTTATTTATTTTTTTTAATTTCTTAATTTTTCAAAAAATTGTGACAAAAATGACAACTTCAAAGAACTCGCCTGCTTCTTCCAAAAAAGGGTTTACTTGGGGGATATTTGTACTGTCCTGGCATTTTTGTGCTTCAAGAAATGAGATGTCAGTACATCAGGATTAATACATTTTCAGATATATATCCCATAGTTTGTGGACTGTATAACTTTCCTACAGACTAAATAATAAACACTGATTTGGGTTATTTTCACTAAAGAAATGTAGCAGAATACATTTTGTCCTAAATATATTAAGAAAGATTATTTGCAAAATAATAAGTGTGTAAAAAAAAAGAAAAATCTTGATCACTTGGTCCCTAGAGTGGTTATACTGTAAATAAAAAAAATTAAAAAATCATTTAATAAACAATATTTAAAAAATTACAAGTAAACTTTATTATATTTTTTATTTTTACATACTGTCACAGTCAGTGTACCTGATCACCGCCACATCAATTATAGGATGACGCTGTACTGCACTTGTGATTTAAACATTTTTTTTTTTTTTTTTTTTTAATTTCTTAATTTTCCAAAAAATTGTGACAAAAAATGTCAACTTCAAATAACTCGCCTGCCTCTTCCAAAAAAGGGTTTCCATGGGGGATATTTGTACTGTCCTGGCATTTTTGTGCTTCAAGAAATGAAATGTCATTACATCAGGATTGATACATTTTCAGATATATATCCCATAGTTTGTGGACTGTATAACTTTCCTACAGACTAATTAATATACACTGATTTTGGTTATTTTTACCAAAGAATTGTAGCAGAATACATTCTGTCCTAAATTTATTAGGAAAGATTATTTGCAAAATTATAAATGTTATATATATATATATATATATATATATATATATATATATATAGATTATATATATATATATATATATATATATATATATATATATATATATATATATATATATATATATATATATATATATATATATATATATATATGTATGTGTGTGTGTGTGTGTATATATATATATATATATATATATATATATATAAATTTGTATTATGTAAAATACAGAAACAAAAATAAATTAATTTTTTTTTTTCAAAAAAATGTTCTTTTTCATTTTAGTTTATTTAGCAAAGGATAAAAATGCACTTACTAGCATTAAAATAAAACAGGCTCATCAGAGTATGTGGCAAGGAATCCAGTGACAGGCGGTCCCAGGGGTGGTCCAATGTGCAGCTCGATGGTGGAGATCCCAACCGACCAGCAGAGGGGGGCTGCAGGAGAAAGATCGGCCATTCGAAACATGTACCGCCCCTTTGACATCACTTCCTGGCATTTGTGTTCCACTCTGGTCCTGGCAGCACGGCCGTCCTTCCTGGTTCTTTCTCCTGTGGCCCCGCCTCTGCTGGTCGGTTGGGATCTCCACCATCATGCTGCACATTGGACCACCCCTGGGACCGCCTGTCACTGGATTCCTTGCCACATCCTATGATGAGCCTGGTTTATTTTAATGCTAGTGAGTGCATTTTTATCCTTTGGCAATAAAAGTCTTTTCTTTTCTGCACTTGGAGGTGCCTTCTGTTTGTTTTATTTTGGCCATAGAGGTGAACAGAGACCAGATTGTCTCCGATCACCTCTATGATCTAAGAGTGACGTCACTTCCGGTCTAGGGTGGAAGTAAACAGTTTTTTTTTTTGTTGTTTTTTTTAAGCAAAAGATCACAATTTTTGTTTTTTGATTTTTTTTTTTTGCTTTCAAAGGTAGAGGAGAGGTTTGGGTTATATGTTTGCATTCCTTGTGGTAGAAATAAAAATGATTAAAAAAGAATTTAAGAGACCGTGTAAAAAAAAAAAATAAAAAAAAAGGAGCAGTGTAAAAAAAAAAAAAAAGGAAAGGAGCAGTGTAAAAAAGAAAAAAAAAGGAGCAGTGTAAAAAAGAAAAAAAAGGAGCAGTGTAAAGAAAAAAAAATTAAAAGAAAAAATTTCAAGTGCCCCCCCGTCCCTCCATATTCCCACCACGCAGAAATGAATGCATATGTAAGTCACGCACGCATATCTAAACGGTGTTTGCACCACACGTGCGGTATCGCTGTGATCGTTAGAGCGGGTGCAATAATTATAGCCCTAGACCTCCTCTGTAACCATAAACGGGTAACCTGTAAAAATGTTTAAAGCATTGCCTATGGAGATTTATAAGTATTGCAGTTTGTCGCCATTCCACAAGCGTGCGCAATTTTAAAGCGTGACATGTTAGGTATCTATTTACTCGGCTTAACATCATCTTTCATATTTTACCAAAATATTGGGTTGTATATTGTTTTTTTTTTTTTGCATTAAAATTAATTAACCGCTTAAGGACCAGGCCTATTTCTGACACTTGTTGTTTACAAGTTAAAATCTGTATTTTTTGCTAGAAAATTACTTAGAACCCCCAAACATTATATATATATATATATATATATATATAAAATTTTTTTTGTTTTTTTAGAAAAGACCCTAGAGAATAAAATGGAGATCGTTGCAATACTTTGTGTCACACCCTATTTACCCAGCGGTCTTACAAACGCAATTTTTCTGGGGAAAAGTATTTGAATTTAAGAAAAAATTTAATTAAAATTAAAAAAAATAAGAAAACAGTAAAGTTAGCCCAAATTTTTTCCATAATGTGAAAGATAATGATAGGCCACGTAAATTGGTACCTAACATGTCATGCTTTAAAATTGCGCATGCCCGTGGAATGGCGACAAACTGTGATACTTAAAAATCTCCATAGGCAACATTATACTAATTTTTACAGGTTACCAGTTTAGATTTACAGAGGAGGTTTCATGCTAGAATTATTGCTCTCGCTCTAATGATAGTAGCGATACCTCATGTGTGGTTTTAACATCGTTTTACATATGTGGGCGCTTCTGCGCGCAAGCTCGGAGAGACGGGGCGCTTTAATTTTTTTTTTTTTACTTATTTATTTTACTTTTTATTTTTACACTGTCCCCTTAAAAAAATGTTTTGATCACTTTTATTCCTATTACAAGGAATGTAAACATCCCTTGTAATAGAAATAAGCAGGACAGGTCCCTTTTTAATGTGAGATCTTGCGGTCAAAAAGACCTTACACTTAAATCAATAAAAAAAAACAAAAAAAAACTGTCTTTAATTTGGCCCTTTAAGGCATTTGGGGGGAAGTGACATATGACGTTGCTCCGGCCCTCCGAGGCCATAGAGTCGAGTGGGGGCCATCTTGCCCTCTGTTGACTTCCTGGCCATCAGGAGAGGGGATCAGATCGTTTTCCCCGCTACCGATGGCACCGGTAAGCCGCGAAAATTACCAGGAAGCGGCAGGAGGGGGGGGTGGGCACCTTTCCCGCCGCCCATAAAAGTGATCCCGTGGCGAATCCCCTGCTGGGATCACTTGTATGTTAAAACAGAACGCCGCCCTGTAAAAAAAATACCGGGGTTATGGCAGCTATCTGCCTTTAACGTCAAAGTAGCTACGTCAATACATGTTGGACGGTCCAGAAGTGGTTAAAGTGTATTTTTTTTACAAAAAATGCGTTTGAAAAACAGCTGCGCAAATACTGTGTGACATAAAAAAATGCAATGATCTCCATTTTATTCTCTAGGGTCTTAGCTAAAAAAAAAATATATATATATATAATGTTTGGGGGTTCTAGGTAATTTTCTAGAAAAAAATACAGATTTTTACTAAATAAAAAGTGCCAAAAAAGGCCCGGTCTTTAAGTGGTTAAAAAAAAAATCAATAACCCTCCCTTGCTCTACCCAAAATAAAAAATAAAAGTACCTTTCCAACTTTAGGATAATTAATGATTTATTTTAATAAAGAGATAACTGAATTAGAGGGTTGTTAACCTAATATTAGCCTGGAGTTCTGAATGTTTTTTTTTTTTTTTAGGGATTCACTATCCAGACTGTTCCCCCCACTGTGGGCTGCAAGTGACCACCAGAATCTCTCTGAATATCTTCCCACCATCCTTCCAGGAAATGTCGATCTCTCCCACGTAATTGGCCCCCAGGCCTACCAGGAGCCTGCAAGAAAATTGCCAGACATTGAGAGCCTTCAAAGAGGGTTTGAGGACCTGGGCTTGCTGGATTCTTGGGTTTCCAGCCCTGAAACCTGCAGCCCACGGCTCGAAGACGTGTTCCAAGACCTCTACTTTGAAAACCAAGCCTTGGAACTGAATTCTTCCTTCCAACCAATCGAATGGCCTAACCAGTGTGCCGATGGCTACGTCAAGTTTAATGGAAGCAAAAATGGAAGCAATGCCTGCCCCAGCTCGCAGAAGAGGGCAAAAGAATACTCCAGCGTGCATCGGCCCTCATGGAAAAACGACAAGGGAAGAGGCAAGTTCAGTAGGGGAAGCCCCACTGGTCAAATGAATTACCCGCCTGGAGCAAGAGAAAGTTGGGGAAAAGAAACATATGCAAAACCTTCCGGTGACTTTTCCCCGCTGTGCATGAAGCCACCAGCATTCCAGTTTAATCAGCAGTTTTCTAAAACTCACGGTTTCCATCCAACCACACAAAAGGCGCACTACAAGGAAGGGTCGGAAAACTATAGTGGTTTTCCAAAAGTCGGCACCTTCGAATGCCGTGAAAATATTACTCCTCAAATCCAAAAGGAGTCCTATGCAAAGTCTCCAGTTCCTTGTATTAGCCCCAACGAGGGCTTCCCGTTGGCTAGCCAGGGACACAGATGGTTAGATGGCGAACCGCTGGGGACCCAGAAAACGGCAACCAGCCCTTTGCCATCTCCTGCAAGCTCTAGTCTGTCCGATGGATCTCCAACCCACTGTCCAGGGTATTTCCCTCAACCGCCGTTGCCACCTTCTGCTAAAGATGGACACTTGAACGGAACGACCAACCAGATACCGTTCTCTAGCTTTATTGATGAGAACCAGAGGCGGGGCAAGTGTTTCAGTCGCTCGTCTCCTAGTAAGGAGAGCATGTATCGGAATACCACATTCGGTTATCCACCAAACTGGTCACCGACTCAGCCCGGTTCTGGACAGAATAACTCCGAACGGCTTCACAAACTGCCCAAAAGAGCAAACCCTCAAAACAACGGAAATCCTGACCGAAGAGGAAGAAGAACTTGGAATATGCCGCATAGCGGCGCCAAACAAAACCCGCCTCCTTGCAGCCCCTTCCAACGCAAACAGGAACCCAACCTGGGCAACATGTCCGACTTCGTCAATGCCTCCTTTCTGCCTCCTTTTTCTCTGATGTCCGATCTAAAGCAGAATCAGAATTTTCCTCCCTTTAACCCGCAGTTGTTTTCTCCGACGGCAAACATGTCTTTTCCTCCGCCTTTCCCGTTTTCCGACCTCATTGATCTGTTCCATTACGAAGATATTAATCAGATTCAACCTTTTATAAATGACCTGTTCTGCGGTGAAATCCCCCCACCGTACTTTCCCTTTCCGGCCCCTTTCAACAGAAGCCGCCCTTCGAGAAATCGCAGTGGACCTGCCAACGAACTCCATTTACAACTAGAGGAATGCTGTGAGCAGTTCCGAGCTTTAGAGAAGGAAAGAAAAAAGGTAAGAAGACCTTCTTGTAAATGCTTACATGCATGGGTTATGAAGAGCACATGTGTCAAACACAAAGAACGCGGGACGAATCCGGCCGCCAGGCCTTGTCATGTGGCCCTCCAAACCGGTTTTGCAGCTGGAATGTGGCAGGAACTCTATTCCGCCAGCTCCGGCTCTCATCCTCCCTTACAAAGGACAGCTGTTGCTTTGCACTGCGGAGACAGGTCTCCATTATCTGAGAGCGAGAACGATCTCCCTGCAAGGCAGTGCTACCTACACAGGGAGGTATGATAGAGCCAAATACACGGATAGTAGAGAGAGCCGCCTACATAGGGAATTACTAGAGCCAGCCTGGGTTAGAGGGGAGGGGAGTTGGTGTTGCACACAGTGCATAGCGCACCCCAAAACCCTGCTCTGTTCACAACGCACCCCTGAAATCTGTATGTAGCACACCGCTAAACTCTGCACTCAGTATGTAGTGCTCCCCTGAACTCTGCACTCTGTGCGTAGCACAACTCTGCACTCTGTACGTAGCACACTGCTGAACTCTGCACTCTGTACGTAGCACACTGCTGAACTCTGCACTCTGTACGTAGCACACTGCTGAACTCTGCACTCTGTACGTAGCACACTGCTGAACTCTGCGCTCTGTACGTAGTGCACTCCTGAACTCTGTACACAGTGCACCCCTGAACTCTACACTCTGAACGTAGCACACTGCTGAACTCTGCACTCCGTACATAGCACACCCCTAATCTCTGTGCTCTGTATATAGTGCATCCCTGAACCCTACACTCTGTACGTAGAGCACTTCTGAACTCTGTACATAGCGCACCCCTGAACTCTGTACATAGCGCACCCCTGAACTCTGTACATAGCACACCCCTGAACTCTGTACATAGTGCATCCCTGAAATCTGCACTCTGTACATAGCGCACCCCTGAACCCTGCACCCTTCACTCTGTACATAGTGCACCCTTAAACCCTGCACTCTGTGCTTAGGGCACCCCTGGAACTGCACTTTGTACATAGCGCACCCCTGAACTTTGTACTCTGTAGGTGGCGCGCTCCTGAACTCTGTAACGTGAAGCGCTCCTGATCTCTGCACAATGTACATAGCACACTCCTTAACCCTGCATCTTACATAGTGCAACCCAGATACAACTGGCCTTTTGAGGGCAACTATATTGTATTGGTTTATCCAAATAAACTTCCCCTTCATTGCCTAGATTAGGGGTCTCCAAACATTCTAAAAAAAAGGGCCAGTTTACTGTCCCTCAAGCTTTAGAAGAGCCAGACTGTGGCCAGTGATAGTAGAAAATACTCTGGTGCCAGTGGGAATAAACAATGCCCCATCATTGGTTTTAGTAGGAGGAATAGTGCCTCATTGTTGGTGTCAGTGGGAGGAATGGTGGCCCCTTTCATTGGTGTCACTTGGAAGAAAAGTGTCCTAAGGGCCGTAAAAAGGTAAGCGAAGGGACACATCTGGCCCTTGGGCAACAGCTTGGTTCGGGTTGTACAAGTCTATCTCTCAGCCACTGCTTCTTTCAGAAAGACTGATTCACTTTGGCTCAGACAAACCAGGCTTAAGGGGTCAAGATCGGGTTCCCCCTTCCCTGTTAAAGCCCACTCCACTAATGTGGGTATTGCTGCTTGGGCTTTTTTGGTTCTGTTTCCCAGATTTGCAAGGCTACCACCTGGTCCTCTGTACACACATTGTCTAAGGGCTTGTTGCAATGCAGTGGCTGGTGTGTGGTGCGGCCCGGCCAGACCAGTGCAGTGTTGATGCACTGATACCAGTGCATCGTTTATGAACTTTATTGAAATGTCACACAGTGATATTTTAGAGATTTCTATTGGCCGGTGTGCAGTGACCTGTGCTGCATACACCACTGCAACATAGTGGTGTGAACCGGCCACAGCGGGAGACTAGGTATCTTGCCTTGTCTTGCTGTGGGACTGCCCTTGAATAGCTGTCCAACGCAGTCCCACGGCACGTAGTATGAATGGACCCAAAGTTCTACAAGAAGGACCCTTTGTTCTTCAGGTCCTTCAGGTAACCCAAGTTGTTGTTACGTTGGGCCTATTAGCAATCATTTGCCAGTGCCCACCAACCCTTTGAAGGTTTGACTTCCAGTGTCCCTCAATAAAATCCAAGAAAACCGTTTTACTGAAAAAAGTTTTTTCTAGATCACTTCCAACAGCCTAGAAAAGGACTTTACGTTCCTAAACCTTTAAGTATTTAACCACTTGCCGACCGCCGCACGACTATTTACGTCGGCGGTCAGCCCCTCACAGGCAGAGCGACGTAGGGCTACGTCGCTAGCCTGTGAGGGTCTAGGGAGCGAGCGCGCGCCGCCGGAGGCACGCTCCCGTGTGGTCACGGACCCCCCCGCGCGTGTGACCAGCGGGCCCGATGTCCGCCGGTCACTCGGCGATCGTCGGTGCAGAGGGAAAGAGGCAGGCGGCTAATGTAAATAAGCCGCCTGTCATTCTCCCCTGTGTAGGAATGGTGATCATACGGTTCTACTATGTAGGACCGTTGATCACTGTTCCTACACCTCAAGCCACAGCCAATCACAGTTAGAATCACGCCCCTAGGGACACACATAACCCCTCCCTCTCAAAAAAAGTTAACCCCTTCACTGCCAGTGTAATTTTACAGTAACAGTGCATATGTATAGCACTGATTACTGTAGAAATGTCACTGGTAACCCCAAAAGTGTCAAAAATGTCAGTCAAGAGTCCGATCTGTCCGCTGCAATGTCGCAGTCCCGCAAAAAAATCGCAGATCGCCGCCATTACGCGTTAAAAAAAAAACAACAAAAATGACAAAAATCTTTCCCTTTGTTAGTAAACGCAATAACTTTTGCACAAACCAATCAATACGCTTTTTGCGATTTTTTTTTTTACCAAACTTATGGTAAAAAAAAAAAATTGGCCCAAAATGTTAAAAAATTTTGATTTTTTACTTTTTTTGGGGGGAATTTCATATAAAAAAATTTGAAAAATATTGTTATTTTTGCAAAATTGACGCTGTTTTTTTGTTTATAGCGCAAAAAGTAAAAATCGCACAGGTGATCAAATACCACCAAAAGAAAGCTCTGTTTGTGGGAAAAAAAGGACGTCAAATTCGTTTAGGTACAGCGTCGCACGACCGCGCAATTGTCCGTTAAAGTCACGCAGTGCCGAATCGCAAAATAGGCCCTGGTCAGGAAGGGGGTAAAATCTTCCGGGGCTTAAGTGGTTAAGCTGCAGGAATTTTTTCAAATCTCTGCTTTGTATTTTGATTTTATGATTTTTTTTTTATTTTTTAGTTATTAATGGATGAATGTGCGTGGACACAGGTCTTGACCAGTCACTTATCTCTGCGTCTGTAATTAATCATTGTTGTGTTGTATCCTCTATAGACGGAAGCAGAGCTTGCTAGAAATTTCCCAGGAAACAGAGTTTCCAGCTCCTACAGCTCAGCAGTCCCAAGACTTCCAACCAATCCATCAAGAGTTGATCGCTTGGTTGTGGATGAGTTTCGAGAACAAGCCAGAGTAAGGACTGATAAAATCAAACTTCCCCTCACAGCCTCACCACGTAGAACTCATTACCACTGGGTGTATGCAAGAATCTGAATATTCGTTTCTGAAATCATTGAAACTAAGCAGGCAAGAAGAGTTACTTTTTTTTTTTACCACTAATAGACCATATAGCTTGAGAGTCAGGGGTCAGAGGTAATATGAAGTTTCATAGTAGCTGCCCCAACAACTGCCTGATCTTACATACGGTCTACTGATTCCTGAATTCGGTTTGACCCGGTTTATATAATAATTTATGAATAAGTATATAGATTCTTGCATTAACCAAGTTGTGACTGGTTCTATTTAACTGTGACCATGTTTTAAGGTAATTCTACCATGTAAGCCAAATATAGAACAGTTGTATATAATGTATTGAGAAAAATCAATCAGTGCTAAATAATATGCACTGTCACTGTACTGATGACCAATGGCAGCTGGTGCTCGGTAATTGGGCGGGGGCAGAGGTGGCGGCAAACCAATGCGCATCCCCCCCCCGTTGGTAGGTCGGTTGGTTGGCAGGCGACACATTCCCTTCCCTCTCCCTCCCTCCCTGAACGGTCTGCTTCCTTACCTCCTCCTTTCTCCTGTCTGAGCCGGGGAGTGCTGGATGGCTGAGCTGCTGTCCTTCTCCTCCAGCCGTGTCTCTTCTTCCTCTTCTTGGCCACTAAGATCGTTTCTCCTTTTGGCCAATTGGCAAAGCGGTCTCACAACCCTCTTCCTGATTGGCTGGGAGGAGAGTCAGTGTGACAATAGCAAATATTTATTCGCTATTGCCATACAACTGGGTGGGCTCTGCGCCCCAAGCCCACCCTTTTTTTGCAGCCTATTCGAGCCTCTGGCTCTAATCACGTGCTTAAAAAAAAATCCCCTATTGAAATCCATGCGTCCGACCGACGCCCTTTATGTAGATTAGGGGGCCAGATGCATGGATGGGGGGGCGGCGCCCCTGTGCCCCCAATGGACGGGCTGCCACTGCTGATGACACTGGCAGGGAAAGGGTTAACATCAGGGGCAATCAATGGGTTAAATGTGTCGCTAGGGAGTGCTTTCTGTGTGGGGAAGGTGCTTATACTAAAAGAAAACAGAGATCTGTGTTCTTGCTTAGCAGAAACACAAGATCTCTGTCCTCTCCTGTCACACATCAGTGATCTGACTTGTTTACATAAGGAGACCGCTGTTCTGTCTGCCTCAGGAAGGATCGGCGGGTCCTGGCGGACATTGGGGCCACTGGACCCACTGATTGGCTCCTGCTGTGTCCAATCACAGCGGGAGCTGGTCGCCGGCGGCTAGTGTGCACGCCCAAGACCTAGGAAATGAAATCAGGTATGTGATCTCACGCTGAAGGGCCGCTTGTGCATGCTCGTTCCCGAGCTCCTGGTCTGTGTGTCCATTGACCCACGGAAATTCGCCATTTTCTTTCACAAACTTTTTGAAAATTAAGAAAAAAAATCATTTTTTTTTTCACAAAGTTGTCATTTTTAAAGAGGAAGTAAACCCTACTCTGCAAGTTGTACCTATAGGTGATCCTATGATAAGGCTTACCTATAGGTACTGTAAATATCTCCTAAACATGTACTGTTTAGGAGATATTTACCTTAAATGCAGCCAGTGACCTCACTGGCGCATGCGCTCTGAAGGAATGGCCACTGGTGCCGTTCCTTCAGAGCCCCGTGCCATGACCGTCGGCTCCCGCGCGCGCATGCGCGGGAGTGACGTAATCGCGGGTCCAGCCAATCAGATGGCCGGATGCCGCGAACCCGGAAGAAGGGTGACAGAACATGTCACCCATGGGAGAGGTGAGCGGTCGGCGCTTCGGGGCTTCGTTCTAAGGTAGGTATATCATAATGAGCTAGTATGCGATGCATACTAGCTCATTATGTGTTTGTCTTTCAGGTGTAATCTAAAAAAAAAAAAAAAAAATCTGAGGTTTACAACCTCTTTAACAAGTTATGTCTTTCACACAGCATAGGCAATGTTAGAAATAAGTTTTTCTCAGCCTGCAGCCTAGCCACATAGAAGGGCTCAAAATCCAAGGAGCACCTTCAGGCATTCTAGAGGCATGAATTACACATCTAATTTCCTGACTAGCTATCACATTTTTGGAGGTCCTGGAGCCCCAGGGCAATGGAAACACCCAAAAAATGACCCCAATGCTATCATGGATGAATGCCAGTTTGGAGAAGTGGGCCTTCCAAGGCAGGTTATGTTTGCATGCCAACTAGGTAATGGCCACATATAATGCTGGGCCTCCATGTCCTGCCAGGTCGGGGTTGGGAAGGTGGGATGAAACAGCTAGATGATGCCTGACATTTTCCAGCCAGGAAATAAAAGGGGCACTATCTGACTTGCTGCAGCTTCGAATGCACGTTGTGAGAAGCTCACAGTGTGCAATGAAATCAGAGGAAGCCACTTCAGTGCAGGAGAGGAGCCGGTACAACTGTGCAATACTCTTGGCCTAACAGACATAGGAATCTAGTTTCTGATTTCGTTCAGTGACACGCACTCATACATGTTCCATCAGTTGTTAGTGGAATGAGCTTTTGGAAAGTATCCATTAAATCATTAATGATTCAATTATTAGTAATAATACATTTTCTTTTTGAGCAATTTTTTATAGATCATTTTAGCTAATAGTCTTTTTGTTTAAGGCTTCTTTTAATATATATATATATATATGTGTGTGTGGACTTTAGGCAGTGTCCCTTGTGAAGATCATGGAGAGAATACGTGGAGAGAGCCTTCATGTCAACATCGGTCTTGCTTTGGAGCACCACCTGGAGGCCATCCACTTGACACAGGCACGGCGCAAAGATGAAATAGTTAACGCAGCCAATCGACAGAAGCAAGGAGCCCCTCGCTACAATAACGAGAGAGGTATAATACTCCAGTCCGCTCAGCATTGTAACTGTAAGGCCGAGAAACTTACATCTGTCAATCCTATACAACTATCAGGCTTGAAGGTTCATTATAGCACCAGTGGTTCTCAATGCAGCCTCCCTTCTCCCACGACTCCAGACAGCTCCAGATCCCTTAACCTTCCACAGTGCCTCCCAGCTCTCAGTGCATCCCAGCTTACTGTTGAGCCTCCAGCCTTGCCTAGCGCCCTCAAACTCCAACAATGTCCCACAGCACCCTCCAGCTTCCTCCAGAATCCTCATCATCTATAGGGCCACCATGTCTGCTGCAGAGTCTCCTAAACGTCCAAGTCCCCCCCCCCCCCCCCCCCCCCCGAGTACCCTCAGCCTTCACAGTGGTGTCCAGAATCCCTCAGTCCCCCTCAGCTTGCTGCAGAGCCTCCACCCTGCCTAGCGCCCCCAAACGCCACTAGCTTCCTCCAGAAACCTCCTCCCCTATAGGGCAACCTGGTCTGCTGCAGAGTGTCCTACCCCTCAAGGCCACCTGAGTAGCCTCAGCCTCCACAGTGTTGCCTCCCTCGGTGCCCACCAGCTTGAGCCTTCAGCCCTTCATAGTGCCCCCCAACAGTGTCCCAGAGCACCTTTTAGCTTCTTCTAGAAACCTCTTCTATAGGCCACCAGGTCTGCTGCAGAGTCTCATAACCTTCCAGGCCCCCTAAGTGCCCTCAGCCTCCACAGTGCCACCCAGCCGCCCTATGTGCCCACCAGCTAGCTGCAGAGCCCTCAACCCTCTATAGTGCCTCCAACCTCCAACAGTGTCCCACAGTACCCTCCAGCTCCCTCTATAAACCGATTACTAAAGTTCTACCAGCTCTGCTGCAGAGTCTTCTAACCCTACAGCTCCCCTGAATATCCTCAGCCTCCAGTGCCTCCCAGTTTGCTGCAGAGCCTCCAGCCCTTCATAGTGCCCCCAACCTCCAATAGTGTCCCACAGCGCCCTCCAGGTCCCTCTAGAAACCTCCTCCCCCACAGGGCCACCAGGTGTGCTGCAAAGTTCCCCTAACCCACTCCACCACCTCCATCCCACAAAAAGCCACACGTAGACCTATCTCGAGCCTTCCAGCATTTCAATATATATTTCTCTTACGTCCTCCGACAGTCGCCGGCTCCTCTAAGTCATCACCATTGGGTATTGTCCACCTATCCATAGGAATAGCTAGGCATATAGACTTAGTCAAAAGACAAAAGGCATTAGTATATACACACCCACGGGGGCTGTCCCATCTGGTCAATACCCCCCCTGCATCACCACTCCCAACTCAGTTTTAGTTTGCCTAGCTTAGGAATAGTCAGGCTACCTTGTGCTGGGGCTTCAGTCTCAGCCTTCCTAAATCTTTTATTTGATTTTCTTTTCAATGTCAGTTTTTTCTCTCACTTTACTAGCTGTTTATTTTACCAGCTCTAGTGTTAGTTTATTCTTCGGATGAAGAGGGATCATGCGGTGCTGGGATTCGGACTGGCCGCCCTGGTTCTCCAGGGCACAGAGGGCCAGATGGACCCCCAGCCCGCCATCGAGCGTTCAGCTATGGTTCGCCCTGGCATTAAGAACGACCCATCCCTGTTCGCTGCAGGGATGCAGCCGTGAGGTGGCTACCTCACAGGACTCCTCTGCGGTACTGCAGCATCATGTCCCTGGCTCACGGCACTCCCTGTCAGATGAGGACAGAGGTTTATCCGTGCATAGAGGCTCCCCCACGAAATCGGGTACAGGTAAGTACTTTCTGTGTGGGGCCTCTGTCTGGGGTTACAGTCTGTGTTGCTGTGTGTCCCCATGTCTGTGCCTGTGTGACTCCCTGTGCGATCCCTGTGGGGCTCGCTGTGTGCACTGTATGTTTTGCCGGGGGTCCCTGTCCCAGTCTCACCTTAGGTGCATGTTTGGGGGTACAGACTTGTGTGTTGTGCGGCGACCGCTGCGGGGGAAAAATTGCGCGGTCCGCCATGTTTTTTTATATGCACACGTGTATAGCCCCTCTGGGGCGAGTTTACAGCTCATTTTGGCGCCATCCACCGCCATTTTGTGGGCGGTGGAACGATCGGTTCGGCCGCATGTTGGCAGCCATCTTGGTGTAGCCTCCTATGCATCTCTATGGGGCAGCCATTTTCCCTGGGATCTGGCTTATAGCCAGCCCCCTCCAGCAGCATTTCCTCTTCCTCTCAGACAGCACAGGCACAGGTAGAAACGATCTGCGGACTCTGCAGTGTATCTCTCTCTGTCTCCTTCTGCATACTGCTTCTGGCTAAGTTTTCTTTCTCCTTTTTGGGGTCTTCATAGCTGTGACAGTAGCGGTGGGCTGCGCACTCCGCATCGCTATTTAAGGGGACAGTACATTACTTTTTGCACTGTAGTTTTTTTCTTATCTTGAGCCATGGATTCTCAGGAAAGCAAGTTTCCTCCAGCTTTAGTGGGGGGCCCCAGTTCTCCTGTGGCCCCGCTGCGACCTGATCTGGCTGCTGTGGTTGCGACTTTAGTGGCAAATATGGAAATGCTGATGTCTGAACGGGCTGCGAGAAAACGGCCAAGGCTGTCTCTCTCTTCTGATTCAGATGGGGATATGGCTGCTGCTGCAAGCGTGCCCTTTTCAGGGTCCCGCTCATCCTTGGACCCCCCGGGGTCTGAGGGGGAGGCTGAGGTGGAGGGTGTTGATACATCCTCCCCAGGGTCACCCGAAGAACGGGCGACCATGGATGAGTTGATTGTTTCTATTAAGGAAACCTTACATTTGGAGGATGAGCCCTGTCCTCCGGGCGTTGTGTCCTCATTTGGGACGCACAGGACCCGCAAGTCTGCGCAGGTTTTTCCCTGCCCAGCGGAGGTCCATTACACTGTTAATGATATGTGGCGCACGTTGAAACGTCCATTCCTGGTTCCTAGTCGGTTCAAATTGCTTTATCCTTTTGCGCTGGCTACGGAATCACGATGGTGTGTGCCTCCACAGGTAGATCACACTGTGGCCGTGCTGAACAAGGCTACCTTGGTTCCTACTGAGGATACCCCGGTTTTTTGGGATCCCACGGACCGGCGGTTGGAGTCTCTAGCCCGCCATTCCTATACGGTGGCGGGTTCGTTGCTCAAACCGGTTTTCGCGTCCGTTATGGTGGCTCAGGCGGTGGCTGATTGGATTAAGGTGCTTAGAAGCAACCTAGTGTCTGATGACGTGCCGCCTGCACGACTGGAAATGGTGGACCAGATCCATCAAGGAGTCATGTATCTGTGTGATGCAGCCCTGAATGAGGCCCCCTTGGTGGCTCGCCTCTCGAGTGTCGCGGTACTTAACCGGCGACTGATATGGCTGAAGAGCTGGTCGGCCGACCAGTCCTCGCGGAAAACGGTTGCTGATTTTCCCTATGCTGGCTCTCGCCTTTTTGGCGAGGCGTTGGATACCCTGGTGAAGGGCGTAACGGGGGGTAAGAGCACTATGCTACCCTAGAACCCGAAGAACAAGTCCTTCCGTGGCAAGCGGGGTTCTGCGCCTAGATCTACTCAGGGGTCCTTTCGTGCCTTTCTGAACCAATCCAAGGGCAAGCCCTTCAAGGCCCAGGGCAACCAGAAGAAACCCTGGGTGGGTAAGCAGAAGACCGGCACTGCCGGTTTGGCGGGACATTCCGCCTCTGCCTGAAGGGGCGCCCTCACCCATTTCTGGGGTGGGGGGACATTTGCGCGGTTTCCTCCAACCTTGGCTGCTCCGGATTTCGGACAGGTGGGTCCAGGAAATCGTTCGATCGGGCTACAAGATCGAATTCCTCTCCAGGCCGGCGGACAGATTCTTTCCCTCCAATCTCCAGCTGCTTCCGGGGCGTCTGCAGGACTTGCATCAAGCGGTGCAGGACATGCTTGCTCAGGGGGTGATTGTCCCGGTGCCTCATCGGGACAGTTTTCTGGGGTTTTATTCGAATCTGTTCACTGTGCCCAGGAAGGAGGGCAAAGTGCGTCCTATTCTGGACCTGAAAGCACTGAACCGCTTCGTGCGCGTTCGGAAGTTTCAAATGGAGTCTCTCCGTTCGGTTGTGGCCTCCTTGAGTCCAGGAGAATTCCTGGCTTCAATAGACCTGAAGGATGCGTACCTGCACATCCCCATTTTCGAGAGTCATCAGCGGTACCTTCGGTTCGCTATTGCGGAGGACCACTACCAGTTTGTGGCGTTACCGTTCGGTCTCGCTTCGGCACCCAGGGTGTTTACCAAGGTGTTGGCGCCGGTTCTGGGCCTACTGCGGGCCCAGGGCATTGCGGTCCTGGGGTACCTGGACGATCTGCTTCTGAGATCGCGTGCCAGTCAGGACCTTGTGCGCGATCTGTCCATCACGGTACAGACACTCCAGGAGTTCGGGTGGACCATCAACGTTCAAAAATCAGCGTTGTCTCCATCGCTTCGCCTTCCCTATCTGGGAATGGTTCTGGACTCTGCTCAGGCAAAGGTGTTCTTGCCGGAGGACAAGCTCCGTACTTTGCGGGACGAAATCCGATCTCTCAGGGACAATCTGTCCTCGTCACTCAGGGTCTTCATGCGGGGCCTGGGTTTGATGGTGTCGGCCTTCGAGGCGATCCCCTTTGCCCAGTTCCACACATGGGCTCTCCAGACGGAGATCCTGGCCAGGTGGGAAAGACTTCCTCAGTCCTTGGATCTGGAGGTCTCCTTGAGTCGCCGGACCAGATTGGCTCTTCGGTGGTGGATCCAGTCCCCGTCGGTGGCGGAAGGCAAGTCCTTCCGCCTGTTGGTGTGGACAGTGGTTACGATGGATGCCAGCCTGTCGGGCTGGGGTGGAGTCCTGGGCACCCTGTCTGCCCAGGGCACTTGGTCGGAGGGGAATCCTCCCTCCCGATAAATGTGCTGGAACTACGAGCGATAAAACTCTGTCTCTTCCAGTGGTCGGACCGTCTCCAGGGCCTGCCTGTTCGCGTTCAGACGGACAATGCTACCGCGGTGGCTTACATCAACCACCAGGGGGGCACCAGGAGTGCTCGAGCGGCCCGGGAGGTGACCGACATTCTGTCTTGGGCCGAGACTCATGTCCCGGCGATCTCGGCAGTTCACATTCCAGGTGTGGAAAATTGGCAGGCCGACTATCTGAGCCGCCAGACCCTGGACCAGGGGGAATGGTCCCTACACCCGGAGGTCTTTCAGATGCTGTGTGCGAAGTGGGGATCCCCAGATGTGGATCTGTTCACATCCCGGCTAAATCAAAAGGTGGAAAGGTTTGTGGCAAGAACGTGCGATCCGTTGACGGACGCCTCGGATGCATTGATGGCCCCTTGGCATCAGTATCGTCTGATGTACGCCTTTCCTCCGATTCAGTTACTATCCCGGTTCCTTCGCAGATTGGTCTCGGAACCGCACATGGTGATTCTGGTGGCACCAGACTGGCCTCGCCGGTCTTGGTACGCCGACGTTGTTCACCTGGCAGTGGCGCCTCCATGGCGTCTGCCTCTGCGGGAAGATCTCCTGTCTCAAGGTCCGATCTTCCTTCCTGCTTTACAGTCGCTGGCTTTAACGGCCTGGCTGTTGAGACCCAGGTCTTGAGGGACAAGGGTCTATCTTCTGAGGTTATCCCTACCCTGATCAAGGCTAGGAAATCTTCTTCTGGTAAGATCTATTACTGTACCTGGAAAGCCTATTTCACCTGGTGCGAGTCCAGGGGGTTCTCCCCTCATTCTTACTCGGTGTCGAGAATCTTGGCTTTCCTCCAGTCTGGAGTAGATCAGCGCCTGGCGCTGGCCACTATAAAGGGCCAGGTGTCAGCACTGGCGGTCCTTTTCCAATGCCCTGTGGCGTCTCATTCCTTGGTGCGCACGTTCATTCAAGGTGTGCGACATTTGGCTCCTCCTGGGAAGGAGCCTTTACCTCCATGGGACTTGAACTTGGTCCTGTCCGCATTGCAGCGTGCTCCTTTTGAAAAAGGCAGGGAGATTTTGTTGCCTCTGCTGTCGAAAAAGGTTGCCTTTCTTGTGGCGATCACTTCGGCTCGCAGAGTGTCGGAGCTGGCGGTGTTGTCTTGCCGCTCCCCTTACTTGATTATTCACAAAGATAAGGTGGTGTTGAGAACACCCTCGTCCTTTCTTCCCAAGGTGATCACTGATTTCCACCTTAATGAGGACATTGTCCTGCCTTCGCTTTGTACGAAGCCTAAACATCCAAAGGAGGTTGCCTTGCATTCCTTGGATGTTGTCAGGGCAATCAGGGTCTACCTGAAGTCTACGGAATCCTTTCGGAAGGTGGACTCTCTCTTTGTCCTTCCTGAGGGACCTCGGAAGGGCATGGCTGCATCGGCAGCGACTATTGCCAAGTGGATCAGACAGACCATTGAGCAGGCCTATGCCTTGAAGGAACAGGTTCCGCCCTTCCCTGTTAAGGCGCACTCTACCAGGTCTTTGAGTACTTCCTGGGCCTGTTGGCATCGGGCCTCGGTGACCCAGGTGTGCAAGGCGGCGACTTGGTCGTCGGTACACACATTTTCCAAGTTCTACAAAGTAGACGTTCTGGCATCAGCTGATGCTTCTTTTGGCCGCAAAGTTCTCAGTGCGGCAGTGCCATGATGGACCCTTGACTTTTTTCTCTGGGTCCCTGGCTGTTGGCATTTGCTTTCCTGGGCTGTTGCTCCTGTTGAGCATTGTTTTTTTCTGTTGCCCAGTTGGTTCTTACGGTGCATGTAAGATTCCTTTCTCTGATGTGGGTACTGCGTTGCCTTTTCTACGGTTGCGTCTCCCACCCCTCATGTCTATACTGCTTTGGGACATCCCAATGGTGATGACTTAGAGGAGGCGGCGACTGTCGGAGGACGTAAGAGAAAACTGAATTTTTGTAAAATCTTACCTGTAAAATTCCTTTCTCTGAGTCCTCCGACAGTCACCGCCCCCTTCGCCTCTTTTGGGGTTCTTCTTACCTACTGCTATACTACCAAAACTGAGTTGGGAGTGGTGATGTAGGGGGGGTATTGACCAGATGGGACAGCCCCCGTGGGTGTGTATATGCTAATGCCTTTTGTCTAAGTCTATATGCCTAGCTATTCCTACGGATAGGTGGACAATACCCAATGGTGATGACTTAGACGAGGCGGCGACTGTCGGAGGACTCAGAGAAAGGAATTTTACAGGTAAGATTTTACAAAAATTACGTTTTTATTATGTGAGTAGAAACTTAATCTTTCACGTTTGGGGCATGGAAGGTTTTAGAAGAATTTGGTCTCGAAATTGCTTAAATGCTGTGAACCCTTGGCTTAGAGAAAGACAGGAACACACCCTGGTATAGGCAGCTCTGGATTCCCCAATGATCTAAGGCCATGTTTTGGGCCTTTTTTGGTGGGGCACCTTTAAAAGTATACAAATCTCAAGATACACCAGTCTAAAATGTAAATGTTACTTATCAGTGGGAAAACTGGAAAACTAAGCCCCCCCCTCATAACTAAGCCCCCCCTTCACATCAGAAGTCCCCCCCCCCCATTACATCAGAGCCTCCCCTACACATCAGAGGATGCCCTTTACTTCAGAGTCTACCCTTCATGTCAGAGTCCCCCATCACAGAGTCAAAGGTCACATCACATCAGAATGCCCCTATACACGAGAGCCCCCCTTTACATCAGAGCACCCCTAAAACAGAGTCCACACCCCCAGATCACAGAGTCCTCTCATCCATCTCTGATCCAGGGCACATTGGTCTTTGACTTGCAGCACCTCGGGGTAAGCACTGATTAAGGGGTATTAATAGCAAGTGGAACTCTTGAGCTTAGGCTATTTAAAAGTAGAGCTATCCTTTAAAGCAGGGGTCTCCAAACTTTCTAAACAAAATTTACTGTCCTTCAGACTTTAAGGGGGCTGGACTGTAGTCATCAGGAGTACGAAATGTCCTAGGATCAGTGGCAGTAAAGGACCCCCCCATCATTATTAGAAATAATTGTGCTCCATCATTGGTGTCATTGGTCTCCATTGTTGGTGTCATTGGGAGGAGTTTGAGTTTGCCTGAGTCAGTTGAGGTTGGTTGGCTGAGTTGTTTGACATTGGTTCACTTGGTTGGTTGAGGTTGGTTGGCTGAGTTTGACTGGGTTGGTTGAGGTTGGTTGGCAGAGTTGGTTGAGGTAATTAGCAGATTTGGTTGAGGTTGGTTTTCTGAATTTGTTGAGGTTGGTTGCTGAATTGGTTGAGGGGGGCTGGACTGTAGCCATTGGGAGTACAAAATATCCTAGGATCAGTGGGAGTAAACAATCCCCTGTCATTGGCGTCATAGGAAGGAATTGTGCTGCGTCTTTGGGACTGTGCCCCGTCATTGATGTCAATAGGTAGGAATTATGCCCATTGTTGGGTGTCATTGGGAGGAATAGTGTCCTTTATACATGTCAGTGAATAAAATAGTGCCGTAAGGGCTGTATAAAAGCTAGAAAAGGATCGCACCCGGCCTCCCAGTCGCAGTTTGGAGACCACTGCTTTAACCACTTCTGGCCCGGAAGGATTTACACCTTTAATGGCCAGGCCATTTTTTGGTGATACGGCACTGCGTTATTTAACTGACAATTGCGCGGTCATGCAACGCTGATCCAAATAAAATTGATGCCCCTTTTTTTCCCACAAATAGAGCTTTCTTTTGGTGGTATTTGATCACCTCTGTGTTTTTTTTTTTTGTTTCTTGCGCTATAAACAAAAAAGAGTGAGAATTTCAGAGAAAATAAAAACAATATTTTTTACATTCTGCTATAAAACACAGCCATTAAAAAAAAAATCTAAATTTTCTATCGTTCATTGACGGACGCAGTTCTCTCTGATTCATATCATCAGTAGGGTAATACTGCCCCCTACAGGGGTTGGACACTAGGCAGAAAAAAGAAAAGTTCTGGCTACGCCTATGGGCAGTCCCGGAGGGTACACCCTCTCTCTTCCTGCATAGGATGTCAGTTTTTAATCTGCCTAGCCAGGAGCAGGGCCGGTGCTTCCACTAGGCAAACTAGGCAGCCGCCTAGGGCGCATTGCCACCTAGGGGCGCAGTCACAAGTAGGCACTCTCCTTTATTAATGATCCCTGTGAGCTGAGAGGAGGGGCAGCAGTGGGGGGAGGAAGATGCTAGGTGTCTGGGGCAGTGGCGGAACTACCAAGCCTTGGCTTTCCACCAATGTTGGGGGGCCCCAAGAGGCAGGAAGGGAGCCCACCGGAGTGCTGCCTGCATGAAGATTCTCTTCGGCTGGAGCTGTGGTGAGCACTGTGGTCCAGGAGAGGAGTGTCCTGGGAAAAGGAATCACAGTGAAGGAGGACAGAGCGCGGGCCACTCTCTTCATGCCGCTCAGTGAGTGTCCCCAGAACAGGGGATCGGGGTCCCTGGGTGTGACATGGAGGATCCCTGGTGTGAAAGGGAATCGGGGTCACCAGGTGTGTCATGGGGAATCGGAGTCACCAGGTGTGACATGGGGGATAGGGGTCACCGGGTGTAACAGGGATTCAGGGTCACCAGGTGTGCCATGAGGAATTGGGGTTCCTGGGTGTGCCATGGGGGATTGAGGTCTCCAGGTGTGACATATAGGAACATCAGGGTCCCCAGGTTTGACATGAAGGAACATCAGGGTCCCCAGGTGTGACATGGAAAAACATCAGGGTCTCTCCGGGTATGACATGGTGGAACATCAGGGGCCCCTGGTGTGACATATAGGAACATTGGGGTCACTGGGTATGACAGCATGACATGGAGGAACACAGGGTTCCTTGAGTGTGACATGGAGGAACATCGGGGTCAGTGGGTATGACAGCAAGACATGAAGGAATATTTGGGTCCCAGAATGTGACATGGAAAAACATCAGGGTCCCCGGGTGTGACATAGAACGACATCAGGGTCCCCAGGTGTGACATGAAGGAATATGGGGGTCACTGGGTACGACAGTTTAACATGGAGGAACCATCAGATCAGGGTCACCGGGTATAACATAGAGAAGTTTTTAACCCCTACCCTTTTTATTTTTTTATTTTTGGGGGGGGGGGGGGCCTCAAGTAGCTGGTCTTGCCTAGGGCGTAAAATAGTCTAGCACCGGCCCTGGCCAGGAGTAAGGACCTAGTTCCTTGCTGGGATCTCTGGTCCTGGCATATAAAGTATTTTTTTATGTGGATTTTTTTTAGCTAGCCTTTTTTTCCTGTGAAATGTTCAAGCAATTATGCCGGGCTGGGCGACAGACTGGACCCCCATATCCAGTGGTCACCCCAGTCTGGCCATCGAGCGCGTGCAGACCTTAGCTCCGCGCTGGGTCTGTCGCGGCATAGTCCCACTGGGCGGGGACTGGCCCCGCGAGTCAAATGTCTCGCCAGGACGCACAAGACAGGGTCGAGACTTATGTCGCAGCGTTCCTGTTTGGCCAACAGCCCCCCTACTCCGGTGGCGTGGGGTCCTGTCAAGAGATGGCGCCCGCCTGTGTTCCCAGTATGGTGAGTAAATGTCCCCCCCCCTTCCCTGACGGATTTTGGGTGGATGCGGGCCCTCTCCCTGGGACGTTTGGACCCTCACACTCCTGGATTTCCCTCTGTCTTGTTGTGACCCCCCTCCTCTCCACCCCCCCCCCCCATGTGGGGGACTGTTTGGGCCTACCTGAGCCTGGGGCCTAGTGTGCAGGCCACATGGGGGCCCGGGGGAGTGCGCCATCCGCATCGCTCAACGATCGTTCGGGGGGGGGGCCTTGGTTGGGTTTTTCTGAAGTGGATGGGCATTTGGGGGGGTCCCCCTGTGGGTCCCAATTACCGTGATCCCCGCGCAGGGCTGCCATTTTGTTGTAGCCTCTGTCTGCCTCTATGGAGGCGGCCATCTTGGTACACCCATTTCCGGCCATTTTGCTGTAGATTTTTTGCTGTGCAGGCTGGTGGGAGTGCCTGAAGGACAGTGAGTCTTGAGGGTGGTCTCTCCCTCTCTGGGGGGTCCGTTAGCGCATGCCTGACCTCTTGGAGTGCGCTGTATCGCTGTGGGGCCGTTTTAAACAAATTTTATTTTGTTTTTTAAATTTGCTGGCGGGTTCCTCAGGTTCAGTGTGGACCCTGCAGGCCATTTTTTTCCCACCTGACTCCCTCATGGAGGCCACAGGGCCTTCCGGTTCTCCACTGTCTGTCCGTCGATGCCTTTTCCGCAGTTCGGGATGCATTTGGGCCCGTGTGAAGGTGGTAGGTGCGCTAAAATATTTCTCCACCTACCCCTGCCTCATCTGATGTCTCGGAGTCTGAGTCTGGCTCAGCTGCTGCAGACATGGGTATGCTGGTGGCCTCCCTGCCAGGTCTGTTACCTCGCGCCCTGTCTCCTCGGATGATGAGGATGACATTTCCACCTCCCCTGCCGTGACAGGTGCTGGTGGACGCACTGGCTGTTTTCGGTGCGTGGCACCCTGCAATTTAGGGGTCGCAGCGGCGACTGCGCCTAGGGAGCAGGTGGCATCTGGCACTCACATGCTACCCGGGGCTGCTCTTTTTGCTGGCTGCTCATGTAGGAGGGGACCGTCTGAGACGTTCCCCTGGGGTGTCTAAGCGGCCGTTAGACGTTGCCCTTTTGGGGGAGTCTCTGGTACAGAGGACTGTTCCGCATTTAGTGGACGTATGGTCTCTAGCTGAATGGGACTACCATTGTTCCAGTGGAGGAATCCCCGTCCTTTAAGGACTTGGGAGATAGGATGGCACGGGCTGTGGCCTGCGCTCTGTGCTCTCTGGCGTAGCTACACTGGGAACAGTGTTTATGTTTGCCCTTGCCACGCAGACTCTGCCTGATGGGCGGAGTCCCAACGCCATGACTTGGTGTGGGGCGTGTCCCTCTTGCCCTGGGGGAGCTGTTGGACCAGCTGGAGCAGGGTAAGCCAGGTGTCAAGGGACGGAGGGTTGTCTGCTTCGGTGATTCCCACCCTGCGTAAAGCGTGGAAAGCATCTTCTATGATGTTTTTTTTTTTTCTTTCATCATATGAGAAAGTCGCGTATTGCGTGGTGTGAGTCTTCTTGGGCTCCCCCTTGCTCTTACTGAGTGGCTGGATCTTGGCTTCCTTTAATGTGGGGTTGATCAAAAGTTGGCCTTGAGTACTGTCAAGGGTCAGGTTTCGGCTTTGGTAATTTTTAATTTCACAGGCCATTGGCCGCCCGTTCCCTGGTGCGTAACTTTTTCCGGGGGTTCTTCCGTTGCGACCTCCGTCGCCAGCTGGGGACCTTGGTTGGTGCAGTCGGTTCTTCCAGACCCTCCTTTGCGAGTTTCCATGGTATCCCCTGCTTACCTTATTGCAGAAGGTGGCCTTCTTGGTTGCTGTCACTCTGCACGCAGGGTGTCGGCCTGGCGACATTGTCCTGTCGTTCTCCCTATATGTTGGTTCATGGGGCCAGGTGGTACTTTGCCCGGATCCGTCCTTTCCTCCGAAGGTGGTTTCTAGTGTTCACTTGCACGAGGCCATTGTGTTGTCATCTTGTGTCCTAAGCCCCTCATCTTACAGAATGTGCACTGCATACTCTGGATGGAGTTCGGGCACTCGAGGTGTACATGGCGACCACTGAGTCTTCCCGTAGTCAGGTTCGCTCTCTGTGCTCACGGACAGCCCAAGGACAGGGCTGCCTGTGTCTGCTGCGTCTATTTCCAGGTGAATCGGACAGTTAGTGGTGCAGGCTTCTTCATTTATGGGTCAGGTCCTACCTTTCCCTGTTTCGGCGCTTTTTACTTGGGCGCCTAGTGCTTCCTGGGCTTTTTGCCATACAGGCATCTGTGCTTCAGGTTGCAAGACAACTACCTGGTCGTTTGTTCTTACTTTTGCCACGTTTTATAAGGTGGATGTGCTGGCATCTGCAGATGCCTCTTTTGGGCCGCAAGGTATTTTGCTGGCTGCTGTTTGGAGGGCTTTTGGCCTTCCTTGAGGGTGTTTACTGTTTGTTTTCAGGTGGGCCTCATCTTTTGTTCTGATGAGTCCTATGTTGCCTCGTCGGCTATGTTTGGCCTTGGGGACTTGTTCTTTTCTGCTGTTCCCACCCCTCATTTTATGGCACTGCTTTGGGACGTCCCTACTGATATGAATCAGAGAGAACTGCATCCGTCAATGAATGATAGAGAAAACTGGATTTTTGACTTACCGTAAAATCCTTTTCTCTTAAGTTCATTGACGGACGCAGTACCCACCCCTCTATTTTGAGTTGGGTTGGTATTACTTTCTGACACTGCTTTGATACAAAACTGACATCCTATGCAGGAAGAGAGAGTGTGTACCCTCCGGGACTGCCCATGGGCATAGCCAGAACTTTTTTTCTGCCTAGTGTCCTACTCCTGTAGGTGGCAGTATTACCCTACTGATATGAATCAGAGAGAACTGCGTCCGTCAATGAACTTAGGAGAAAAGGATTTTACAGTAAGTCAAAAATCCAGGTTTTTTTTTCATGTGTTTTTTTGCTACATATTTTTGGTAAAAAAAATCCCAATAAATGTATATTGATTGGTTTGTGCAAAAGTTATCGCGTCTACAAGATAGATTTATGGCATTTTTATTTATTTTATTTTTTTTTACTAGTATTGGTGGCGATCAGCGATTGTTAACAGGACTGCGACATTGCGGCGGACAGATCGGACACCTAACTTACTCTTTTGAGGAGACCAGTGACATTACTACAGTAATCAGTGCTAAAAATATGCACTGTTACTGTAAAAATGACACTGGCAGGAAATGGGGTTAACACCAGGGGCGATCAAAGGGTTAAGTGTGAGCCTAGGGGAGTGTTTTCTAATTGTGGTGGGAGGGACTTGTGAAATGAACACAGAAACCTGTGATCCTATATATAAGGATCACATGAGCTCTATGATCATTTCAGAGAGAACGGTCAGCTTTGTTTACAACAGCTGACTGTCCTTCTCTCAGCGGGGAGAGATCGCGGGTGCCCACCGGTCCCGTGCATCGGCATCCCCACTGCCTAGTGGGGGCAGGCGTGCGCCGACACTGGCAGGGAAGGGGTTAACACCAGGGGCAATCAAAGGGTTAAGTGTGTCCCTAAGGGATGCTTTCTAACTGTGTGAAGGGTGGACTGACTAGATGAACACAGAGGTCCGTGTTCCTAAATAGCAGGAACACAGGATCCCTGTGTTCATCTCTGACAGAACGGCAGTTTGCCTTGTTTACATAGGCAGACCACTGTTCTGTCTCTAAGGGAAGCGATCGCGGGTGGCTGGCGGACATGACGTCCGCTGATTGGCTCCCTTTCTGGCCAATCAGCACATGCGTGTGCCTCCACTGGCTAGTGCACGAAATGATGTACAGGAACATCCTTTCACGCAATAGAGCCGACTTGCTGCAGTATACATACTGCTGGTGGTCGGCAAGTGGTTAAAGTGTATGTCAAGGTAAAAAAAAAAAAACACATGCAATACATCTCTGTAATACATGCACATTTCCCCATGTTTTATCCAATTAAAGAGACCCTGTTTACAGTTCATATATAAATTATATTTTGATCTTTCAGAGGTGCACTCTGCTCCAAGGGAACCGTTGTAGGCCGATAACACACAGAAGTTTTATGGACTGAATAGTGTCAGCCCTGCCCATTTGTCCTTTGCAAAACAACTTAACCACTCCTACTCTCAGATGTCTACATCATAAATGCTATTCATTCTACAGTCCATGATAAGAACTAGGAGGGCCCTTTGAGATAACACAGGAAGTGTGCAGAGAACAAAGGACAACTCTGAATTTCTGTGCAGTAGATATTTCTTGCACAGATGCAAGACAATTCTTTCCATTGTGTGTGTGTGTGTATATATATATATATATATATATATATATATATAATGGCGCTTTTCCACTGCATGGAACCGTACTGGTTCGGCACCCTTTTGTGCTTTTCCACTGCTGGTACCGCATGGTATAGGGTCGGAACGGTTCGGTACGGTATGGTATAGGTTTGCTTTTCCACTGCATGGAACCGAATGGTACGGTACGGTACGGCTCTGAAAAAACAGTACCTACTCGATTGTGGTTCCAACAGGTACCAAACTGGTACCATATCCCACAATCCTTTGCATGCAGTCACTACTAGCCACTGATTGGTCAGAGAATCCCACCCACCCCATTGTTATCCCACCCACTTAACTTAGTACTACTTTAGTGGAAAAGCAAACCTATACCGTACCGTACCGAACCGTTCCGACCCTATACCATGCGGTACCAGCAGTGGAAAAGCAAACCGGGCCA
This sequence comes from Pelophylax lessonae, assembly GCF_965119305.1. Classification (NCBI taxonomy): domain Eukaryota; kingdom Metazoa; phylum Chordata; class Amphibia; order Anura; family Ranidae; genus Pelophylax; species Pelophylax lessonae. The sequence goes on from NC_138772.1 coordinate 16,475,231, forward strand.
AGCAGGGCCGAGTAGAGCCGAGCCGGTACTAGCCGGTACTTGCAGTGGAAAAGTGCCATAAGGGGAGCAAATAAGAAAAGTTCAGTTTTAGGGTTTTTGCATACACATCAATCATTTTTTTGTATAGAGTTGTCACATTTCGGAAAGTGGCAAGCGAACAGTTTGGCTCCTAAGGACTTGGGTATCTGCAGGTCATAGCGAATGAAACAGACGTATGCCTTCTCTACAACTCCCTCATATTGCATTTGTTTGTTATGTACAATATGTAATATTTCATTTCCAGTCAGCAAAACTATTTATAGAGCCGATGCCAATATTCTTATGCAGTAAAATTTTCTGCAGCTCAATCTATAAGTCTTTGGAAGGATTTTAAAGGTGAACTCTAGCCAAATATAATTGTACAAATTTAGAAAGTTTTACTTAAAGGTCAACGGTACTTTTGTTTTAAGAAATTATATTGTAATGAGCCTAGCACATTTATGAAATTAGCAATATAAATGATATACTACTTCTGGACCGGAAGGATTTGCCCCCTTAATGACCAGGCCATTTTTTTGCGATTCGGCACTAGGTTACTTTAATTGACAATTGCGTTTTATTGGTTGAGGTTGGTTGGCTAATGCCCCGTACACACGTTCCGATAATCGGACGACTTATCGTTCACATTTTGTTGCATCACACTAACATCGAATTCAACAATGCGTACAAACCGTATGATTTTTGTCGTAAGATTCGGGAAAAGCTACCTGGTTGCTTAGCTACGTATCAGATGGTGCAAAACAAAAAACAATGGCAGCCAGGCTTTTTCCGTGCTATTTTAGTGTTTCTGATCATGCGCTGTCTTTGTTTATCGATTTTTAGCGGACGCATAGTGTACTGATGAAACGATTGTCGTTCGCGGGGCTATCGTACGACAGAAGTTTTCCTGTTTGTCCCTTCGGATTTTGTTGGACCAACTGTCGTGATCGGCTGTCGAAAGCTGTGTACTAATGATCAGATCATCGTGCGATCAGGTCGAAAGCGAGTTTTATCGTACGATTATCGGAACGTGTGTACGGGGCATAAGTCGGTTGAGGTTGGTTGGCAGAGTTGGTTAAGATTGGCTGGCTCAGTTGCTTGATGTTGATTGAAGTTGGCTGGATAAGTTTGTCTGAGTCAGTTGAGGTTGGTTGGCTGAGTTGGTTGAAGTTGGTTAGCAGAGTTGATAGAGATTGGTTGGCATGGTTGGTGGGCTGAGTTTGTTGAGGTTGATTTGCTGAGTTGGTTGAGGTTGATTTGCTGAGTTGGTTGAAGTTGATTTGCTGGGTTGGTTCAAGTTGATTTGCTGGGTTGGTTGAGGTTGATTTGCTGAGTTGGTTGAAGTTGATTTGCTGAGTTGGTTGAAGTTGATTTTCTGAGTTGGTTGAGGTTGATTTGCTGAGTTGGTTGAAGTTGATTTGCTGAGTTGGTTGAAGTTGATTTTCTGAGTTGGTTGAGGTTAATTTGCTGAGTTTGTTGAGGTTGGTTTGCTGGGTTTGTTGTGGTTGGTTTGCTGAGTTTGTTGAGGTTGGTTTGCTGGTTTTGTTGAGGTTGGTTTGCTGGGTTTGTTGAGGTTGGTTTGCTGAGTTGGTTGAAGTTGATTTGCTGAGTTGGTTGAAGTTGATTTGCTGAGTTGGTTGAGGTTGATTTGGTTAGTTTGTTGAGGTTGGTTTGCTGAGTTTGTTGAGGTTGGTTTGCTGGGTTTGTTGAGGTTGGTTTGCTGAGTTTGTTGTGGTTGGTTTGCTGAGTTGGTTGAGGTTGAATTGCTGAGTTGGTTGAAGTTGATTTGCTGGGTTTGTTGAGGTTGGTTTGCTGAGTTGGTTGAAGTTGATTTGCTGAGTTGGTTGAGGTTGATTTGCTGAGTTGGTTGAAGTTGATTTGCTGAGTTGGTTGAGGTTGATTTGCTTAGTTTGTTGAGGTTGGTTTGCTGGGTTTGTTGGGTTGGTTTGCTGGGTTTGTTGGGGTTGGTTTGCTGAGTTTGTTGAGGTTGGTTTGCTGAGTTTGTTGAGGTTGGTTTGCTGAGTTTGTTGAGGTTGGTTTGCTGGGTTTGTTGAGGTTGGTTTGCTGGGTTTGTTGAGGTTGGTTTGCTGGGTTTGTTGAGGTTGGTTTGTTGGGTTGGTTTGCTGGGTTTGTTGAGGTTGGTTTGTTGGGTTGGTTTGCTGGGTTTGTTGAGGTTGGTTTGCTGGGTTTGTTTAGGTTGGTTTGCTGGGTTTGTTGGGGTTGGTTTGCTGGGTTTGTTGGGGTTGGTTTGCTGAGTTTGTTGAGGTTGGTTTGCTGAGTTTGTTGAGGTTGGTTTGCTGGGTTTGTTGAGGTTGGTTTGCTGGGTTTGTTGAGGTTGGTTTGCTGGGTTTGTTGAGGTTGGTTTGTTGGGTTGGTTTGCTGGGTTTGTTGGGGTTGGTTTGCTAGGTTTGTTGAGGTTGGTTTGCTGGGTTTGTTGGGGTTGGTTTGCTGGGTTTGTTGGGGTTGGTTTGCTGAGTTTGTTGAGGTTGGTTTGCTGAGTTTGTTGAGGTTGGTTTGCTGAGTTTGTTGAGGTTGGTTTGCTGAGTTGGTTGAGGTTGGTTTGCTGAGTTTGTTGTGGTTGAGGTATGTTGGCTCAGTTGGTTGGCAGAGTTGGTAGAGAGGGATTGGTTGAGGTTGGTTTGTTGAGGTTGGTTGGCTGAGTTTCCTCAGGTGCACCAATGCTGGGGGGGGGGGGGGGGCTTGGGCAGGGACCCTACAGTTATGCCTCGTACACACACAACGATTATCGGCCGACCGATCGTCCGACTTTTGTCCAGAGTGGTGTTTTGTTGGTTGGAATGTGCCTAGACTGCACACGAATTTTCTCGGCCAACAAAAATCTACTTCAGAAGTGATGTCATGTGTTGGTTTACTTTCCGTGTGTTTTTTCTTCTCTGAGCATGCCCAGTCTTGCTCATCAGATTTTTGTCTGCCAAAATCTGTACTGACTGACGGAAAATAGGCCGTTGTGTTGACGGCCAACAAAAATTTTATAGCCTGCACACCAGATTTTTTTCGACCGAAAAGTCGGAGTCCGTTGTCGGAAGCATCATACTAACAAGCCGAAAAACGGCCGATCGGACGTTGCCCGAAAATTCCCGCCAATAATCGATGCGTGTGTACGGGGCATTCTAGTGTCTGTTGAAAGTTTAGCTAATGTTTGGCCGTGTCAGATATCACAGGACAAGCTGAAAAATATTTTCTTGACTTTATGAAGAAAATTGTATTTTTGTACGCTCTCCAAGTTGAGCTCAATGTCTCACTAAGGTTTGTATCTGCTTCCCTTAGATGTCTTGGCTTTGGCCGCCGCCATGAAAGAGATGGTGTCCACCACACGCAAGGCCCGCACCGCCCTGTGGTGTGCTCTACAGATCACTCTATCCAAATGCCCCTCTGGCATCACTGTGAAGCCTGAAGACCTGGAGAGAGCCCTGCAGGAGCTGTGCCCAAACAAGACCCCCGGCTTGGAAGCAGAACCCTGCTCTGATGTTGGCAGTGCTGGTAGAGAGTAAAAGGGAAAAAAAAAAAAAAAAAACCCTACGTATAATCTACAGCCGTTTCTGGCAATAAGTACCCTCCTCCTGCCAGGAAAGGGAGGCCGGCATTATTACCTTCGCAAGCTACTCTGGATGATTTTGGCCATCAAACGGCAGCTTTAATAGGATATCTTTGTAACATTTTTGTATAGGCACCTTCCGCTGCATTTTTATTGTGTTTCAACTAGGTGAAAACCATGATCAGTGTTCCTTTCATCTTATCACACCTCTGGGGTTTGTCTAGTCCCAAAACCATCGTCATTTGTCTTTTTTTAAAAGAAAAAAAAAGTGTTTTGTTTTGTGCCAAAGAGGGGAAATTCAGCCGTACGTAGGTCAGTGTAAATTCCGTTTCCTTTACAACCAAAATGCCTAAAGTTTGTATTTCTGTTATGGTGGTTTTTACTAAATTCTTTTGCATGGGAAGAGAGCACCTATGGGTGCCAAACGTAACGCACGTCCAGCGTGCTTTGTCTCGGCTGGGGGGTGAGCTGTAGAAGTGAATGTGGACTGTAGCATCAGTGCCCGGCTTACATTTCATAAAGCTGAACTCCAGGCAGATATATAAAGGTACCAGAGCTCTTGCGCCTTAGTGGTAAGGTCTGTTTAATCAAAGGTGTCCCCCCTCCCACTATACAATGCTGCACCTGTAGGGGGAAAAAATGCTTTGATTATATACTTACCTTACATAGTGCAGGGGGTGACTTCCATAGTGCGGAAGGTGACATCCCTGACTTCCATAGTGCGGGAGGTGACATTCTTGATTTCTATAGTGTGGAAGGTGACTTCTCTGACTTCCATAGTGCGGGAGGTGTCTTCCCTGACTTCCATAGTGCGGGAGATGACCTCCAAAGTGCAGGAGGTGACTTCCATAGTGCAGGAGGTGACTTCCCTGACTTCCAATGTGCGGGAGGTGAATTCCATAGCGCTGGAGTTGACATCTATATTGCAGGAGGTGACTTCCTTGACATCCCTAGTGCAGGAGGGGACATCCCTGACTTTCATAGTGCAGGAGGGGACATCCCTGACTTTCATAGTGCAAGAGGTGACATCCCTGACTTTCATAGTGCAGGATTTGACATCCCTGACTTCTGTAATGTGGGAGTTGACATCCATAGTGTGGGAGGTGACTTTCATAGTGCAGGAGATGACTTCCATAGTGTAGGAGGTAACTTCCCTGGCTTCCATAGTGCTGGATGTAACATCCCTGACTTCCACAGTGTGGGAGGTGAATTCTCTGACATCCATGGTGCAGGAGGGTGACATCCCTAACTTCCATAGTGCAGGAGGTGACTTCCCTGACATCAGTAGTTCAGGAGGTGACATCCATAGTGCAAGAGGTGACATCCCTGACTTCCATAGTGAGGGAGGTGACTTCCCTGACATCAATAGTTCAGGAGGTGACTTCCATAGTGCGAGAGGTGACATCCCTAACTTCCATAGTGCGGGAGGTGACATCCCTAACTTCCATTGAGTGCGAGTTGACATCCACAGTGTGGTAGGTGACATCCCTGACTGCCATAGTGCAAGAGGTGACATCCCTGGCTTCCATAGTGCAGTAGATGACTTCCCACAATTCCATAGTGCGGGAGGTGACTTCCATACTGCAGGGGGTTACTTCCATGGTGTGGGAGGTGACATCCCTGACTTGCATAGTGGAGGAGGTGACGTCCCATAATTCTATAGTGCTGGAGGTGACTTCCATAGTGCAGGGGGTTACTTCCCTGGATTCCATAATGTAGAAGGTGATGTCCTGGACTTTTGTAGTGCAGGAGGTAACGTCCCACAATTCCATAGTGCTGGAGATAACTTCCATAGTGTAGGAGGTGACGTCCCTGACCTACATAGTGCAGAAGGTGACATCCCTGGCTTCCATAGTGCTCGAGGTGACTTCCATTGTGCAGAGGGTTACTTCCCTGGATTCCATAGTGTAGAAGGTAACGTCCCACAATTCCATAGTGCTGGAGATAACTTCCATAGCGTAGGAGGTGAAGTCCCTGACCTACATAGTCCTGGAGGTGACGTTCCACAATTCTGTAGTGCTGGAGGTGACTTCCATAGTGCATGGGATTACTTCCCTGGATTCCATAGTGTAGAAGGAGATGTCCTGGACTTTTGTAGTGCAGGAGGTAACGTCCCACAATTCCATAGTGCTGGAGATAACTTCCATAGTGTAGGAGGTGACGTCCCTGACCTACATAGTGCTGGAGGTGACATTCCACAATTTTGTAGTGCTGGCGGTGACTTCCATAGTGTAGGAGGTGACTTCCCTGACTTGCATAGTGCTGGAGGGTGACTTCCACAATTTTGTAGTGCTGGCGGTGACTTCCATAGCGTAGGAGGTGACTTCCCTGACTTACATAGTGCGGAAGGTGACGTCCCACAATTCTGTAGTACAGGGGGTGACATCACAATCCTGCCAACAATATCCTTGGTAATGCTGCGTATCCCAAATCTTGCAAGAAGACAGCGCAGAATGATCTTCTCCTGAGACTTGGGCTACTCAACATTCTCTAAGATGTGGCCAGGAGGACAGCATCACACTCAGCCTATGCACTGCGGGGGAAAGCTGGAGAAAGACAAGTATACTATCTATGGTTCCTCCCACAGATGCAACCTCTTTCAGTCCCCTGCAGAACTCTGCCTCAGAGAGGGGGAAGCAGCACAAGTAGCCAGTTGGCTGTGCTGCAGTCCCGGGAGCATGCTGATAAGAGGAGAAAGAGAGAAGATCCCAACAGGTGCGACATTATAGGGAGGGAGGGGCAACTTAAAAAAGAGGAACTTGCCACAGAGGTAACCTGGTATCAGCCTCTTTCAAACCTCTGCAGAGCTCCAACTCAGAGAGGGGGAAGCAGCACAAGGAGCCAATTGGCTGTGCTGCAGTCCATGGAGCATGCTGATAGGGTAAGAGAATGTTGGTTGAACTGGATGGGGTTTTTTTTTTAACAAGTAACTATGAAACAAGATCCCATCAGTCTGCCACGTTTCCTTTCACTGTCCAATCAGAGGCTGGGGGAGGGACAAGACCTATGTTTATTAACTGCAGCAGAGACAAATCTGGTCGCCTCCCTCAACAGACCATTATTTAATCGTGGATATTTAGCCAATCGCCTGGAGTTTATCGTCAAGCTTCCCCTTGCTGCCAGTTTTGCTTGTTTCTGAGCTGATATTATTAAGCTAGTAGTTTAAAAGTTATAATAATTAAAAAAATGATATGTTATTAACTTGGTAATTAAAAAAACAAACAAATAAGAAATATTGTATATCACAGTATTAGTTAGACCGATCAGATGCAGCCTGGAATAGATAGTTTATTCTCGATTGGTCGTTTCCTGTGATTTATAATAAGTATGTCGAAGAGTCGATCGTCACTCAGGAGCAGTGTTTGTTTCACTAATTAAAGCTGAAAAAAAAAAAACATTTAATCTAGTTTGCACTTAATCAAAGTTAGAGTTTTTGGGGTTTTTTTTTTTTTTTTAATTAAAAAAAAAAAAGAAAAATCATTTTAATTCCTAACGGAATATACATTCTATTTATTTTGTTTATGACGTTTGCTAAATAATTTTAACATATACTCATGGTATTTACTCAGGAAATATAGTCAATTGCTTAGGTACAAATAAAGTATATTTAGGCAGGGTGGTGTGCATAAAAAAAAAGTATTTATAGGTTACCAAAATGTTTTTTTTTTTATGTTTTTGATATATGCATCTGAGTTCCCAGAACAGTGCTGCCGCTAGACTGGGCGGAGACTAGAGCAGTGCTGCCGCCAGTCTGGGCAGACACTAGAGCAGTGCTGCCGCCAGTCTGGGCAGACACTAGAGCAGTGCTGCCGCCAGTCTGGGCAGACACTAGAGCAGTGCTGTCGCCAGTCTGGGCGGGGACTAGAGCAGTGCTGCCGCCAGTCTGGACGGAGACTGAGGGACTATGTGATTTGCCAATACAGTGTAAGCCCGTGAGTTGATGCTGATTCAGTTGCCTTTGTCTTTTCCTGTGGCTTCTGACAATCATGTCTTTTTTGTTTTTTTGAATGTGAATGTACGGTCCGAGACGGTTCTAAGTTGACGTCTGTTTTTGCATGGTCTTTTTATAGTTTGTATATTTCAGTCACGGTAAATATATTGTTTATTTGGTGCTAGCATGAACTAGAAGAGGTGATTATGCTATATATTGTTAGATACACTGTTTGTATTTCATAAACTATCAGTTGCCACTTTAGCAAAAAAAAAAAAAACACTAAATGATATTTAATATTTTTTTTGTTGCTGGTTACATTTGAGAGTATAGGATGGTTTGTAGTGTAAAAAAAAAAAAAAAAAAAAAATAGAAAATTGCGATCTTTCTGTATAACACATTTTTGCAGCACTTGTGTATGGTCATGTGACCACTAAAATAGACACTTGTTTCAAAACAAGTTCCTTTTTGTTTGTAGGTTTTTTTTTTGTGGTGGTAATATACAATTTATTTTTAAATCATCTTTAATGTTTTCATAGGAGGGCACAGATAGTAGTTTTAAAGCAGAACTAAAGTATCTTTTGTTTGTATGTAAACAATATAAAATTGTAAATTAAAAATAGTGCATGCATGCCCACTTGCAATTTTGTGTTACATTTTGCATTATGTGTATATTTTTGAATATTTTTATAAATGTTGCCTTATGCATACAATAGATAATTGTCTTATAGTTTGCATTATGCATACATTATATTATTTTAATTCAGTTTGCATTATATATTATATAATTTTATTAAATGTTTAATATGCATATTATTATAATATATTCTAATATTATATATATATAATATAATATATTTTAGATTTTATGCATAATGCAAACTATATTTAAAATAATATGTATGTATGCATAATAATAACAATATGTATGCATAATGCAAACTATAAAATAATATAGAATAATATGTTTACAAAAAATATTATAATATATGCATAATGCAAAATATAATGAAATAATATAATTGATATGCAAAATATATCAATTATATTATATATATATATATATATATATATTTTGCATTATGCATATATTATGATATTTTTTTTTACATTTTTCATTATGCATATATTATATCGTATGCATATTGCAAACTATATTAAAATAATATATTATATGCATAATGCAAACTATAAAATAATATAGAATAATATGTTTACAAAAAATATTATAATATATGCATAATGCAAAATATAATGAAATAATATAATTGATATGCAAAATATATCAATTATATTATATATATATATATATATATATATATATATATTTATTTATATGTGTATATATATATATATTTTGCATTATGCATATATTATGATATTTTTTTTTACATTTTTCATTATGCATATATTATATCGTATGCAAATTGCAAACTATATTAAAATAATATATTATATGCATAATGCAAACTATAATAAAATAATATGATATATTCATAAGACAAAATATATTAATATAGTATATTCATAATGCAATATATATTATATGCATAATGCAAAATACAAAAAAAATATATAATCTATGCATGATGCAAAACATACAAAAAAATATAGAATATATGCATAATGCAAAATATTTAAACACTATTATATGCATAATGCAAAATATTTAAACACTATTATATGCATAATGCAAATATTTAAAAAATATTATGATACTGTATATGCATAATGCAAAACAGCAAAAAAATATTATAATATTTTGTAAATATTTAGCATTATGCATATACTCTATATTTTTTTTGTATGTTTTGCATCATGCATATATTCTATATTTTTTGGTGTTTTGCATTAGGCATGTAATATAATATTTTTTTAAATATTTTGCATTATGCATATATTCTAGATTTTTTTGTGTTTTTCATTATGCATATATTATAATATATTATATATATTATAATATTTTTTTAAATATTTTGCATTATGCATATATTCTATTTTTTTTTTTTGTATGTTTTACATCATGCATATATTATATTATCCATTTGCCTTTGTTTGTTCATCACCATAAAGACAAAGTCCACATTTTATTCCTTGTTTAAACACGTAACGAGGGTGTAACATGAAACATGGTAGTACCATGGCTCCTCCCCCCCCAGACCAGGTGGGTCAGTTCTGTGTGGAAATCCTTTGACCTCTGACCTCTAGGCTGTGAAGCTTACAGAGCTGAAATGAAGAGGTCGTAGATCAGCCTGGGTCTCGCAGTGCGCCGCCCGATTTTTTTTCTAAGCTTAGGAGAGTGGCGCAGGCATAGATCCCACACCTCTCTTTAATGATTCCCTTCCCCCCACACGTCTGCATGCATGGGCTATTTTTTTACTTTAATATTTAGAATGTTTGCATTAAAAAAAAAAAAGAAACATTTTGTTCTGCTTCATTCTCTAATACTTTGTAATCAATATTGACATCTGAGAACATTCCAGTTTTCTGTCCCGTCAGTTATTATTGTAAAGGGTGAAAGGCTTATGTTGTGTTGGGGGGGGGGGGCTGAATGTTGTTACCCCGGAGTTGTGGGGGGGGGGGGCGGTTACATGTTCTGGTCATTGTGTTGTCGGTGTCATACTGTGACCTTGTGACGCGTTTCATTGACCTTCCTGTATACGATAATTGTATATTCGGATACATTATTTACAGAGAGCAAGGAGGCGGGACATGCCTTGTAGTCCGTAGGTATCCTAGGTTGGTGCTCCCCCTAAAATATTATTCAGAAATAACCCAGTGACATCATTCTATGAAAGAACACATCTCCGAGATCCCTTTAGATGTACTCAAGCAGTGGCCAGCGGATTACACAGCTTAAAGTTTTCAGCACTCAGTAGCTAGCAGGGAGGAACATGCAGGTCTAAAGGAATCCTGAGAATGCGTTTTCATTACTATATCTTTCGGTCTTTTCGCCAAGTTTGGTGGGAGGGACTGTAAATGTCATAGCACCCTGCCTCCTATTTTCTTTGAAAACACATTTTCAGGACCCTTTTAGATGTGCATACAGCCCTGCTAGCTACTGAGTGCTGCAGAACTGCACCCTAAAAGGGAAACTCTAATTTAACACTTCCTTCCCTCCCCCCTCCGCTCCCACTTCTGGATGTTTTTTTTGGGAGGGGAGGGTGGAGCAGGTACCTGGTTTTAGCAGGTAACCACGCCCATTTCTGCTCTGGCTACCTAGGCAATTGGAGTGGAAGTCAACCACGCCCTTCCCTCTGGACTGTGCAGTGTAAAACTGGCAGTGAAGCTGCATGGGGCTACAGCTGCCTCCTATCTTCTTTGAAGCATGCTATATGAAAACACATTTTCAGGATCCCTTTAGATGTGCATACTCCTCCCTGCTAGCTACTGAGTGCTGCAGACTTAAAGCAGAACTGCCCCCGAAAAGGGAAGTTCTAATTTAACACCTCCTCCCCCCCCCCCCCCCCTCCTCTCCCACTTCTGGAGTTTTTTTTTATGGGGTAGCGGGTACCTAGTCTTTTCTACTCCCACTACCTAGGTGATTGAAGTAGGAAGTTCATCCTCCCTCCCGCAACCCTTTGGAATGCGTTATAGGTCTGTGGAAGCTGCTGGACCAAGTGCAATGCACCGTGGTGCTGGCTGTGAAACTGCAGGGAGTCACCACTTGCTTTCCTTAGTAAAAATGTTGGCACCTGGGACCCGAAGAAACAGCCCGGGTGAGGACGGCACTGGATCCTTGGACAGATGATTGTCCTTTTATTAAAAGTCAGCAGCTACAATATTTGTAGCTGCTGACTTTTTATTAATTTATTTTTTT
>NC_138772.1:16491555-16631555 GCF_965119305.1 Pelophylax lessonae
CCGACTTAGAAAAAGGGTCCGGAGCTTCTTTGGGGCGACCCGGAGGCGACCGCCATAGACTTCAATGTTATGAAGTCCGTGTAGGCCGCTCCGAGGTCGCGGCGCGCTGCTCGCACCCCGACCTCGGAGGTCGCCCCCCCCAAGTCGGATCGCGGCAATGTGAACGGGGCCTAAGACTCATTAGCACATGCAAAAACAGGATTTGTTTGTTCTGGGGTGTTACAAGTCAATCCTGTGGGCCTTGGAAATGTTTGTTAGCTAAACAAACAACTAACAAAAAAAAAAAATGCTAATTTTAAATACAAAAATTAAAAGAAAAGAAAATTACATACAAAATTGCCCTACAATACAAAATTGTAAGCACTGATTCATAATCATAAGGGGCCCAATACTTAACTTTTTCTATGTGGGTGTCACCACAAAAATAGTCAGCTAACAAAAAAGCAAAGAATATTAAATACAAAAATTACAAGAAAAAAAAAATATTAGATACAAAATTACCCAGGAATACAAAATAGTAAGCACTGATTCATAATCATAAGGGGCCAAATACTTAACTTTTTTTTATGTGGGTGTCACCACAACAACAGTCAGCTAACAAAAAAGCAAAGAATATTTAATACAAAAATTAAAAGAAAAAAAAACAATATTGCCCTACAATACAAAATTGTAATCACTGATTCATAATCATCAGGATGCCCAATGGCCATTTTTTCAATGGGTGTTCCCACAAAAACAGGCAACTGGCAAATTTAAATACAAAAATTAAAAAAAAAAAAAAACAATATCGGATACAAAATTGCCCTACAATACAAAATTGTAAGCACTGATTCATAATCGTAAGGGTGCCCAATATCCAACTTTTTTTATGTGGGTGTCGCCACAAAAACAGTCAGCTAACAAAAAAGGAAAGAATATTAAATACAAAAATTAAAAGAAAAAAAAAACAATATTACATACAAAATTGCCCTTCAATATAAAATTGTAAGCACTGATTCATAATCCTCAAGATGCCCAATGGCCATTTTTTTTTCAATGGGTGTTCCCACAAAAACAGTCAACTGGCAAATTTAAATACAAAAATTAAAAAAAAAAAAAACAATATCGGATACAAAATTGCCCTACAATACAAAATTGTAAGCACTGATTCATAATCGTAAGGGTGCCCAATATCCAACTTTTTTTATGTGGGTGTCGCCACAAAAACAGTCAGCTAACAAAAAAGGAAAGAATATTAAATACAAAAATTAAAAGAAAAAAAAAACAATATTACATACAAAATTGCCCTACAATATAAAATTGTAAGCACTGATTCATAATCCTCAAGATGCCCAATGGCCATTTTTTTTTCAATGGGTGTTCCCACAAAAACAGTCAACTGGCAAATTTAAATACAAAAATTAAAAAAAAAAAAAACAATATCGGATACAAAATTGCCCTACAATACAAAATTGTAAGCACTGATTCATAATCGTAAGGGTGCCCAATATCCAACTTTTTTTATGTGGGTGTCGCCACAAAAACAGTCAGCTAACAAAAAAGGAAAGAATATTAAATACAAAAATTAAAAGAAAAAAAAAACAATATTGCATACAAAATTGCCCTACAATATAAAATTGTAAGCACTGATTCATAATCCTCAAGATGCCCAATGGCCATTTTTTTTCAATGGGTGTTCCCACAAAAACAGTCAACTGGCAAATTTAAATACAAAAATTAAAAGAAAAAAAAAAAACAATATTAGATACAAAATTGTTCTACAATACAAAATTGTAAGCACTGATTGATAATCGTAAGGGTGCCCAATATCCAACTTTTTTATGTGGGTTTCGCCACAAAAACAGTTAGCTAATAAAAAAGCAAAGAATATAAAATACAAAAATGAAAAGAAAAAAAAAATACAAATTTGCAAGCACTGATTCATAATCATCAGGATCCCCAATGCCCATTTTTTTCAGTGGGTGTCACCACCAAAACAGTCAAATGGCAAATAAAAACAAATTTAATTAAAATTAAAATAAGAAATTACAAAAACAACGTCACATACAAAATTGCCCTACAATACAAAATTTTAAGCACTGATTGATAATCGTAAGGGTGCCCAATATCCAACTTTTTTATGTAGGTGTCGCCACAAAAACAGTTAGCTAAAAAAAAGCAAAGAATATAAAATACAAAAATGAAAAGAAAAAAAAAATACAATTTTTATGTAGGTGTCGCCACAAAAACAGTTAGCTAACGAAAAAGCAAAGAATATTAAATGCAAAAATAAAAAATACAAAATTGTAAGCACTGATTTATAACCATCAGGATGCCCAATGCCCATTTTTTTCAATGGGTGTTACCACAAAAACAGTCAACTGGCAAATAAAAGCAAATTTAAATACAAAAATTAAAAGAAAGGGGAAAAAAAAACAATATTGCATACAAAATTGCCCTACAATACAAAATTGTAAGTACTAAAGGGGCCCAATACTTAACTTTTTTTATGTGGGTGTCACCACAAAAACAGTCAGCCAACAAAAAAAGCAAAGAATATTAAATGCAAAAATGAAAATAAAAAATGCTAAATTGTAACCACTAATTCATAATCATCAGGATGCCCAATGCCTATTTTTTTTCAATGGGTGTCACCACAGTCAACTGACAAATAAAATCAAAAATACAAAATTGACCTACAATACAAAGCACTGATTGATAATCATAAGGGTGCCCAATATCCAACTTTTTTTTATGTGGGTGTCGCCACAAAAACAGTTAACTAACGAAAAAGCAAAGAATATTAAAAACAAAAATTAAAATAAAAAAAAAAAATATATATATAAAATTGTAAGCACTGATTCATAATCATCAAGATGCCCAATGCCCATTTTTTTCAGTGGGTGTTACCACAAAAACAGTCAACTGACAAATAAAAGCAAATTTACATACAAAAATTGAAATAAGAAATTACAAAAACAATGTCACATACAAAATTGCCCTATAATACAAAATTGTAAGCACTGATTCATAATCATCAGGATGATCAATGCCCATTTTTTTTCAGTTGGTGTCACCACAAAAACAGTCAACTGACAAATAAAAGCAAATGTACATACAAATTTGCCCTACAATACAAAATTGTAAGCACTGATTGATAATCGTAAGGGTGCCCAATATCCAACTTTTTTTATGTTGGTGTCGCCATAAAAACAGTTAGCTAACAAATAAGCAAAGAATATAAAATACAAAAAAAAAATACAAAATTGAAACCACTGATTCATAATCCTCAAGATGCCCAATGCCCATTTTTTTCAGTGGGTGTTACCACAAAAACAGTCAACTGACAAATAAAAGCAAATTTAAATACAAAAATTAAAATAAAAATTACAAAAACAATGTCACATACAAAATTGCCCTATAATACAAAATTGTAAGCACTGATTCATAATCATAGGGGTGCCCAATACCCATTTTTTTGGGGTGTCACCAAAAAACAGTCAAGAAAAGAAAGCAGATTTAAATACAAAAATAAAATATTACAAAAAAAGTCACATACAAAATCTCCCTACAATAAAAAAAAATGCTAAATTGTAAGCACTGATTCATAATCAGGGTACCCAAAACGCAATTTTTTTTCAGTGGGTGGCACCACAAAAACCGTCAATTAACACAAAAAAAGCATAATTAAATACAAAAAAAGAAATCAATACATGTGCTTACAATTTTGTATTATAGGGCAATTTGTATGTGATATTGTTTTTGTATTTTTGCTAATAAAGGATTGGGTTGCCCTAAGGGCTCTTTCACACGGCCGTTCAGTTTTTTTTTTTCCGCTCCGGTGCTTTTTTTTTTTTTACACGGAGCGGATGACACTTGTGTCATCCGCTCCGTATGTCCGCATATCATCCCATCCGTTTGCGTATGATATACGGACATAATGTATGTCTATGGGGATTGCGGATGACACCGCTGACATCCGATTTTGCTTCCTTTCCATTTTTTAAACGGAAGAAAAATAGGGTTCTGTTCCGTTCCAAAAAAAATGGAACAGAACTGAAAGGACGAAAATCGGATGTCAGAGGATGGTATTCCGCTGACATCCGCAATCCCATAGACATTCATTATGTCCATAAATCACCCGCAAACGGATGGGGTAATTTACGGACATACGGAACGCCCGTGTGAAAGAGCCCTTAGATGTCTTTTTTTTTTTAATACAAATGTCTGTGCTTTTTTGTTCATCAGATGAATGGAAACAGTGTAACAAAAAATAAACAGATTAAAGAAGTCACCATAACTTCCAAATTGCTGTGGAACCCTCCAGGGGACCAAGCGTATGGAGCACTTGGTCTTATTTTGGTCCGTGGCTGCACTGTCCAAATGTTTTGTAAATGGGCCCCTTAATGTAATTCTGGTCTAATTTTCGACCCATTATTAGATCTTGTATACACAGTCTAAAATTCAAAATTTCCTATAATATTTTGTGTTTTTTTTTTGGTTCTTATTTATTTTTTAAAGAAACCCTACAGCTGACGTTGAGCACAGCTATAAACCCAGGCGGGGCCCTGGTGAGAAACGATAGGAAATATTATTTTACCTACCCATGGCATTTCTCCATTTGGGATTATGGTACCAGTAAATCTTTGTTAGTGGTCCTTTTTAAATGTCCAAAATTTGTACACGTTACTGGGGTTGTATTCGTAAAAGCAAGCAATGTCGTCGTGGTCTGTAGTCCGGTAACTGCAGTTTGAGGATATTTTTTTTTTTTGAGGGTAAAAAAAAATGAATGTTATAAATGTTGTGTGGGCAATCGTTGGAGTTTGCAGTATTTACGGTTTGGTGTAAAAAAAATAAATAAAATAAAAATAAATTTATAGAGTGAAAGTTTATAAAGTGAAGTTTTGAAAAGTGGCAATAACCAGGTGATGAGATGAGTTGCTGTTTTTTATATACCTCACCAGTCATTCTCATATGTTGTACAAAGGTTGCTGCTAGTTTCGGTTGGTTGGTTGTTTTGGTTAGAATACAAAATTTGTAAATATTGAACGTTTTCGGGAACTTGTACTTCGAGCATACGGTGCAAATTGGCATCGGGAGGAAATAGAGGACTTCGTAGGGTGATGACCAATACCATTTTACTCATACCATGAGCCTAGGTAGTCAGCTGGTATCCACTACAAGTCTTAGGTTTCTCCATGACTTCTCCCATGAGGCACTAAGTCATGGAGGAGCCTAAGTCATGGAGGAGCCTAAGTCATGGAGGAGCCTAAGTCACGGACGGAGGAGCCTAAGTCACGGACGGAGGAGCCTAAGTCACGGACGGAGGAGCCTAAGTCATGGAGGAGCCTAAGTCACGGACGGAGGAGCCTAAGTCACGGACGGAGGAGCCTAAGTCACGGACGGAGGAGCCTAAGTCACGGAGGAGCCTAAGTCACAGAGGAGCCTAAGGTGAATATATCCACCACCAATGTAGGGATTCTTGGTTCCTTCGTGACTTCTCCCGTGATGTATTAAGATTGGTGGTAGATACCAGCCAACTGCTCTTTGCTCCAGGCCTACAATAGAAGGTCAGAGGTTGCATGCACTCACCATCATCCTCAATACTGATGTCTTGTAAAAGGAGGTAAACTCTAAGTAGAAGGTGTACTTCTCATAGCACTAAGTAGCATAAGGAGGAAATAGAAGACTTTGTAGGGTGATGGCCGATACCGTTTTATACATACACTGTTAAGGTGAAAATATCCACCAACAATGTAGGGATTTTAGGCTCCTCTGACTTCTCCCATGATGCATTGAGACCGGTGGTAGATACCAGCCAACTCCTCTCTGCTCTAGGCTCAGAACAGAAGGTCGGAGGTTGCTTGCTCCCACCAACTTTCTAAGTCAGGGATACTCAAACTACGGCCCTTCAGCTGTTGCGGAACTACACATCCCATGAGCCATTGTAAAACTCTGACATGCCCAGACATGACTAGGCATGATGGGATTCGTAGTTCCTGAACAACTGGAGGGCCGTAGTTTGAAGACCCCTGTTCTAAGTGCTGGGATCTTGTAAAAGGAGATAATGTCCAAGTAGGAGGCGCACTCCTCCAATAAAACAAAATGGCATAAGGGGAAGTAGAATACTTCATAGGGTGGTGGTCCATACAGTTTTACTCATACACTGCTAAGGGGAAATATATCCACCACTTACATAGGGATTCTTGGCTCCTCTGTGATTTCTCCCATGATGCACTGAGACTGGTGATGATGGATACCAGCCAACTTCCCTCTGCTCTAGGTTCAGTACAGCAGGTCGGAGGTTGCTTGCCCCAACCAACATTCTCAGTGCTGGGATCTTGTGAAAAGAGGTAAGTCCAAGTAAATGCTGCACTCCTCATAGCACAAAGTGGCATAAGGAGGAAATAGAAGTCTCTATAGGGTTGGTGGTCCATACTGTTTTACTCATACACTGCTAAGGTGAATATATCCACCACTAACGTAGGGATTCTAGGTTACTCCATAACTTCTCCTATTATGCACTGAGACTGGTGATAGCAATCAGCCAACTCCCTTCTGCTCCAGGCTCAGAACAGCAGGTCGGAGGTTGCTGGCACCCACCAACATTCTCAGGGCTGGGATCTTGTGAAAGGAGGTAAAGTACAAGTAGAATGTGCACTCGTCATAGCACAAAGTGACATAAGGAAGAAATAGAAGACTTTGCAGGGTAATGGCCCATACTGTTTTACTTAAAGCGGAAGTAAACTGATTGATTTAACCATTTAAAAAAACAGTTACATTTCCGGCATGTGCCGGTAAAGTATTGTCACATTGGTTGTGCTCTCTACCTAACTGTCAAACCATCCAATGGCTGGTGTCATAACTGATCACATGTGCTGCATAATGGCAGTTGAAGATTAAACAGAGGCCAAGATGGCAACTTCCTTGGCTGAAAACAATAGGAGGGTTTACTTCCACTTTAAACCATGAGCCTGGCTCAAAATGGAGTGGGCTGGAGCAGAGGGTAGTCAGCTTATATCCACCACCAGTCTCAGTGCATCATGGTAGAAGTCATGAAGATGTCTAAGTTATGGAGAAACCTAAGGTGAATATATCTACCGCTAACATAGGTATTTCTAGGTTCCTCCATGACTTCTTTCATGCAGCACTGACACTGGTGATAAATACCAGACAGCTGCCTTCTGCTCCAGAACCAGAACAGTAGGGCGGAGGTTGCTTGCCCCCACCAACATTCTCAGTGCTGGGATCTTGTGAAAAGGGGTAGAGTCCTAGAGAAGCTGTGCTCCTCATCTTTAAATAATCAAATAATTGGGTTCCACTGTGAAGACACTTATGTTGCCTTGAAGACAGGACCCTGCAAGGCCCTGAGTCATTGGTTTATTAGGACTTTTATGATGTGATCTTCACAATAAACATGTGAAAGACGTTTATTTTGAGTGCTGGGGACTTTGTATCTTCTTGCCAAGAAGTATTAAAGGATCGTGGGGTCCTTGGAGAGCCTATGTAAACATCTTATCTACATGGGCTCTTGACCTCCAGTTGAGGTCAGTTGCATTTGGTGGATATTTTTATCTTTCACTTGTCTGAGCTCTGAGAGTCCTTCAGCTGTTTATATTTCAAGAGCTTTGGACCAGGAGCGTACCTAGCAGCTTTTGGAGGACAATTACTGACATTTTTTATTTTGTTTGATGTTTTCTGGCCAATGGGCTATGTTGGGCAAATACATTGTGCTTTCTACATCAATTAACTCTTCCCGCTGAGCCCCTGCATCCCTTTGACTGGGTCTACTCTTTACGCCCAGGGGGAAGCCCACCCTCATTGTCACTGCAAATATGCGTTACGTAGGGTTTGTTGCAGGTGAAGTTGACTTGCATTTGACCTGCTTCAGCACCTTTAGCATTGCCTTTGACTTGCATGGGAAAATAGGCTGTTCTGGAGTGACCCAAAGCTTGGCAACAAAGCCCTTCGAATTTTAGTTTTTTTTTAGGGATGCACTGATCTGACTTTTTTGGACCCGATACCAATATCTGGCGTTGTGAAATCGCCGATACCGGAACCGATCCGGAGCTACACACAAAGCAAAGCCGCTGCTTCATGTGTACGGCTCCTCCATTCACAGGCGGAGTGCATCTGATATCACTCCGCCTGTGAGCCGGGCCTATACAGGAAGTAGCGGCTCCCATCCCATACTACTACTGCACCAAGTAAGGGATGGCTGAGCCGTTACTAAGCAAAAACTGGATCGGTCAATGTTACCGATCCCCCGATCCATCTATAATGGCCATATCGGCGCCGATATCCGATCCGAATATCGGATCTCGGTGCATCCCTAGTTTTTTTTATTGAAGGTGGGACACAGTATTTTTATATAAGTTCAAAAAGATATATTCCCAATTGAGAAAAAAAAAAAAAATGCCCTGTGTCCTCAGGATCTGCAGTTGATCCCGAGCAAGCCAAAAAAGTGTGGTCTAATGCGCTCCAAGGAAAAAAAAAAAACGCATGCATGTACTAGAATGGTGTGGCACCTCTATGCTGTTTTGTCTGGATTTCTAGTGACCGGTTCACTTTAATGATACTAGATAATGCTTATGTCCTAATATATCCTAAATGTAGCAAATTGCCTTCTTCTATGTCTGGCCTTCAAAATAGCAGAAAAGGCTTTGACAGACAGGTCCAAAAATACCTTTGTACCCCCTCAACCCCTCCAGGCTTAAGTTGGAGATGTGACAATGTTGGGTTTCTCTATTGCGTGATAATGCACTTTCCTGCAACCAAGCAACAGTAAGGGGACATTTTTTGTTTACGGTATGGGTGGTGCTTGCCACAAGTGGCCCATCGCAAACCATTAAACAGTGTCTTCCACGGGGTATGTTGGGCTTCACAATGCAGCCTTATGTAGGCGGCTTGGGGGTCTACCGATAAAAATGGGAGATTAACGTCTTTATTTCATTAGATTTATCAAAGTTTGAGGAAAAAAGTAGACCGATTTGCAAAGGAAAGTTGAAACGAAGATGGTCAGTCTAGGCCAAAATTCAGTATAGCTCTACAATATGTTTACCCGTGTTTTATCTCCTTAAGCCAGGGGTCTTCAAACTATGGACCTCCAGTCATTCAGGAACTACAATTCCCATCTTGCCTAGTCATGTCTGTGAATGTCAGAGTTTCACAATGCCTCATGGGATGTGTAGTTCCGCAACAGCTGGAGGGCCGTAGTTTGAGGATCCCTGCCTTAAGCACTTCCCACCGCATCCTCCTGGCCCTTTAAAAGGTTCTAAATACCGGGAGGCAAGCAATTCCGATCATCTGATCGCTGTGATTGGCAGTCACATGATCGGAAAGCTCCCCATCATCGCAAGTATGCATCAGGAGCTTTCTGGTACCCACCAGTTACCATGCTGGGTGCACACACTCAGCACAGTAATGTGTTTACATAGGACCACATATATGCGGGAAGAGATTAGGAATGCTGGAACTACAGTAAAAAAATAAAACTTTGATCTTGCAGAAATCCAGTGAGCTCCTAACGTTTTGAGCAACCCATCGATTTCCCTAAGGCATGCCGTGAGCGATAACTTTCACAGTTTCTTGGGTTCTCAACCAAACTCTCAAGCCATCACATGGCTGGTATCATAAATGATCACATGTGCACCACTATGGCAATTGAAAATCAGAGGCCAGGATAACAGCTTCGTTGGCTGTAGAGCAGGGATTCCCAAACTACGGCCCTGCAGCTGTTGCAGAACTACACATCCCATGAGGCATTGTAAAGCTGACTAGGCATGATGGGAATTGTAGTTCCTGAACAACTGGAGGCTAGTAGTTTGGGAATCCCTGCTGTAGAGGATAGGAGGGTTTAGTTCTGCTTTAAGCGGTGTTATCAGCCCTGCCCAGTCCTCCTCTCTTTGACTACAGAACTTCCACCCTCTTATGGAGGGGTGTTGGAGATAAGGAGGTAAGGTGAGGGATCATGGTGTTAGAGATAAGGAAATGAGGTGTTGGGTAGTCCAGTGAAAAACTGGGTAGGTTTTGGAAATTTCAGTTTAGGAGAGGCAACGTTTTTCAGACCACAACAGAAAATTAGGAGCTCACTGGATTTATGGCAGGTTAACGGGTATTTTGTAACATTTTTAAAGGGATAAAACCTGTGGACACATGTATACATTGGAATTTATTAATTTTTTTTTGGCCCGACTTACCCTTTAAAAAGGTTTAAAAAAAGAAATTTCCTTCACCAGCTTCCTTCTGCTGAAAATATTTGGTCGGCATAAATGATCTACAAAACGTTATAAATTGCAAAATATATTTTTGTTGGGTGACTTTCACAATGGGTAAAATGTAATCAAAGAAATTAGTCTAAAAGTAACAGTTACTACCTTCTCTATAAAGGCCCTCAAGCCTTGGTCAGCCATTTTTTTCCCCAACATTTCCTATTCCGAAGTCTTTGAGGCTGGGTTCACACTAGCTGTGGCCGTGGCTCGCAGCAGGGGGGTCCGGTGCGTCCCCTGTTCTCCGTTTTCAGGTGCAAATCTGGTCTGAACTTTTGCCTGAAATTGCACCTGAAATGGAGCTAAAGATGCACTGGGCCCTTTTCTAGTGTGGACTGTGGCCGTCCCAGAGATGTGTGAACCGGCTCCATTGGAGACTCTCCTGTCATGCGAATTGGATGCGGGGAAACCTGTATGCATAAGTGTGAACGCAGCCCAAAGCTCCCAGAAGTGCCGCTAATGTGGCTGTGTGTTAAAAACAAAAATTTTATAAAACAATTATCTGATTTAAAAAAAAAAAAAAAAAAGGTCCCAGGATCGGGAAAGATAACACATAATCATGGAAACCATTAGAAGTGATGGCCAGTTCCATTTGTGTGTCTTGATTTTGTTGTGTCTCGCCATATTCTCTTCTCCCCCGGTGTTACACCGAAAAGGGCAGCGTCATCCCGTTTTGTGTACAAGTCGCACTTCTAAACCACGGCATTCTAAAAAAAAGTATTTTTAAATGTATAATCACTGTGATTCCTTATTGACACGGTATACAGTACAGGGCATTGTACTCGGTGATGTGTTACATAGACTGGGACTTCTCTCTAGTTCTGCCACTTCCAGGATGCCTTAGTATTTAGGAGCTGGATCTGCTAAATCTCGTAATGCTGTTTGTATGCAATTCCTCATTTTTAAAGGGGTTTTCCTGGCTAAATTAAAAGGTGACCTTGGGTACCTTAGCCTTTTATGTAGCAGGATGGTTCGCCTTCTTTCAACCATGGATCTTGGTCATGGTTGGTGGCAATTGTGGATGTACAATATGGAGTATACATTACTGGGGACAGGAGTATAATGCACAACATAAGGGAACGCACTGCAGGGGTCAAGAGTATAACGTACAACATAGTGTATATAGTGCAAGGTTCAGGAGTATAGTCTACTCTACAACATAGCATATACAATGCAGATGTCAGGAGTATAGTCTACTCCAGTGGTCCTCAACCCTGGTCCTCAGGGCTCACTAACAGGCCAGGTTTGCAAGATAACTGAAATCCATCCCAGGTGATATAATTTGCTGCTCAGTGATTGCAGTACTCTGCATCTCCCCAAGGTAATACTTTAAATCTGGCCTGTTAGTGGGCCCTGAGGACTGGAGTTGAGGACCACTGGTCTACTCTACAACATAGCGTGTACAATGCAGAGGTCATCAGTATAGTCAACTCTACAACATAGCTCGTACAATGCAGAGATCAGGAGTATAGTCTACCCTACAACATAGCGTGTACAATGCAGAGGTCAGGAGTATAATCTACTCTACAACATAGCATGTACAATGCAGAGATCAGTATAGTCTACTCTACAACATAGCATGTACAATCGAGAGGTCAGGAGTATAGTCTTCTCTACAACATAGCGTGTACAATGCAGAGATCAGGAGTATAGTCTACTCTACAACATAGCATGTACAATGCAGAGGTCAGGAGTATAGTCTTCTCTACAACATAGCGTGTACAATGCAGAGATCAGGAGTATAGTCTACTCTACAACATAGCATGTACAATGCAGAGGTCAGGAGTATAGTCTACTCTACAACATAGCATGTACAATGCAGAGGTCAGGAGTATAGTCTACTCTACAACATAGCGTGTACAATGGAGAGATCAGGAGTATGGTTTTCTTCTCTACAACATAGCGTGTACAATGCAGAGATCAGCAGTATAGTCAACTATACAACATAGCTCGTACAATGCAGAGATCAGGAGTATAATCTACTCTACGACATAGCATGTACAATGCAAAGATCAGGAGTATAGTCTACTCTACAACATAGCATGTACAATGCAGAGGTCAGTATAGTCAACTCTACAACAAAGCATGTACAATGCAGAGGTCAGGAGTATAGTCAACTCTACAACATAGCTCGTACAATGCAGAGATCAGGAGTATAGTCTACTCTACAACAGCGTGTACAATGCAGAGGTCAGGAGTATAGTCTACTCTACAACATAGCGTGGACAATGCAGAAATCAGGAGTATAGTCTACTCTACAACATAGCATGTACAAAGCAGAGGTCCGGAGTATAGTCTACTCTGCAACATAGCTCGTAGAATGCAGAAATCAGGAGTATAGTCAACTCTACAACATAGCGTTTACAATGCAGTGGTAAGGAGTATAGTCAACTCTACAACATAGCTCCTACAATGCAGAGGTCAGGGGTATAGTCTACTCCACAATATATCATGTACAATGCAGAGATCAGGAGTATAGTCTACAACATTGTGTATAAATTGCAAGGGTCAGGAGTATA
Organism: Pelophylax lessonae; assembly: GCF_965119305.1. Lineage (NCBI taxonomy): Eukaryota > Metazoa > Chordata > Amphibia > Anura > Ranidae > Pelophylax > Pelophylax lessonae. The sequence goes on from NC_138772.1 coordinate 16,504,322, forward strand.
ACATACAGTGTGAACCATTCAGGGGTCCTGAGCATAATGTACATAATTGTACCTCCAACAATCAATCATAGATGCTAAATCCACCTGTTCTTAGTAAATCAGCCCAAAAATTTTAATTTGACTTCTTAGTTTCATTTATTACAATACAAGTAGCCCTCACTTTGGCTTCCCAAGGTTTTTACAGTTAAAATTTGCAACCAGTTGACTTTTTAACCTCTTCCTGCCCAGCCTTAGCATCCCTTTAAGTGAGGCTTTACGCCCCAGAGGCGGAGAATGGACTGCCTAATCACATGACCACTTTGATCGGCTGACACGGTGGTCACATGTTCAAGAGCCTGCCCTCCCAAATGTGGATGGAGGCCAAGATGCTTTCCTCCATACTGTATCGGGGAAGATATCAAAAGTTGGAGTCCATTGAAATAAAATTAGTGGGTGATTTATCATCTTCAGTCTGAAAAAAATAAAGCACTTATTCTTTTAGTTTAACCTTGAAAACCTTTTTAAAGGAAACCTGTGATAAAAAGAAACATGATGATTGCCATTGAAGACCACCCTTTGAAAATTGCGTTTTCAGTAGGAGAGGTCTGCGCCGGCAGCCGCCATGTTTCTCTTGCGAACAATTTACTTTAAACACTGAGGTTCAGCTAGACGTCTATTGTTTACATTCCTGGTAATGTGCTCATCAGTTTGTTTGAGTTGGTTTTGGGTGCCGTGTGTTTCAGTTTTCTGAACTAAAGAGAAGTCCTCGAGTCTAAAAATTTATATATTGCCTAAAATTGTGCTCAATTATGGAGATATTTCTATTGCTAACCAAATAAAAACTTTGTTAAATGATATGTATGACAATAAAATCATTTAGTCATGAACCTGACTCTGTTAATTCATTCTTAACTTATCAATTTATAATTTATTTTGTATCTGATTGTGTGCTGTGGAAACCTCTAAACTGTTAAACCTTCATCATAAAATATATATAAATAATAATATTATATACACACACTGTATAAAGCGTGTGTATATATACAGTGGGTACGGAAAGTATTCAGACCCCCTTAAATTTTTCACTCTTTGTTATATTGCAGCCATTTGCTAAAATCATTTAAGTTCATTCTTCTTCCTCACGAATGTACACATAGCACCCCATACTGACAGAAAAACACAGAATTGTTGACATTGTTGCAGATTTATTAAAAAAAAAACTGAAATATCACATGGTCCTAAGTATTCAGACCCTTTGCTGTGACACTCATATATTTAACTCAGGTGCTTTCCATTTCTTCTGATCATCCTTGAGATGGTTCTACACCTTCATTTGAGTCCAGCTGTGTTTGATTATACTGATTGGACTTGATTAGGAAAGCCACACACCTGTCTATATAAGACCTTCCAGATCACAATGCATGTCAGAGTAAATGAGAATCATGAGGTCAAAGGAACTGCCTGAAGAGCTCAGAGACAGAATTGTGGCAAGACACAGATCTGGCCAAGCTTACAAAAAGATTTCTGCTGCACTTAAGGTTCCTAAGAGCACAGTGGCCTCCATAATCCTCAAATGGAAGACGTTTGGGACGACCAGAACCCTTCCTAGAGCTGGCCGTCCGGCCAAACTGAGCTATCGGGGGAGAAGAGCCTTGGTGAGAGAGGTAAAGAAGAACCCAAAGATCACTGTGGCTGAGCTCCAGAGATGCAGTCAGGAGATGGGAGAAAGTTGTAGAAAGTCAACCATCACTGCAGCCCTCCACCAGTCGGGGCTTTATGGCAGAGTGGCCCGACGGAAGCCTCTCCTCAGTGTAAGACACATGAAAGCCCGCATGGAGTTTGCTAAAAAACACCTGAAGGACTCCAAGATGGTGAGAAATAAGATTCTCTGGTCTGATGAGACCAAAATAGAACTTTTTGGCCTTAATTCTAAGCGGTATGTGTGGAGAAAACCAGGCACTGCTCATCACCTGTCCAATACAGTCCCAACAGTGAAGCATGGTGGTGGCAGCATCATGCTGTGGGGGTGTTTTTCAGCTGCAGGGACAGGACGACTGGTTGCAATCGAGGGAAAGATGAATGCGGCCAAGTACAGGGATATCCTGGACAAAAACCTTCTCCAGAGTGCTCTGGACCTCAGACTGGGCCGAAGGTTTACCTTCCAACAAGACAATGACCCTAAGCACACAGCTAAAATAACGAAGGAGTGGCTTCACAACAACTCCGTGACTGTTCTTGAATGGCCCAGCCAGAGCCCTGACTTAAACCCAATTGAGCATCTCTGGAGAGACCTAAAAATGGCTGTCTACCAACGTTTACCATCCAACCTGACAGAACTGGAGAGGATCTGCAAGGAGGAATGGCAGAGGATCCCCAAATCCAGGTGTGAAAGACTTGTTGCATCTTTCCCAAAAAGACTCCTGGCTGTATTAGATCAAAAGGGGGCTTCTACTAAATACTGAGCAAAGGGTCTGAATACTTAGGACCATGTGATATTTCAGTTTTTCTTTTTTAATAAATCTGCAACAATGTCAACAATTCTGTGTTTTTCTGTCAGTATGGGGTGCTATGTGTACATTCATGAGGAAGAAGAATGAACCTAAATGATTTTAGCAAATGGCTGCAATATAACAAAGAGTGAAAAATTTAAGGGGGGTCTGAATACTTTCCGTACCCACTGTATACACAGTACACACACCTACACAATGCCTCGGGAAAGTATTCACAGCGCTCCACTTTTTGTTATGTTACAGCCTTATTCCACAATGGAATAAATTCATTATTTTCCTAAAAATTCTACAAACAATACCCCATAATGACAACATGAAAACATTTTTTGGAAATCTTTGCAAATTTATTAAAAATTCCATGTACATAATTATCACACCCTTTGGTCAATACTTTGGTGAAGCTCCTTTGGCACCAATTACAGCCTCAAGTCTTTTTGAGTATGATGCTATAAGCTTGGCACACTTATTTTTTGGGCAGTTTCTCCCATTCTTCTTTGCAGGACCTCTCAAGCTCCATAAGGTTGGATGGGGAGTGTCGGTGCTCAGCCATTTTCAGATCTCTCCAGAGATGTTCAATCGGGTTCAAGTCTGGGCTCTGGCTGGGCCACTCAAGGACATTCACAGAGTTGTCCCGTAGCCACTCCTTTGTTATCTTGGCTGTGTGCTTAGGGTCGTTGTCCTGTTGGAAGATGAACCTTCACTCCAGTCTGAGGTCCAGAGCGCTCTGGAGCAGGTCTTCATCAAGGATGTCTCTGTACATTTATAGTAGGGTAAATGGAGGTAATTGGCGCTGTCAGGCGTATAAATTAGGGAATATAAATATGTCTATGGGTACACTGATGATATGAAGTGAATAAATAGAAAGTGTCAGATCATAAATTAAAACGTGATATAGTGGATCCTTATAAAGTGTAAAATATATATATATATAAAAATAATTAATAAAAATCTTATCGTGATATATGTGTAAATATAAAATAATAAAATATTAAAAATCCATTCAGTGTGTGATCCTAAAAGGTATAAATATGATTCAATTCCAAATTAAATTACTAAAATCAATACATAAAGTGGTATGTTACATACATTAAATAACCTCAATAAATAGATAAGGTGCTAATAGTCAAGTGTATAAATGTGCTAGTGAGCCAAACAGTATATAGCAATATATAAATTTATATGTAGAAAATCAAATCATAAATAGTGTCCCAGCAATTTGAATAAAAAATGTCCATATAGGCAGAGATGTGTAGTAACGAAGTAGAACTACTTAAGTACTGTACTTAAGTACCGAAATGCGGTATCTGTACTTTCCTAGAGTAGAATTTTTTTCTCCTACTTCTACTTTTACTTCACTACATTTTTTCGATGATTTCGATACTTCTACTCAAGTATTTTTTTTTTGTGCTGCATAGTTACTCGTTACTTTTAAAAAAATTACCACTACCAGAATAGTAGATGGCAGGTTGCATAAAGCTCAAAAAAATGTGTATAATGTCATTTGTAAATCAGCGCATACGAAAATAAAGGCTGTGTATAATAAAAGCTGCTATACCAAATCTTTCCAATAAAAAGAAAATATGAAACAAACAAATAAATGGTGCTACAGCGCTTAAAGTGCATCAAGAAACTACTAACAAACACAACTTGGCTGTGCGAATAAAGTGCCTGTGCAATCGATATAATATCATCGTTGCCCCCAGTGCCCTGCCCACACTCCACACAGTATCAAAAATAAAGTGACATGAATGTGCTAAAGCCTAAATGCAGTGAAAATAATTATTCCCACAATGTAACAGTAAATTCAATTCATATAAAATATGACAATAAATCACAATAAAATAAGTTATGAAATAAGTTAGGTCAGGTGCGTGCAACAAGTTGAAGTGTGTAAACCTATCTATAACGAAAAGTCCATAAATGAATTCCAGTGTGCAAATCTAAAGTGTCACTTCACTTGTCAGATGCTTCCACCTCCTTCCGTGCTCGAGTGACCGACCAACACACTTAATGGTGGTGGCACTGGTGGATAGCGTCTGGGTGGCACTGTGGCACTGGCACTGACTGCACTGGTTCAAAAAGCCATATATATTTAATTATTTCAATTCTCAATCTCATAGGTCCTCTCCTCATAAGATATTAATAACTTAAGATTAGGTGATGAACTTCTTGGCGGCCCTGGCAGGATGATGGGGACACCGGCCACTTCTGGAGCCGAGCCGATGTGATTCCCCAACATGTGACAAAGTGACAGCCAGGAGATCTAGTGGCTAGTAGTGCTCAACAATACCGCTTTTATATATAAAAATGAAATAAAATATACTGACTCTACAATTTAGTAGTAGTAGTAGTAGGCAGCACAACTCAATTCAATCAATCCCACAGCCTCGCTCGCGCAGCAGCCCGCGGAATCACTGTCATGATCATCAAGTTAAGAGACCGCACTGGAGGAGCCCTGCTGCCGTCTTCCCACTCGAGGTCTCTGCCTCTAGACGTGTTGTGTGTCACTCAGACTCCACCCCTTAGGGCCCTTACTGAGAGGAGTTGTGACACGGGCGGCGGGACGCGGGAGCAGGACTCGGAGCATTTTCTTCGTTATCTCATCTTCTTCTCTCTGTGAGTGAGGTGGACCGTGGAGAGGGCCTAATCCTTGCCATGGCAAATGTGCCATTTGAGAATCAAATAATCAATATAAAATATTAATATATTATATACACACGGGTCATGGGTGGCTTTTTTGAACCAAGAAGAGGGAGACTGAGGGCTATGATGATTATCCGACCATCCATGGACCTGGACCATAAGTGTTGTGTTGTGGTGGTGCCTGTGCTTCCTGCGGCCTGCCTCTGCCTGTGCGGCTGTGCCTGCACTGCATTGGCCACTGGCAGTGGCACTTGACTTGAGCAAAGCAAATGAGCACTACTAGTGTGAAGGACAGGTGGTGGAAGCATGTTCTGACAAGTTCTTATAATGAAAATAATATAGACAGCTTTTTGAACCAGTGCAGTGCCAGTGCTACTAAGGTGAGAGGCAGAGAGAGAGGCTATCCAGTCCACCACTTTACTTGAGCAGATCACAGAAGAAAGGTGGAAGAATCTGACAGCAAGTGACAAGCACTTCTTAGATTGCACACTGGAATTCAGTTATGGACTTTTCCTTATAAAGTTTAGTTTACACACTTAAACTTGCACCTAACTTATTCACAATCACAACTTATTTTATTGTGGTATTGTCATATATATTTTATATGAATTAAATTGACATTGTGGGAATAATTTGCACTGCATTTAGCACAGACATGTCACTTTATTTTTGATACTGTGGGTGATGATTTTGAATACAAGAAGAATATATATATATATAAAATTGCAGGCACTTTATTAGCATTTTTAGCACAGCAACTTTGTTAGTAGTTTTTGATGCATTTTTCACTTTAACCACTTAAGCCCCGGAAGATTTTACCCCCATTCCGACCAGGGGGTATTTTGCGATTCGGCACTGCGTGACTTTAACAGACAATTGCGCGGTCGTGCGACGCTGTACCTAAACAAATTTGGCGTCCTTTTTTTCCCACAAACAGAGCTTTCTTTTGGTGGTATTTGATCACCTGTGCGATTTTTGGATCACACGCTATAAACAAAAAAAGAGCGTCAATTTTGCAAAAATAGCAATATTTTTCACATTTTTTTATATGAAATTCCCCCCCCAAAAAAATGTAAAAATCTAAATTTTTTAACATTTTCGGCCAATTTGTTTTATGCTACCTATGTTTGGTAAAAAAAAAATCGCAAAAAGCGTATTTTGATTGGTTTGCGCAAAAGTTATCGTGTTTACTAACAAAGGGAAAGATTTCTGTCATTTTTGTTGTTTTTTTTTTAACGCGTAATGGCGGCAATCTGCGATTTTTTTTGCGGGACTGCGACATTGTGGCGGACAGATCGGACCCTTTACTGACATTTTTGACACTTTTGGGGTTACCAGTGACATTTCTACAGTAATCAGTGCTATACATATGCACTGTTACTGTAAAAATACACTGGTAGTGAAGGGGTTAACTTTATTTGGGAGGGAGGGGCTGTGTGTGTCCCTAGGGGCGTGCTTTCTACTGTGATTGGCTGTGGCTTCAGCTGTAAGGACACTGATCAACGGATCTACATAGTAGATCCGTGTGATCAGTGTCTTTACACAGAGGAGAATGACAGGTGGCTTGTTTACACAAGCTGCCTGACTTTCTCCCTCTCCCCCGCCGATCGCCGAGTGACTGGCGGACATCGGGTCCGCTGGTCACACGCGCGGGGGGGGGTCCGTGACCACGCGGGAGCGGGAGCGCGCCTCCGGGGGCGCGCGCTCGCTCCCTAGACCCTCACAAGCTAGTGACGTAGCCCTACGTTACTTTGCCTGTGAGGGGCTGACTGCCGACGTAGATCGGCGTTAGGCAGTCGGCAAGTGGTTAAGCGTTGTAGGTTTGATGAAGCTGGCCTGGCACATCATCATCAATTGAGCGAATCAAATCAAACCGCGATTAAGAAGACTGCGCATGCTCCTGTTCTGCCTTTTGATCAGCTGAAAAGATGGACGAACCAAAAACACCACCTTCTACCCCTGGCCCTTCAACTTCAAGTGATCTGCCTGGCTGTGAGAGTGAGGAAGCTCAGGAAGGAGACCACCCCTGGCTTTAAAAGGGGAAGGGAGGGACATACTTTATCTGTTTTTTGTTTACAAAAAGTTACAGCCTAAGGAATTGTGATTGTCGTTTAGATTAATCATTTGAATAAATCATTTGAAATAATAAAAAACAATATGATGTTCAAACTTTTGACTTCTTTCTTTAATAACTACATAACACAGTACTTGTACTTCTACTTTCAGTACTTGAGTAGAATTTTTTTTCAAAACTACTGGTACTTTTTACTTTTAGTACTTAAGTAGCAAATTTTTTGAAAAAACTACTTGCAATACTTAAGTAAAAAAAATGTTGAATACTTTAGTACTTCTACTTAAGTAACTTTTTCTGCGAGCACTTCCACTTCTACTCAAGTCACTTTTTGATCGAGCACTTGTACTTTTACTCAAGTAGAAATTTTGAGTACTTTATACAAGTCTGCATATAGGTAACCGTAAAATACTGGCGCCACAAATATAAATAAGTCCCAAGATGTAAAAGGAGAAGAGATTAACAGGAAAAAGTGGATTCCAGGGGTTCCAAAATGATGGGGGTGCTCAATAAAGGAATAAGTGCTCCCCTCCTATTACTCCCGCACTCACCAGATGGTGGTACCCCCACAGGGGTAAACAGCGTTTGGGGTGACTCTCAGAGGTCCCTCCGAAGGCTGGCTAGTAATCCACTTAATCCCGACCTCTTATAGTGTACTTTTCTCCAGGGAAAGTTGATAGAAAATAACTCCTCTTAAGTACTCCGATATAAGTGTGAGAGATCCGGATGAGGGAAGAAAGAAAGGGGCTCCAATAGTGAAGTATTGCAGTACAAAAGTGCTTTATTAAACATAAGATTACAATACTCACATTCAGTATAAGAGAAAATGTGCACGTATGTCCTAGGGACCGCAACACCCTCGTGTAGCGGTAGTTCCGGGACGCGGGGGGCTCTCTGTCTCTGTACATTGCTGCATTCATCTTTCCCTCAATCCTGACTAGTCTCCTAGTTACTGCCGCTGAAAAACATCCCCACAGCATGATGCAGCCACCACCATGCTTCACTGTAGGGATGATATTGGCCAGGTAAAGAGCAGTGTCTGGTTTCCTTCAGACATGACACTTGCCATTCAGGCCAAAGAGTTCAATCTTTGTTTCATCAGACCAGACAATTTGGTTTCTCATGGTCTGAGAGTCCTTCAGGTGCCTTTTGGCAAAATTTCAGGGGGCTGTCATGTGCTTTCATCTGACCGCTCTACTATACAGGCCTCATTGGTGAAGTGCTGCAGAGATGGTGGTTCTTCTGGAAGGTTCTCTACACAGAAAAAAAAGTGAAGCTCTTTCAGAGTGACCATCAGGTTCTTGGTCACCTCCCTGATTAAGGCCCTTCTCATCATTTGATCAGGCAGCTTGCTCTAGGAAGAGTCCTGCTGGTTCCAAACTTCCTCCATTTAGGGATGATGGAGGCCACTGTGCTCATTGGGACCTTCAATGCTGCAGACATTTTTCTGTACCCTTCCCCAGATCTGTGACTATACAATCCAGTCTCGGGGGTCCAGTCTCGGGGGTCAGACAATTCCTTGGACGTCATGGTTTGGTTTGTGCTCTGACATGCACTGTTAACTGTGGGACCTTTATATAGACAGGTGTGTGCCTTTCCAAATTATGTCCAACTGAATTTACCACAGGTGGACTCCAATCAAGTTGGCAAAACATCTCAAGGATGATCAGTGAAAACAGGATGCAACTGAGCTCAATTTTGAATGTCATGGCAAAGGCTGCGAATACTTATGTAGATGGGATTTTTTAATTTTTTATTTTTAATACATTTGCAAAATATTCAAACTAACTTCTTTTATGTTGTCCTTATGGGGGATTGTTTGTAGAATTTTGAGGAACATAATGAATTTCTTCCATTTTGGAATAAGGCTGTAACATAACAAAATGTGGCAAAAGTGAAGCGCTGTGAATACTTTCTGGATGTACTGTATATACATACACACACACTTTATTGCCAAAAGTATTGGGACGCCTGCCTTCACACGCACATAACTTTAATGGTCTCCCAGTCTTAGTCCGTAGGGTTCATTATTGAGTTGGCCCACCCTTTGCAGCTCTAACAGCTTCAACTCTTCTGGGAAGGCTTTCCACAAGGTTTAGGAGAGTGTTTATGTGAATGTTTGACCATTCTTCCAGAAGCGCATTTGTGAGGTCAGACACTGATGTTGGACAAGAAGGCCTGGCTCGCAGTCTCTGCTTTAATTCATCCCAAAGATGTTCTGATCGGTTTGAGGTCAGAACTCCGTGCAGGCCAGTCAAGTTCCTTCACCCCAAACTCGCTCATCCATATATTTATGGACCTTGCTTTGTGCAGTCATGTTGGAACAGGAAGGGGCCATCCGCAAACTGTTCCCACAAAGTTGGGAGCATGAAATTGTCCAAAATGTCTTGCTGACACCTTAAGAGTTCCCTTCACTGGAACTAAGGGGCCAAGCCCAACCCCTGAAACACAACCCCACACCATAATCCCCCCTCCATCAAACTCTACACTTGGCACAATGCAGTCAGGCAAGTACCGTTCTTCTGGCAGCTGCCAAACCCAGACACCTCCATCGGATTGCCAGACAGAGAAGCGTGATTCATCACTCCAGAGAACACTTCTCCACTGTTCTAGAGCCCAGTGGCGGTGTGCTTTATACCACTGCATCCAAAGCTTTGCATTGCATTTGGTGATATAAGGCTTTGAAAGTCAGGGTGCCATGTTCACTCTCAACCCCCTGGCTGGTTGGCGCTGGCGATTCCCAGCCCTGACATGGGGGAGAGGTGTAGAGGCAGATGGAGCCGGGTCATCCATTGCCTGAGGCAGGGCCGGTTTTAGACAAAGTGTGGCCCTGGGCAAACCTAAAAGTGGGGCCCCAAATTTTTTTATATTCTACCAAAAATATAGGCGCATTTAATCAATTTAGCCAAATAAAACATACAACTACATGAAAATATGCTCTAATTAAATAACATTAAATAGAATAAATAAGAAATCAAGTGAGCTTTGCACCTTCACAAATCAGACCACCCCAATTCCTGCACCTTCACACCTCAGATCACCCCAATTTCTGCACCTTCACAAATCAGACCACCCCAATTCCTGCACCTTCACACCTCAGACCACCCCAATTCCTGCACCTTCACACCTCAGATCACCCCAATTTCTGCACCTTCACACCTCAGACCACCCCAATTCCTGCACCTTCACACCTCTGACCACCCCAATTCCTGCACCTTCACACCTCTGACCACCCCAATTCCTGCACCTTCACACCTCTGACCACCCCAATTCCTGCACCTTCACACCTCAGGCCACCCCAATTTCTGCACCTTCACACCTAAGACCACCCCAATTCCTGCACCTTCACACCTCAGACCACCCCAATTCCTGCACCTTCACACCTCAGGCCACCCCAATTTCTGCACCTTCACACCTCAGATCACCCCAATTCCTGCACCTTCACACCTCAGATCACCCCAATTCCTGCACCTTCACACCTCAGGCCACCCCAATTTCTGCACCTTCACACCTCAGATCACCCCAATTCCTGCACCTTCACACCTCAGATCACCCCAATTCCTGCACCTTCACACCTCAGGCCACCCCAATTTCTGCACCTTCACACCTCAGACCACCCCAATTCCTGCACCTTCACACCTCAGATCACCCTAAATCCTGCGCCTTCACACCTCAGACCACCCCAATTCCTGCACCTTCACACCTCAGATCACCCCAATTCCTGCACCTTCACACCTCAGATCACCCCAATTCCTGCACCTTCACACCTCAGACCACCCCAATTCCTGCACCTTCACACCTCAGGCCACCCCAATTTCTGCACCTTCACACCTCAGATCACCCCAATTCCTGCACCTTCACACCTCAGGCCACCCCAATTTCTGCACCTTCACACCTCAGACCACCCCAATTCCTGCACCTTCACACCTCAGATCACCCCAATTTCTGCACCTTCACACCTCAGATCAGCCCCTGGTAGGCTGGCACTGGCAGCAAATATTTTATTCAAATCAGGATTTCTTCTGCAAATAGGCTGGCATCAGAGTCAGACAATTACCAAAACCAATGTCATCATGACACATGATCAAAAAATGAGGAAAAATAAGGATTTTTTCTGCAAATAGCCTGGCAGTGACATCATCAGATCAGACAAGGCACTGGCAGGCATTGTACTAGACTAGTACTATGCCTGGCTGCCAGTGCCAGGCCAGCCTATTTGCAAAAGAAATCCTGATTTGAATTAAATTGTTGCTGCCAGTGCCAGTATATTTGCAGAAGAAATCCTGATTTCTTTGAATAAAATTGTTGCTGCCAGTGCCAGCCCAGCCTATCTGCAAAATAAATCCCTAAGTAGAAGTCACTCCTCTCTCCAGTCCTCCACTTACCTTGGGTGTGCTGTGCGGTGTGGCTGCAGAGTGTTCCCGCTGTACATAGTACAGGAGATGGTCAGAGACTGCAAACATGATACAAGAGATGGTCAGAGACTGAGGACATGATACAGGAGATGGTCAGAGACTGAGGACATGATACAGGAGATGGTCAGAGACTGAGGACATGATACAGTAGATTGTCAGAGACTGAGGACATGATACAGTAGATTGTCAGAGACTGAGGACATGATACAGGAGATGGTCAGAGACTGAAGACATGATACAGGAGATGGTCAGAGACTGAGGACATGATACAGTAGATGGTCAGAGACTGAGGACATGATACAGGAGATGGTCAGAGACTGAAGACATGATACAGGAGAAGGTCAGAGACTGAGGACATGATACAGTAGATGGTCAGAGACTGAGGACATGATACAGGAGATGGTCAGAGACTGAGGGCATGATACAGGAGATGGTCAGAGACTGAGGACATGATACAGTAGATGGTCAGAGAATGAGGACATGATACAGTAGATGGTCAGAGACTGAGGACATGATACAGTAGATGGTCAGAGACTGAGGACATGATACAGTAGATGGTCAGAGACTGAGGACATGATACAGGAGATGGTCAGAGACTGAAGACATGATACAGGAGATGGTCAGAGACTGAGGACATGATACAGTAGATGGTCAGAGACTGAGGACATGATACAAGAGATTGTCAGAGACTGAGGACATGATACAGGAGATGGTCAGAGACTGAGGACATGATACAGGAGATGGTCAGAGACTGAAGACATGATACAGGAGATGGTCAGAGACTGAGGACATGATACAAGAGATGGTCAGAGACTGAGGACATGATAGAAGAGATGGTCAGAGACTACAGACGTGATACAGTAGATGGTCAGAGAGTGCAGACGTGATACAAGAGATGGTCAGAGACCACGGACATGATACAGGAGATGGTCAGAGACTGAGGACATGATACAGTAGATGGTCAGAGACTGAGGACATGATACAAGAGATGGTCAGAGACTGAGGACATGATACAAGAGATGGTCAGAGACTGAGGACATGATACAAGAGATGGTCAGAGACTACAGACGTGATACAGTAGATGGTCAGAGAGTGCAGACGTGATACAAGAGATGGTCAGAGACCACGGACATGATACAGTAGATGGTCAGAGACTGAGGACATGATACAGGAGATGGTCAGAGACTGAGGGCATGATACAGGAGATGGTCAGAGACTGAGGACATGATACAGTAGATGGTCAGAGAATGAGGACATGATACAGTAGATGGTCAGAGACTGAGGACATGATACAGTAGATGGTCAGAGACTGAGGACATGATACAGGAGATGGTCAGAGACTGAAGACATGATACAGGAGATGGTCAGAGACTGAGGACATGATACAAGAGATGGTCAGAGACTGAGGACATGATAGAAGAGATGGTCAGAGACTACAGACGTGATACAGTAGATGGTCAAAGAGTGCAGACGTGATACAAGAGATGGTCAGAGACCACGGACATGATACAGGAGATGGTCAGAGACTGAGGACATGATACAGGAGATGGTCAGAGACTGAGGACATGATACAGGAGATGGTCAGAGACTGAGGACATGATACAAGAGATGGTCAGAGACTGCAGACACGATACAGGAGATGGTCAGAGACTGCAGACATGATACAAGAGACGGTCAGAGACTGCAGACATGATACAAGAGATGGTCAGAGACTGCAGACACGATACAGGAGATGGTCAGAGACTGAGGACATGATACAAGAGATGGTCAGAGACTGCAGACATGATACAAGAGATGGTCAGAGACTGAGGACATGATACAGGAGATGGTCAGAGACTGAGGACATGATACAGGAGATGGTCAGAGACTGAGGACATGATACAGGAGATGGTCAGAGACTGAGGACATGATACAAGAGATGGTCAGAGACTGCAGACACGATACAGGAGATGGTCAGAGACTGCAGACATGATACAAGAGATGGTCAGAGACTGCAGACACGATACAGGAGATGGTCAGAGACTGCAGACACGATACAGGAGATGGTCAGAGACTGCAGACATAGTACAGGAGATGGTCCAGAGACTGCGGATGTGATACAAGAGAAGGTCAGAGACTGCAGACATGATAGAAGATAGGACACTAGGGGGGCTGGAGAGCACAGGGAAAGCAGATAGCACTGGAGGAGCTGAAGGGCAAGGGGGGAGGGAACTGGAGAGAATTAAGGGGGGGGGGTTTGGAAAGCATTGCAGGGGGGTTGGAAGGTGCAGGGTGTGGATAGCACTGGGGGGGGTGGCGGGCAGGGAAAACCAGGGGGATGGAGAGCATGGGGGGGGGGACTGGAGAGCACTGGAAATCACTTAGGGGGAGCCAGGGAGCACGGGGGGGGGGTGGAGAGCACTGGGGGAGCCAGAGAGCATAGGGGGAGATGAAAAGCACTGTGGGGACTTGAAGAGCACGGGGGGGCTAAGGAGCACATGGCGGGGGGGGGTAAAAAAATACAGGGGGTTTAAGATCACTGGGGTGGCTAAGATCACTGGGGGGGGGGCTAAGATCATTGGGGTGGCTAAGATCACTGGGGGGGGTGGCTAAGATCACTGGAGGGGGTGGCTAAGATCACTGGGGGGGTGGCTAAGATCACTGGGGGGGGTGGCTAAGATCACTGGGGGGGGTGGCTAAGATCACTGGAGGGGGTGGCTAAGATCACTGGAGGGGGTGGCTAAGATCACTGGGGGGGGGGGGTGGCTAAGATCACTGGGGGTCAGTAAAAGAAGTTGAATAGGAGGGGGATGGGACAGCTCAGCTGCATATAGAGAAATTGATATTTCCATATTTCTCCTGCAGCCGCAGAATGCCTGCAGAAGGGAGAAGAAGAATCCATCCCTCCATCCAGCGGCATAAGGAAACATCAAATCCTCTATATGCAGCCGAGCCGCCCCAACCCCCTCCTATTCAGCACACACGGCAGGGGCTGCACAGGCTGCTCTGCAGGCAGTCTCTTACCTTCCCTCTCGTCGCCGCCCCCCCCCCCGCGAGCAGCCCGGAGTCAGGCTGAAGGAGCTCCCATCTGCAGCGGCTTCAGTGATCATCGGCGGCCGCGGGAAGGAACACACACACCTTGACTTCCGGACCGGCTCCGCGGGCATCAGCCTTCTGCTCAGGGGGGTGTGACTCACACCCCCCCTGAGCAGAAGGCTGATTGGCCGCGGAGCCGGTGTAGTTGGCAAGTACACCGGCCGGCGGCCGCCCGCAGTGAGGGATCGTCTTCTTACTGTATCTGATGACTCTGAGCGCCGCGGCCCACCGGGAGTCGGGACACTGCCCTGTCTGCCCGGTCCGGCCCTGACTGACAGTGACACGGGGCCCCTGGACATTTGGGGCCCTGGGCAGTTTCCCAGTTTGCCCCCCCCTAACGCCGGCCCTGACCTGAGGCTGCTGATCCATGGAACTTGCTGAAACTTTTCTGCAAAAGCTCCACTTCTGTCTTTCACTTTTTCCAATAATAAAGATCGTTTCTTTACTTTCTCCTCCATTTGCTGTAACTCAGGCTTCATGCCCAAACAATTCTTACTCCAGTCCTGGCAGTACTTGGCTCTGAAGTTTTTATATTCAGCTTTCAACCATTTAAGTTCCTCCTCAGCTCTTCCAATAGCCCGAAAACTATCAATAATCTTCTGTCTGTAGTCATCCACATCCCCACAGGGCCTGGACCCACAGTCAGGTCCTCCACCTCCTCCTCACTAGGCTCCGTGTCATCAGGGGGATCCCTCCCAGGGCCTTCCCCAGGATCAGGCATTGTTCCTGGGCCAAGCTAGCAGGCAAGGCCCAGGCTTGGAAAAAGCTGGTTCTCAGAGAGAGCTCCTTCAGTGTGTCCTCCTCCTTCTCCCACTGACCACCAATGTAAGGGACATTCTTCCCACTGACTACCAATGTAAGGAACATTCTTCTCACTGATCACCAATGTAAGGAACATTCTTCTCACTGATCACCAATGTAAGGAGCATTCTTCCCAATTTTGTTTATTAAAAGTCTTGCAATCAATAAGCATAAAATCAATATACATAAATAAATATATACATATTTACATGAAAAGGGGGGAAAAAAAAAATACATAGCAAATTCTGCTCTCAAATAAAGACTGCCTTTACAGCAAAAACAAAACTCACATCATGAAACACATCATTACCGGGAAAAATAATCTTAATAAGACTCACACCACCACACCAGACATCAAACCTGCGAGGTCAAGAAACAAAACCACTCCCATTATGCATGCAGCCCTTCTTCAAAAATGAAGATATTAACTAACAAAAGCTAAGGGCGTGAAAGAAATAGCATAGGAAAAAAGCTTTTCACCCAGAGATGGACAGTTCACCAAAAGCAGGTCTGATATTCCTCCACGCCCTTATCCAGACCGCTCGAGGCTCCCTGCCCTTCTCAAGACCCCGAATCTTCCCAACCTCACCCAGAATATCGTACACCACCACCTCGACAGGGAGGACTTTCTTCCGCAGGGTAATCTGGCACCGTGCATTCCACGTGAAGTAACGGACAACTATACTAACTAGAAAAAGTGTATCCAAATCAAAATCCCAGCGAGTCGGGAATGCCCCGTACACCCACTCCGCATAACTCATGCGATAGAGAAAGGGGATGCCTAGAGCCCTCCCCACCCTTTTATACACCTCTATGTTAAAGGGACACTGGAGCAAAAAGTGGTCCATAGACTCCACTTTACCAACACACTCCGCTCTAGGACAATCCCGATCATCCACAGGGCGATGCTTCAGGTTCCCTCTCACATAGAGCCTTCCATGGAAAGCGAGCCAGGCTTGATCCCTAAACTTCAAAGGGATTCTTCCTAAGTTAATTAAACGCAACCCCTCCCTCATTACGGGGCCTGGGCAATCCCTTAAGGTCAGCGACACACTGAAAGCAGAGCCCAAAATCCTCTTCTCCAGAAGCTTTCTGGGGAGGGACTTGATATCCCCCACTGTCACCTGCCACTGCCTAAGTATTTTCAGACACGGGGCAACATAAGCCGGAAGCTTGCCATGTCGGACTCTCAGACTTTTCACTGGCCCGCCATCTTCCCAGCATCGCAGAAAAGGCCTAAACCAAGATTGAAAAATACCCACCCATCCCGGCGGGGTCTCTGCTAACATATTACCAAGATTATACTTTAAAAAAAGCAGAGAAAAGAAAACTATAGGGTTGACCATTCCTAGACCACCCTCCCACCTGGACAGGTAAGTTACATTGCGTTTGATCAGGTTCAGCCTATTTCCCCATAACAGTTGGAAAAAGCAGCTGTACACCCTTGCATAGAGAGATTCCGGCAAGATACAGACAAAGCTGACATATAAAAAGATTGGGATCAGGTAAGTTTTAATCAAGTCAACCCTTTCCCTCAAGGAAAGTTTCCATTTCTTCCAGCTTGCCACCTTGGCATTGGCATTCAACAACCTGCTTTCCCAATTTCGATGACCATAGTCACCAGGACCAAATTTGATGCCCAACACTTTAATTTCCTGCTGGGGCTCTGGGAAGGCATCCGGAAGTTCGAAGCTTTCACCCTCCTCACCCATCCAGAAAACTTCACTCTTTTCATGATTGATTTTAGAGCCAGAAGCCTCAGTGTACTGCTCTATCACAGAGACCACCTCCTGCGCCTCCTCCATCCCAGAGATAATAACAGACACATCATCGGCATAGGCCACGACCTTCAAAGGCGGCACACCAGCAATGCCCAAAGGCACCCCACACAACGATCCACTCTCTAACCTTCTTATGAAGGGGTCGATTGCGAATACATATAGCAGGGGGCTCAAAGGACACCCCTGGCGCACACCAGAGCCAACCTCAAAAGGCCGTCCAACCCAACCATTAACAAGTGGGAAGCTCTCAGCCCCTTTATATAATGTTTTCAGCCAATCAATAAACCTCCCCTGCAGGCCGTATCTACCAAGTAGCAAATACAGGTACTCATGATTGACTCGATCAAAAGCCTTCGCCTGATCCAATGCCAGCAAGTACTTTCTCCATCCAGCAGCCCTGCATCGCTCCAAAGCCTCCCGGACAGCTAAAATTGCTGAAAAGGTACTTCTGCCCTGGACCGAGCAGTGCTGATGATTGGACAACAAATCGCCTGCTACTGACGACAAGCGCCAAAAAAGAATCCTCGCCAAGATCTTTCTATCAACATTGAGAAGACTGATGGGGCGCCAGTTCTCAATTATTGAGGGGTCTTTACCTTTTGACAGAAGAATCACAGCGGATTGCCTCATGGAGGGAGGGAGAGAACCCTCTTCTAAACAGCTGTTATAAACCTCCGCTAAAAAGGGAGCCAGAATGGACTTAAAACACTTGTAAAATTCAGCTGTCAACCCATCTGGCCCAGGCGACTTTTTGGTAGCCAGCTTCTCTATAGCACGAACTACCTCATCCGCTGAAATTGGTTCTGTCAAATCCATCAAAGGCAATGTATCATTTCCCAATCCTGGAGTAGAATCCAGAAAGCTTTCCATCCTGTCCCGACTAAGGTCCTTTCTTCCCAGAAGGTCTGCGTAATATGACCTGAAGATCTCCAGGATCCCTGATCTGGACTTCACCAGGGAACCCGTACTATCCCTCAGACCTATGACCGTCTTAACTGCTATGCCTTGCTTACAGTTCTGGTAAGGATCAGGCGAGTGATATTTCCCATAATCTCTCTCCAGAACCAAGGAGGCATGCCGGTCGTATTGACACTTCCTAAGAAGAAGCTTTACCTCCGAGATCTCCCCTGGATCTCCTCCATACGAGACAAGACGATCAAGCTTCCTCCGCAAATGCTGGTAGGCAATATACATACCAAGCTGCTTCTTCTTACTTATGGCCTTGAAAAGTCCAATCGCCCTTTGTTTCACAAGCTCCCACCACTCTGACTTACTGCTGCAAAAGTCCAGAATAGAAACCTGTGCCTGAAAAAAATCCTCAAAGGATTGTCTTACCTCTACATCTTCCAGGAGAGCCGAATTCAGTTTCCAGGTACCCCTTCCCCTGGGTGGAGTGTCCGAGGCATTCAGAGTCACAGACAGCATACAGTGGTCAGAGAACTCCACCGCCCTCAACTCAGGAGCCGAGAAAGCAGAGTTCTCCTTTAAAAAAAACCTGTCTATCCTACTCTGACTATTCCCTCTCTGAAACGTGAATCCCGTGCTGCCAGGGCAGTGCTTAATGTGCACATCTACCAGGCCTGCTTGTCTAACCATATCTCTAAGAAAAACGCTATCATAACCCAGCCTGTCTATGGAGACCCCCCTGTCTTCAGGCCTAATTATGGTGTTAAAGTCACCTCCAAAGACAACCTGCTGGGATGTAAAAAGGAAGGGCTTGATCTTTGTGAAGAGGCATTTCCTGTCCCATTTTGACTGCGGTCCATAGATATTGATGAGGCGCAGGTCCTGCCCCCTAACAGAGACGTCTAAGACCATGCATCTCCCCATTTCTACCTCAATTATCCGCCGGCACGTTACCATATCGGTTTTAAAAAGAACCGCTACTCCGCTGCAAGGCTCAGCCGCAAGAGACCAAAAGGAGGGACCACATCTCCACTCCCTTTTTGCTAGATGGACATCGGCCAAAGTATTGAGCCAGGTCTCTTGCAAAAATAAAATCTCAGCATCAAACTCACTGAGCAAAAATAAGGCAATATCACGAGCTCTTGCAGATTTCACGCTGGCGACATTAATGGTCGCCACCTTTATCAGAGCGGGCACTGCCATCAGGATGATTGGGGTAGTCGTTTCTTAACCTCCACCACACTCTCATCACCCGAAACAGCTCTCTTTACACTATGTGACTCCCCCTCATCCATAGATGATAAAGAAGTGGATAAATCGGATACTAACTCCTCCCCTGATAAAACCGAAAATGTGTTGCCAAGAGGAACCCCTCCTGCCTCTAACTGTAAGGAGGAAACGACCGCTTTACTGGTTTTCCTCTTTTTCTTTTTCTTCCTCCTTGTCCTCTCCCACCCCTCCTCATCCGAATCCTCCACAACAGAGGGTGAGACATGGGACATGGACACCCCTCCCTCAACCCCATCGACCCCACCACCATCCAGCACCCCTGCACCCTCTTGGCCGCGTTTGCGGTGTCGAGAGACAGGGACTGGAGGTGGAGTAGGCCGAGGGGGAAGATCCACTATACCCGCCCCCCCAGCAGCTTCCGCTAGTCTGGAGGATCTACGCACAGTAGATGTAGGAACAACAGGAGGGACAGACTCAGGGACCACATCACTAGGGGAAACAAAATCTGACACAACAGACACAGGAAGGACAGACTCAGGGACCACCTCACTAGGGGAAACAGAATCTGACACAACAGACACAGGAGGGGCAACAACAATTTCCTCTCTAACTTCAGCTGCTTCATCTTCTTTATCAAGCCTCTGCAGCTCAGTCTCCAATCCTGGCAAGTTATGCAGTGCCTCTGGGCACTGGCTATATGGATGACCCAGCTGCTGGCACAAATTGCACCGAATCTGGGTGCATTCTCTGGCCAAATGGCCTAAATCCTGGCACAGTGAGCACTTCTTGTGGGTGCAGGACGATGCAAAGTGGCCTTTATCACCACATTTATTACATACCTTAGGCTGACCTTGGTAGAAAATGGTCAGCCTATCCCTACCCAGAAAGGCTGAGCAGGGAAGGTGCTGAACTACATCGCCCAGCACCCCCAATTTTAGTGACACTGTCCAGGCCCCTGTCCATATCCCATGCTCATCAAGGACCTTCCGCAGTGGAGTGAGGACCTCGCCATATCGGCGTAGCCATACTAATAAATCAGCCTCTGGTATGGATTCGTTACGCACCAAGATGGTCACCGACTTTATCAGAGGCTGTCTTGAAATCACCTTTGGCACCAAACCACTCCACTGCTGAAGGCCCTTGCACCTCCTAAATCTCTCCCAAAAGAGATCCAAACTCTCAGGTTTCACAAACGACAAATCAAATTCATAACTTCCCACCGGGCAAATCAAAGCAAAAATGTCACAGGCTTTAAACCCCATTTCCAAGACCAACTCGGCCACTCTCCCCCTTACTGGCGGCGTTCCATCGCCCTCCCACCGCAACTGAACCACATTCCTCCTCCTATACCCACTAACCAACCCCCCAACAAACCTCCTTGAATTGCGATTACTAACCAAATCCCCACCACCTACCCTGGTGCGACTCCCCAAAGCTGAAGCATAGCTTCCAACATTCCTCCCAGCAGAAAATCCATCAGTTTGTTTTGAAACATCCGACACAGACATAACAGATAACGATTGTACAGATCCGGGATTGATCTGTACAATCGATAAATCTTTCCTCTGCTGAGCAGGGGGAGAAATGTCATTTCTATTTTTCCCAGCAATATTATCCCCTTCACCACCACCCACCACATTCATTGCTTTATGATTATTGTCATTTTTAATACTTGCTGGGATATTTGTTGTCTTCACAGCAGAATCCATAGTTGGTGCTGCACTGGTAAGAGATTCAGCTGTCATCTTCTCTTCCCCTGGGACAGGGTTTTCAGCTGTGGAAATGGAATTCCGTTCTAGCACAGCAGCAGGTAAAACACTGCAGGTAACTTCCATGGCTGCCTCCATTCCAAACACAGCAGCATGCTGATCCCCTCCCCCACCAGCAAACAGCTGGTCAATCAGCCCTGAAACACTGGGAAGCTCTGGTGAAAGTGAAACAGACTCCTTGGAGCTGGCAGCCATTTTGCTTTCAGAGGGACTACTGGTCTCAGCCAGACCAGCAAAATCCATGTCTGGGGTGTTAGATACAGGTCCATCCACATTCACCTGATGGTCCGGGGATTTCACGGTCAGGGATTTTCCCTGCATGTCTGTACTGGTTGTGTTCACAGCAGAATCTCCAATAGGTAGCTGTAGGCAAAGCTCCTTCTCACCTGGGACACCATCCACAACAGCAGGTGGGGCAGACATGTTGGATGGCAGCATGGTATACTGGGATTTCTCCACCATTACTGGCTTTGCTGGTTTGTATCTCCTCTGCCCATCCACAGGGATTTCTGATGGATCATCAGTGAATGCAAACTTATCTGCTCTCAGGGGGGACTCCATCTCCTGGATAAATGTCAGGGATCCATGCCCACTCTCAACCCCCTGGCTGGTTGCCGCTGGCGATTCCCAGTTCTGGCATGGGGGGAGAGGTGCAGAGGCAGATGGAGCCTGGTCATCCATTAACTGAGGCTGCTGATCCACAGAGCTTGCTGATGTTTGGCTGGCAAATCTCCTCTCATTATCAAATTTTTCTTTAAACACTCCGCTTCTATCTTTCAACTTTTCCAACAATAAAGATTGTTTCTTTACCTTATCTTCCAGATCCTGTAACTCAGGCTTCATGGCTGTACGATTTTTACTCCAGGCCTGGCAGTATTTGGCTCTGAAGGATTTATGTTCAGCCTTCAAAACTTTAAGCTTTTCTTCAGCTCTTCCAATCGCCCTAAAACGATTGATAACCTTCTGGCTGAAGACATCCGCATTCTCATCGGGGCCTGGACCCACAGACAGGTCCTCCACCTCCTCCTCACTAGGCCCCGTGTCATCAGGGGGATCCCTCCCAGGGCCTCCCCCAGGATCAGGCATTGTTCCTGGGCCAAGCTAGCAAGCAAGGCCCAGGCTTGAAAAGGGCTGGTTCTCACAGAGAGCTCCTTGGGTGTGTCCTCCTCCTTCTTCCCACTGACCACCAATGTAAGGAACATTCTTCTCACTGATCACCAATGTAAGGAGCATACTTTCCACAAGCCAACAATGTAAGGGACATTCTGACCACCAATGTAAGGAATATTCTTCCCACTGACCACCAATGTAAGGGACAGTCTTCCCACTGATCACCAATGTAAGTGACATTCTTCCCACTACCCACCAATATAAGGCGCATTCTTCCCACTGACCACCAATGTAAGGAGCATTCTTCCCACTGACCACCAATGTAAGGATCATTCTTCCCACTGACCCCTAATGTAAGGAACATTCTTCCCACTGACCACCAATGTAAGGAGCATTCTTCCCACTGACCACCAATGTAAGGATCATTCTTCCCACTGACCCCTAATGTAAGGGACATTCTTCCCACTGATTACCAATGTAAGGAACTTTCTTCCCACTGATCACCAATGTAAGTGACATTCTTCCCACTACCCACCAATATAAGGCGCATTCTTCCCACTGACCACTAATGTAAGGAGCATTCTTCCCACAAAACACCAATGTAAAGGACATTCTTCCCACTGACCTCCAATGTAAGGGGTAATTACATTTAAAATCCAGATGTACAAACCCGATTCCAAAAAATTTGGGACACTGTACAAATTGTGAATAAAAACAGAATGCAATGATGTGGAAGCTTCAAATTTCAATATTTTATTCAGAATTCAACATAGATGACATATCAAATGTTTAAACTGAGAAAATGTATCATTTTAAGGGGAAAAATAAGTTGATTTTAAATTTCACGGCATCAACACATCTCAAAAAAGTTGGGACAAGGCCATGTTTACCACTGTGTGGCATCCCCTCTTCTTTTTATAACAGTCTGCAAACGTCTGGGGACTGAGGAGACAAGTTGCTGAAGTTTAGGAATAGGAATGTTGTCCTATTCTTGTCTAATACAGGCTTCTAGTTGCTCAACTGTCTTAGGTCTTCTTTGTTGTATCTTCCTCTTTATGATGCGCCAAATGTTTTCTATGGGTGAAAGGTCTGGACTGCAGGCTGGCCATTTCAGCACCCGGATTCTTCTTCTACGCAGCCATGATGTTGTAATTGATGCAGTATGTGGTCTGGCATTGTCATGTTGGAAAATGCAAGGTCTCCCCTGAAAGAGACGACGTCTGGATGGGAGCATATGTTGTTCTAGAACTTGGATTTACCTTTCAGCATTGATGGTGCCTTTCCAGATGTGTAAGCTGCCCATGCCACACGCACTCATGCAGCCCCATACCATCAGAGATGCAGGCTTCTGAACTGAGCGCTGATAACAACTTGGGTTGTCCTTGTTTTCTTTAGTCCGGATGACATGGCGTCCCAGTTTTCCAAAACGAACTTCAAATTTTGATTCGTCTGACCACAGAACAGTTTTCCACTTTGCCACAATCCATTTTAAATGAGCCTTGGCCCAGAGAAAACACCTGCGCTTCTGGATCATATTTAGATATATTAAGAAAAATAGTGCAGCGCTAAAAATGTGTGAGTAAATGTGCACGAAGTAAAACGTAAACAATCAAACCAAAATGCAAAAAATCAAAGTCCAGAATGTCCATAAAGTGTAAACTGTGACTTGAAAAAGGTGTTGACTCCAACATGTGAAATAACTGCAACAAACGATAAATCCAGGGCCGGTGCTTCCACTAGGCAAACTAGGCAGCCGCCTAGGGCGCATTGTCACCTAGGGGCGCAGCCAAGAGCTGGCACTCTCTCTCCATCATGAATGATTATTGTGAGCTGAGGGGAGAGGTGGCGGTAGGGGAGGAAGAAGGGACAGAGCAAGATGCCAGGTGTCTTAGGCAGTGGCGGAACTATCAGGCCCTGGCTTTCCACCACTGTTGGAGGGGCCCCAAGAGGCAGGAAGGGAGCCCACCAGAGTGCTGCCTGCATGATGATCCTCTTCAGCTGGAGCTGAACGGCCTTAACCCCAGGCAGGAAGTGACCCTCTGCACTGAGCTGGTAGGCAGCCGTTCATTTCCCTGGGTTGGTATTAAGCAGGGAGCAGAGGAGAGCTGAACCTGAGCTGGAGCTCAGCACTGGAGGGCGGAACCTTTACTGGGGCAGAAGCAACGAGGCACCGGAATGGTCTGAGGAGGTTGGTGATGAAGGCCATGCGGAGTTCTCTGACTGCTGCTTTTCCCTCCACCAGGAGCCGGTTGGAGCTGTGGTGAGCACTGGGGTCCAGGAGAGGAGCGTCCTGGGAGAAGGAATCGTCAGTATCACTGTGAAGGAGGGCAGAGTGGGGGCCACTCTCTTCATACAGCCCAGTTAGTGTCCCCAGAACAGGGGATCGGGGTCCCTGGGTGTTACATGGAGCATCCCTGGTATGAAAGTGAATCAGGGTCACCAGGTGTGCCATGGGGAATCAGAGTCACCAGGTGTGACATGGAGGATAGGGGTCACCGGGTTTAACAGGAGTTCGGGGTCACCAGGTGTGCCATGAGGAATTGGGGTCCCTGGGTGTGCCATGGGTGATTGGGGTCCCCAAGTGTGACACAGAGGAACATCAGGGTCCCCAGGTGTGACATGGAGCAACATCAGGGTCACCAACTGTGACATGGAAAAATATCAGGGTCTGACATAGAGGAACATTGGGGTCACTGAGTATGACAGCATGACATGGAAGAACACGGGGGTCCCTGGGTGTGACATGGAGGAACATCAGGGTCAGTGGGTATGACAGCATGACATGGAGGAATATTGGGGTCCAAGGGTGTGACATGGAAAAACATCAAAGTCCCTTGGTGTGACACGGAGGGACATTACGGTCCCCGAGTGTGACATGGAGGAATATGGGGGGTCACTGGGTATGAAAGCATAACATGGGGGAACCACCAGATCAGGGTCACTGGGTATGACATAGAGGAGTTTTTAACCCCTTCCCCTTTTCTTTTTTTTTTTTGGGGGGGGGGGGGGGCGCAAGTAGCTGGTCTTGCCTAGAGCGTAAAATAGTCTAGCACCGGCCCTGGATAAATCCCACACCAAAGGAATAAAGGAATCAAGATGTGCTCACCAGATGGTATGGACCCAAAGTACTGTACAGCAAATGGGTCATACACGCTGTATATGTAGATGTCCTCGGTACCGAATAGGCAGGAACCTCAGCAGCGTATCTGGATCACAGGTGGTGATTAATATCTTCCAAACTGGTCCGCACGGGAATGCCTAGGAGTCCCCACTCATGGGATTGTGGAGAGGGACAAACCAAAAGGACACCATAGCATAATACCGTATGGGCAATTTATTGGAAGATAAAGGAATACACTTACAATTTCACAGGTGGTAAGAAGCCTTCCGAAAAGATAGGCACTCAGGATACTTCTAACGAGTTTCCTTAAAAATAACATCCTCAAAGGAATTAGCCTTTTATCTTCCAATAAATTGCCCATACAGTATTATGCTATGGTGTCCTTTTGGTTTATCCCTCTCCACAATCCCATGACTGTTGCCAATTGACCTAATAAGTTGCAAATTGGTCCTCTAGCTGTTCCTTGTATGTACATTTAACTTTTCCGGTCTCTTATTGCTACCTGTCCCAACTTTTTTAGAATGTGTAGCTCTCATGAAATCCAAAATGAGCCAATATTGGCATGACATTTCAATATGTCTCACTTTCACCATTTGATATGTTACCTATATTATATTGTGAATAAAATATAAGTTTATGAGATTTGTAAATTAGTCCATTCCTTTTTTACTCACAATTTGTACAGTGTCCCAACATTTTTGGAATCGGGTTTGTAGATAGCCCCATAGCCATAAGCATAAACTAAAGCCATACACACTCTACTGATTATCATTGGACAGCAGTCCACGAACACTACTGAGGGAAAACTAAAGTCAACTGGAGGAGTTACATACATATTGCTGCCAAAACAGATAACAACTGTATTGAAATTGAAGCACCACACCACTTATGGCACTTTTCCACTGCAAGTACCGGCTAGTACCGGCTCGGCTCTACTTGGCCCGGTTTGCTTTTCCACTGCTGGTACCGCATGGTATAGTGTCGGAACGGTTCGGTACGGTACGGTATAGGTTTGCTTTTCCACTAAAGTAGTACTAAAGTTAAGTGGGTGGGATAACAACGGGGTGGGTGGGATTCTCTGACCAATCAGTGGCTAGTAGTGACTGCATGCAAAGGATTGTGGGATATGGTACCAGTTTGGTACCTGTTGGAACCACAATCGAGTAGGTACTGTTTTTTCAGAGCCGTACCGTACCGTACCGTTCGGTTCCATGCAGTGGAAAAGCAAACCTATACCGTACCGTACCGAACCGTTCCGACCCTATACCATGCGGTACCAGCAGTGGAAAAGCACAAAAGCGTGCCGAACCGGTACGGTTCCATGCAGTGGAAAAGCGCCATTACAGGTCCAAATAGAACTTTATTCCAATAAAAGTCAGGGGGACAATCCAAAAAGAAGCCAACATGTTTCAGGGGTCCAATAGTGCCCCCTTCATCAGGACTTGAATGACAACAATGTGAATAGGAGCTGGTCCAGGAGGCAGGACTTCGTATGACAGGCTCTCCGCCGGGTAAGCAGAAGAACTTGGCTTTTTGTAATCATGCGGCGCTGCCAGTGTAAGACACAGCCACTCTTATCCTCTCCATTCTGCCCCCCGCTGATGACAGAAGGAAGGAGACCGCTTCGGCGGTCCAGATTTAAGTGCGTGTGGGTCTGGAGGCGGCCCGGAGTCCGCCTATTGAGGACCCCAGCACTATGCAATGTGCTCCGCACAGGCGGATTACAGATAGGGTTGCCAACTTTTCTTCAAGCCAAACCCGAACACTTTAGCGACGCACAGCAAAAACATTTTTTATAAGGGAAAACACTCAAAACCCGGACTGTCCAGGTGAATCCCGGACAGGTGGCAACCCTAATTACAGACCGTCAGCTTGCTCTGGAGCCCTTACTTCACCCCTTCACCCATTCCGAATAGATCTCACCACTCCACTCATCAAACAATATGGCAGTGGGATGACGTCAAAGGCGTTGATTGGCCCCCCTCATACATGTTTCGTCCCCTTCAAAGGACTTTCTTAGTAGGGAACTGAGGAAGTCCTACTGTGGAAGTAGGAGGTCCTACTGTTTGCCCCCTTCTGCAGAGTTGTACCTAGGTTCCCACTATGCAATGTGCTCCCCACAGGTGGATTACAGATTGGGTTGCCACCTTATCTTCATGCTAAACCCGAACACTTTAGCGGCGCACAGAATTTTTTTTTTTTTTTTTAAGGAAAAACACTCAAAACCTAGGCTGTCCAGGTAAAACTCGGACGGGTTTCAACCCTAATTACAGACCATCAGCTTGCTCTGGAGCCCTTACTTTACCCGTTTTTCAAAGAGATATTTGAAGATGCCCAATGCTGACCTCCACTTCTGAAGTTGCTAGTTGCTGGCTTGCTGCATGCAGAGTGACCTTGTTCTGCATCAGTGGCTCAATGATTTGAAGGCTGAGACGGAGCATCATGGCTAGGCAATTAGCATTTTAGAAGTGGTCAGCAATGACAACACCTCCTATCAACATGTTTTCTTTAAATAGTCTACCAGAGTAGTGAGGCCTTAATATTACCGGAGAAGACAGGCACCTTCCAATCATTTGCCTAGTGTGCACTATAAGCTAAGGAAGAGCCTGGATTGGGTTAATGTGACTGGTCCCTGTCCTTTGTTGAAGGAACATTTAGCACACATGTGCTCACTCCGTGTTCTGAAGCTTGTGCCAGAGTGACTGGAATGGAACAGGTGGCGGGCAATGATGGATGGGGATAAAGGCAGGAATCTCCAGCACCCCTGGGCAATGGTCACCTTTATGTAACAGGCACCTTCAGATTTTTCCATACGCTTCATATTTTATATTTAGAATTTGGGGTGTTACAAATCTCCGTTGGTCCACGCCTGGTAGGTGGTGATTGGGGATAAATTAAAATTTATAATCTAACTACAGCCTGGGACAGCAAGAACGCTGGAAAATCCCAATCCAGAATAAATTATGTACACATGTATAAAGAAAGTGCGGCTTCCTGTTCTCATCATGGCAGTGTCAGCATGTTTTCAAGTGTGGTGCGCTATTTATTCCCTGTGTTTCTATAGCAATGGCATAGTTACAGGAGCTTACACTCTAATGTCCCCCCACAGTCACACTATTATTAGTATACATTTATATAGCTCTGACATTTACCCAAGGCTGCCATTAGGGGAAGAACAGCCCATACGCATGTAGGGGGCCTGGGGATTCTGAGGGGCCCGGCCACCCAGGCCCCAACCAACGAGATCGAGTTGTTGATGCTGTAGTTACTAGCAATTGCTAAAGCAGGGCGGCTGCAGAGTAAGGCGATGCAGCTGAAGGAATGTCTCTTTGCTGGATTGGGATGTCCCCTTGCTGAATATTTGAGGCTGTCTCTTTGCTGGATTGGGATGTCTCCTTGCTGAATATTTGAGGCCGTCTCTTTGCTGGATTGGGATGTCTCTTTGCTGAATATTTGAGGCAATCTCTTTGCTGGATTGGGATGTCTCTTTGCTGAATATTTGAGGCAATCTCTTTGCTGGATTGGGATGTCTCTTTGCTGAATATTTGAGGCCATCTCTTTGCTGGATTGGGATGTCTCCTTGCTGAATATTTGAGACCGTCTCTTTGCTGGATTGGGATGTCTCCTTGCTTAATATTTGAGGCCATCTCTTTGCTGAATTGGGATGTCTCTTTGCTGCATATTTGAGGCCATCTCTTTGCTGGATTTGGATGTCTCCTTGCTTAACATTTGAGGCCATCTCTTTGCTGGATTGGGATGTTTCCTTGCTGAATATTTGAGGCAGTCTCTTTGCTGGATTGGGATGTCTCCTTGCTTAATATTTGAGGCCATCTCTTTGCTGGATTGGGATGTCTCTTTGCGGCATATTTGAGGCCATCTCTGCTGGATTGGATTCCTTTTCATGTATTAAGTTGTAAGAGTGTTAAAATAAAAGTGTGTGCACTGAAGGACTCGGTGGGATCGCCAGTGGGCGGATTCAGTGGGACCCCCAGAGGTCGGGCCCTGGGGGAATATTGGTTGTCAGGCACAGGCCTAAAGCTGTTTAAGGGTGTTTAATTTCTGATGGCAGCCCTGCATATATCGCAGAGCTGTACAGAGAACACTGAGCCAGTCACATCAGTCTCTGTACCAGAGGAGCTTACACTCCAATGTCCTCCCACAGTCACAAACTATTCTTCTTATTATTATAGTACTTTTATATAGCTATGCCATATACCGCAGTGCTGTACAGAGAACACTGAGCCAGTTACATCAGTGTCTGCACCAGAAGAGCTTACACTCTAATGTCCCCCCACAGTCACACGCTATTATTATTATACATTTATATAGCTCTGACATATACCGCAGTGCTGTACAGAGAACACTGAGCCAGTCCCATCAGTCTCTGCACCAGAGGAGCTTACACTCTAATGCCCCCCCCCCCACACAGTCACACACTATTATTATAATAATACATTTATATACTGTAGCTCTGACATACACTCACCGGCCACTTTATTAGGTACACCTTGCTAGTACCGGGTTGGACCCCCTTTTGCCTTCATTCTTTGTACCAACATTTGGTACAGCAGCTTCTTTTTGAGCATTTTTGGAGCGGAGGGAGGCCCATTCAAAAATTGGTGCTGCTCCAAAAACGCTCAAGTAAGAAAAAAAAAAGGTAAAAAAAACAAGCGTCTGCAGCTATCACTGGCCCAGCAATGAATGGAGCCTAAGAAGTAATGGCATCACAAACGCATCGCGCATTTTGCCGCGATTCTGTCCGTGATTCAGAACGCCTGGGTGTGAATAGAGCCTAAGAAGTAATGGCATCACAAACGCATCGCGCATTTTGCCGCGATTCTGTCCGTGATTCAGAACGCCTGGGTGCGAATAGAGCCTAAGAAGTAAAGGTATCACAAACACGTTGCGCATTTTGCCTCTATCCCGAATAGCGGGCAGAATCGCTGCGATTCCGCCCACGATTCAGAACGCCCAGGTGTAAATGGAGCCTATGAAGAAATGGCATTACGAACACGTCACGCATTTTGCCGCGATTCTGTCCGTGATTCAGAACGCCTGGGTGTGAATAGAGCCTAAGAAGAAATAGCATCGCAAACGCGTCGTGCATTTTACCGCAATTCCATCCGTGATTCAGAATGCCTAGGTGTGAATAGAGCCTAAGAAGTAATAGCATTACAAACGTGTTGTGCATTTTGCCGCTACTGTCCGTGATTCAGAACGCCTGGGTGCGAATAGAGCCTAAGAAGTAAAGGTATCACAAACACGTTGTGCATTTTGCCACGATCCCGAATCGCGGGCAGAATCACGGCGATTCCACCCACGATTCAGAATGCCCAGGTGGAAATGGAGCCTAAGAAGTAAAGGCATCACAAACGCGTCATGCATTTTGCCGCGATTCAGAACGCCCAGGTGTGGTGTAAATGGAGCCTAAGAAGTAATGGCATTGCAAATCGCGTTGCGCATTTTGCCACGTCTGTCCCTGATTTAGAATGCCTAGGTGTAAATGGAGCCTAAAAAGTAATAGCATTGCAAACGCATTGCGCATTTTGCCGGGTCTGTCTGTGATTCAAAAAGTCTAGGTGTGAATAGAGCCTAAGAAGTAATAGCATTGCAAACGTGCTGTGCATTTTGCCGCTACTGTCCGTGATTCAGAACGCCTGGGTGCGAATAGAGCCTAAGAAGTAAAGGTATCACAAACACGTTGCGCATTTTGCCGCGATTCTGTGCGTAATTCAGAATGCCCAGGTGTAAATGGAGCCTATGAAGTAAAGGCATCGCAAACGCGTCGCGCATTTAACCGCAATTCCGTCCCTGATTCAGAACGCCTAGGTGTGAATAGAGCCTAAGAAGTAAAGGTATCACAAACACGTTGCGCATTTTGCCACTATCCCGAATCGCGGGCAGAATCGCGCCGATTCCGCCCACGATTCAGAACGCCCAGGTGTAAATGGAGCCTATGAAGAAATGGCATCATGAACACGTCACGCATTTTGCTGCGATTCTGTCCATGATTCAGAACGCCTGGGTGTGAATAGAGCCTAAGAAGTAATGGCATTTCAAATCACGTTGCGCATTTTGCTGCGTCTGTCCGTGATTCAGAATGCCCAGGTGTAAATGGAGCCTAGGAAGAAATGGCATCACAGACGCGTCACGCATTTTGCCGCGATTCTGTGCGTGATTCAGAACGCCCAGGTGTAAAAGGAGCCTTACAATTGCGGCAAAATGCACAATGTGTTTACGACGCCGTTTTTTTTTAATAGCAGCTCAAAAGTGGGGCGATTTTGCCGCGATTGTGGAGTGACAAATTGTGGCAAAAATCGCTACCGCAAACGCTCTTGGCTCTGTGCCAACATTTGGTAAATAGGCTTCTTTTTGAGCGTTTTTGGAGCGGAGGGAGGTCTATTTAAATGAATGGCGCCGCTCCAAAAACGCTCAAGTAAAAAAAAACTAAAAAAAGCGAGCGTCTGCAGCTGTCGCTGCGCTGTGCTCAGGTGTGAACGGAGCCACGACCTGTCCTTGTATTTCTTCTACTAATGACTTCCCATGTGGTAATTATGGGCTTTGTTGTCTCCGGGGCCCCTGATCTCCGTCACCCGGCACTGCGAGGGGTTACATTCAGGATGGACCTTTTGTCGCTGTCAATCCGGCTCGGCTGTGTAATGCGGCCGGTAGAATGTCCTGTTTGTCTAACAGCAGAGCGTTAATAGCGTCATTAACCAGGGCGGCCGTATATTACCGCCCAGAGCGGACAGCGCACGTACCCTCCTATGTGGTTATGTATTTAAAGGGATACCGCACCTTTTTATCCCTCTTTATTTATTAACAGATAATCATGGATCTGCATCGCTGGATAATATGATCGATGATAGATTTATGCACTTGCTCCAGCAACTGCTTCTTGCCATTTCTCAGGTTGGGTTCCTGATGGCATACTTTCCAAAATTCATCCCAGTTCCCGGGACACTGTCACCCCTGTCAATGGGACACACTTAACATGCCAAACTTGCTTGTCCCACCAGGATCGCCCCATTTCCCTGGTGGTCTTTCTCAGATTGTGACCACATTTCTCGTGGTCCTGCCCCTAATTATGTGCTGATCTCCTTTCCCCCTGCACATGCTCAGTAACTCACGGGTGATGCCGTGATCGCAGCTCCGGGACTCAGAGCCTAGATGTGAGGCCACCCCAGAAAATCCAGGACAGTTGACATTCATGTGCTGGTGGCAACAGTGGGCCATACCTGTGCAACGTGTGTGTCGCCATGACTGTGTGTATAGATGGGCAAGCTCATAATAAAATTGTTGGAAGTGCAACCGCATGTGCTATGTATTCTGAACTATAGATGGCGCTGTAATGGTGTATTAGCATCTGTGTATCGCCTCTCGGCCTTTTGGCTAAAATCAAGTGTAGTATCTATTCTTATCAGTGGGTATGGACCTTGATGGTTAGTACCGGCAGGGACCGAAATGAACCAGGGCGCTCCAGGCGAAACTGGGGGACCGGGAAGTAGGTACTGTCAGAGAAAGCCGGATGGGTCCATTGCCTCCTGATTTGAATGGGGACCGCCCCTATCAGTTTGAAGGGAGTGAGAAAGCGGGCGTAGTTCCACCGGTTAGTATTGCTCCTGGATGTAATTGGTAAGGAATGGGGATGGCGGTGGGAGGGCCTTTCCTCCTAGGTTGAATCTGGCCTTGCAAAAGGCTTATCCCCAGTTGAAGGTAGGCACTCCCTAAGCTGTCTAAGTTCTGATGCCTCCTGGTAGGGATGGGCTGCAACGGGTCTGGCCGGAGGTCAAGACCGAAAAAAAGCCAGTGGTGTACGTGCCCCTGGGTTGCCAGCCCAAGGGTGCCTTAATTCTCACTGGTGAGGGGCAGCTCGCCTTGAGTTTTTCGGCACCTTGGTCACTGCACCACACACACTTTTTTCGCACCTGCCTCTTGGCCGGAAGGCCTGCCATGGTACATCACTATGGCACTATGCACTTTCCCCACTTCCCTTTCCCCACCTTTTTGTTTGTGTGTTGTTTTCGTTGTTGTAGTGTCACTTCACTTTCACCTTTTCTTCAACATGATGAGTAGGGTGTGGGTCCTCGGCCTGCCTTGAAAGTCTTGGGAGGGGGTGGATATGGCCTTTAGGCTTAGTTCACCCTCTCTCATGGGGTCTCCCTTCGGGGGAGCCCCACCTAGTACTTGGAGTGGGCTGTTTCAGCAGTGCTCCCAGAGAACGGGGTTTGCCTGGTTTCGGCTGGGCGGACCATGGAAGTACCTCAGTCCCTGTCAGGAGTCTTGCGTCCCAGGGGATCAAGATTAGGGTCCATCCTCTTCGGAGGAGGATCTTTTCGCACACCCTATGCACTTTTTGTGTTCTCACGTTTGCGTGTGTGCACTTTTTTTATGCATCGGGTGTGAGTCTGAGTGTGTTCACACACCACGGGCTTTAAAAAAATAAATAAATAAATAAATAAAAAATTAGCATCTGTGACTTCCTCCTTGTGGCTCTGAGAAAGAGGGGGTCTCCCCTCGAAACACGTCAGCCATTTGGAAGGTCCTCCGGCAAGCTGGCCACTGTCCCAGTGACCTGGTTGCTTTGTGTCCATTGCAGACTGATATGCTTTTAAGTTTTTTGTGCTTGTGAGTATATTTATTTCCATTTTATTTTAATAAAACTCCACTTGGGTAATGCACCCTCTTTTTGTTCTTTTCACAGTGTCTATTAGAATGTTTGACCATTCTTCCACAAGCGCATTCGTGAGGTCAGGCACTGATGTTGGATGAGAAGGCCTGGCTCGCAGTCTGCACTCATCCCAAAGGTGTTCTAGTGGGTTGAGGTCAGGACTCTGTGCAGGCCAGTCAAGGTCCTCCACCCCAAACTCGCTCATCCATGTCTTTATGGACCTTGCTTTGTACACTGGTGAGCAGTCATGTTGGAACAGGAAGGGGCCATCCCCAAATTCCTCCCACAAAATTATGAGTAGTGTTAGGTGAACGGTTCGGCCCGAGCATGGGTTGGGGCTGAACATTTGCCTGTTTGCCCGTTCGCTAAACACCCAAATTTGAAGGGTGTTCCCCACACCAAACACCCTGCAATGCATTGTGCGCTGCACATTGCATTCTGTGTCCTGATTGGGCAAAGCTTTGCCCAATCAGGGAGCAGTATAAGCTGGCTGTTAACCACTTAATGTTTTGTCTGTTAACCACTTGATGACCACCCACCGCAGATTTACTGCGGCAGGCAGCCGCTCCTGGGCAAACCGACGTAGTACTATGTCTCTCGCTCAGGAGACTCTAGGGGGCGAGCACGCGCCCCCGGTTGTCAGCCAAAGAGCCAGCGCGTGTGACCGGCGGCTCCGATGGCCGCCGGCCACTCACGATCTCCCGCAGCTGAGAGAGAAGGACAGACGGCTGATGTAAACACAGCCGTCTGTCATTCTCCCTGAATTGATCACAGAGGCTATGTGATCCTGCTATGTAGGATCGCATGTCTCTGTGATGACTTCACAAGCCACGCCCCCTGACAGTTATAATCACACCCCTAGGGACACATTTAACCCACTGATCACCAGGAATATTAACCCCTTCCCTGCCAGCGTCATTAGTACAGTAACAGTGCATATTTTTAGCACTGATTACTGTATTAATGTCACTGGTCCCCCCAAAAGTGTCAAAAATGTCAGTTAGGGGTCCAATCTGTCCGCCGCAATGTCGCAGTCCTGCAAAAAATCGCAGATCGCCGCCATTACCAGTAAAAAAAAACCAATAAAAATGACATAAATCTTTCCCGTAGTTAGCAGACGCAATATTTTTTGCGCAAACCAATCAAAATACACTTATTGCGATCTTTTTTTACCAAAAATATGTAGCAGAAAACAAATTGGCCTAAAATGTTAAAAAAAATTAGATTTTTTTAATTTTTTTTATGGGAGTGTTATATAGCAGAATGCGAAAAATATTGTTTTTTTTTTTTTTCAAAATTGTCGCTCTTTTTTTTGTTTAAAGCGCAAAAAATAAAAATCTCACAGGTGATCAAATACCACCAAAAGAAAGCTCTATTTGTGGGGAAAAAAGGACATCAATTTTATTTGGATACAGCGTCGCAACTCAGTGTCGTGTCTCAAAAAATGGCCTGGTCATTAAGAGGGTAAAACCTTTCCAGAGCTGACGTAGTTAGCCATCAATAAAATCACTGCTCATGAAAAAACGATTGTTTTAAAAAAATGTTTTTATTTATACATGTGTCCCAGGGGCAGTACCCGGACCCCCATACCCCTTTTACGGCCAATTACTTGCATATAAGCCTTCAAAATGGCTAACTAGCCGCTGTATTGCTTTTACAAGCAGTGGGAGGGGGGACGTATGATAGACCTCAGATCTCTCCATAAAGAGCACCTGTCACCACTGATGGTAATAACGGCGGTAAAGTAAACGGCGTTACTTAATGACGTTACTTTTGAGGGTAACTAGTAATCTAACTGATTACTTTTCCCCTCATGGTAACGCCGTTCCCATTACTTAAGCGGCGTTACCGCAATTACATCTACCGCCACTAGATGGCAGTAGTGTAATTCCTCCTCACTCCTCTATGACCCTGCCCGTGCTGTCTGCGGTACTGGCATGTGACATGGAGGAGAGTGGAGAGAGAGCGGACGGGCCGAGGGGAACCATGAGAGCGGTGAGAGCCCTGCACTGTACCTGTACATCCACCAACCCCCCCCCCCCCCATATACATCTATCTACCCACCTTATATACCTACCTACCCACCCTATACACCCACTGACCCCTATATACACACCTACATACTGACCCCCAAATACACCTACCCACCCTTTACACCTGCTGACCCCTATATACACCTACCTACCCACCCTATACACCCACTGACTCCTATATACATCTACCTACCCACCCTATACACCCACTGACTCCTATATACACCTACCTACCCACCCACCCTATACACCCACTGACCCTTCTATACACCTACCTACTCACCCTATACACCCACTGACCCCCATTACACCTACCCACCCATCCTATACACCCACTGACCCCCCAAATACTCCTACCCACCCTATACACCTGATGACCCTTCTAATACACCTACCCACCCACCCTATACACCCACTGACCCCCCAAATACACTTACCCACCCTATATACCTGATGACCCTTCTATACACCTACCTACTCACCCTATACATCCACTGACCCCCCAAATACACCTACCCACCCACCCTATATACCCACTGACCCCCAAATACACCTACCCACCCTATACACTGGCAGTGTACCACGCAGGTACCACAGTGCCACTCTCAGAAAATACCGCTCAGGTACCACTAAGCAAATACCACGCATACAAGTTATTTGACATATTTGATTATCTTTTTAAAGTAACGCAATCCTTTAATTCTTCCACTTTATAAAACTCTGGTCCGACCGCATCTGGAGTATTCTGTCCAGTTCTGGTCGCCAGTCCTCAGGAGGGATGTGTTGCTGCCTGTATCATTGTTCAGCATGACCGGTTTGGTGGTGGGTCAGTGATGGTCTGGGGTGGCATATCCATGGAGGGACACACAGACCTCTACAGGCTGGACAATGGCACCCTGACTGCCATTAGGTATTGGGATGAAATCTTTGGACCCATTATCAGACCCTACGCTGGTGCAGTGGGTCCTGGGTTCCTCCTGGTGCACGACAATGCCCCGCCTCATTCAGTGAGAACATGCAGCCAGTTCCTGGAGGATGAGGGAATTGATACCACTGAATGGCTCCACGCTCATCTGACCTACATCCAATAGAACACCTCTGGGACATTATGCTTCGGTCCATCCGACACCGCCAGGTTGCACCTCAGTCTGTTCAGGAGCTCAGTGATGCCCTGGTCCAGATCTGGGAGGAAATACCCCAGGACACCATCCATCGTCTCATTAGGAGGATGCCCCGATGTTGTCAGGCATGCATACAAGCATGTGGGGGCCATACAAACTACTGAGGACCATTCTGAGTTGCTGCAATTACATTTTAGCGAAATGTACTCGTCTGCTGCATCATTTTTTCACTTTGATTTTCGGGGGGGGGGCTTTGAATTCAGCCCTCTGTAGGGTGATAATTTTAATTTCCATCAAACAATTTGGCATCCTTTTCTTCCTAACACATTACCCAGTCATACCAGTATAGACCCTAACACAGTGGTTCTTAACCTTGTTGGAGGTACTGAACCCCACCAGTTTCATATGCGCATTAACCGAACCCTTCTTAATTGAAAAATTAAAATATGATTTTTTCAAATTCAAAACATAGGTATATATTTAGATATATATTTATACATAGGTGCACAAAATAATCAAAACCATTAAAAAAAAAAAAAAAAAAAAAAAAAAAAAAAAAAAGGCTCCATAGCTCAGGGGTTAGAGCACTGGTCTTGTAAACCAGGGGTCGCGAGTTCAAATCTCGCTGGGGCCTCCCTGCAAGTGTTGGCAACTGTATCTCAAAAAACAAAACCATTAAGAACAAAGAACAAAACCATTAAAACATGGGGTGTCAGGAGGACACGCCATGGGGTGTCAGGAGTGAACACACTGAGGGGGGAGGTGTTGGTATCAGGGGGGAACACACTGGGGGGAGGTGTTGGGAGGGCATTCCATGGGGTATCAGGAGGACATACACTGGGGGGGGGGTTGTGGGAGGGCATACCATGGGGTATCAGGAGGGCACACACTGGGGGGGTTGGGAGGACATAGCATGGGGTGTCAAGAGGGAACACGCTTTGGGGAGGTGTTTGGAGGGCATACCATGGGGTGCTAGGAGGGCACACATTGGGGGGAGGTGTTGGGAGAGCATTCCATGGGGTATCAGGAGGGCACACACCAGGGGGTATTCACAATGCTTTATTGAGCTAAATGAAAAGGACATGCATTTCCATTTGTCAGCTAACAGCACCTCTATGCTAAGCTGCAGTAACTCAGCAGACGTAGCATAGAGGTCCTTGTAAACGAATCCACCATGTACAGCTAGCTGAGCCTACCTCCAGGAACATTCACTCGGCTCCCTCTGCTCAGCTGCTCACACTTCCCTCTTCCAGGCGGGGCGCGATCTCCGTGGTCAGGTACATCCCCATCCCGCCCACTCACGCAGCAAGCAGCCTGCAGGAGATAGGCTGGAAACCTGCTGGGGGAGGTACAGGGGGCGGAGTGTCAAGTGTCTATGTGTAATGGCTGTGAGTCGTCCCGACCGCAGCTCTGATTTCCCGGGGTGCGCTCGGCCTCACAATCAGTAATATTTTCTCGGGGGGAGCAATTGCCCCTTTGTCCCCCTCCCCCTGCCGAACCCCGGAGACTGACTCACCGAACCCCTGGGGTTTGATCGAACCCAGGTTAAGAACCACTGCCCTAACACATTACCCAGTCATACCAGTATAGACCCTAACACATTACCCAG
The DNA here is from genome assembly GCF_965119305.1 of Pelophylax lessonae. Lineage (NCBI taxonomy): Eukaryota > Metazoa > Chordata > Amphibia > Anura > Ranidae > Pelophylax > Pelophylax lessonae. The sequence continues at coordinate 16,543,167 of NC_138772.1, forward strand.
TCATACCAGTATAGACCCTAACACATTACCCAGTCCATACCAGTATAGATCCTAACACATTACCCAGTCCATGCCAGTATAGACCCTAACACATTACCCAGTCCATGCCAGTAGAGATCCTAACACATTACCCAGTCCATACCAGTATAGATCCTAACACATTACCCAGTCCATACCAGTATAGACCCTAACACATTACCAGTCCATACCAGTATAGATCCTAACACATTACCCAGTCCATACCAGTATAGACCCTAACACATTACCCAGTCCATAGCAGTATAGATCCTAACACATTACCCAGTCCATGCCAGTAGAGATCCTAACACATTACCCAGTCCATACCAGTATAGATCCTAACACATTACCCAGTCCATACCAGTATAGACCCTAACACATTACCAGTCCATACCAGTATAGATCCTAACACATTACCCAGTCCATACCAGTATAGACCCTAACACATTACCCAGTCCATAGCAGTATAGATCCTAACACATTACCCAGTACATACCAGTATAGACCCTAACACTATGTGAGATGATTACAGCCACACACACCTACACAGGTTTAACCGGATGGACTATTGTCTTTATTCAACCTCACCTACTATGTAACTATGTAACTATATGTAACACATTACCCAGTCCATACCAGTATAGATCCTAACACATTACCCAGTCTATACCAGTATAGAGCCTATCACATTACCCGGTCCATATCAGTACAGATCCAACACATTACCCAGTCCATGCCATCATAGACCCTAACACATTACCCAATCCATACCAGTATAGACCCTAACACATTATCAGTCCATACCAGTATGGATCCTAACACATTACGCAGTCCATACCAGTATGGATCCTAACACATTAAGCAGTCCATACCAGTATAGAGCCTAACACATTACCCAGTCCATACCAGTATGGATCCTAACACATTACCCAGTCCATACCAGTATGGATCCTAACACATTACGCAGTCCATATCAGTATGGATCCTAACACATTACACAGTCCATACCAGTATGGATCCTAACACATTAAGCAGTCCATACCAGTATAGAGCCTAACACATTACCCAGTCCATGCCAGTATAGACCCTAACACATTACCCAGTCCATACCAGTATAGACCCTAACACATTACCCAGTCCATACCAGTATAGATCCTAACACATTACCCAGTCCATACCAGTATAGACCCTAACACATTACCCAGTCCATACCAGTATAGATCCTAACACATTACCCAGTCCATACCAGTATAGACCCTAACACATTACCCAGTCCATACCAGTATAGATCCTAACACATTACCCAGTCCATACCAGTATAGATCCTAACACATTACCCAGTCCATATCAGTATAGATCCTAACACATTACCCAGTCCATATCAGTATAGATCCTAACACATTACCCAGTCCATATCAGTATAGATCCTAACACATTACCCAGTCCATACCAGTATAGATCCTAACACATTACCCAGTCCATACCAGTATAGATCCTAACACATTACCCAGTCCATATCAGTATAGATCCTAACACATTACCCAGTCCATGCCAGTATAGACCCTAACACATTACCAGTCCATACCAGTATGGATCCTAACACATTACCCAGTCCATACCAGTATAGGCCCTAACACATTACCCAGTCCATTGCAGTATGGATCCTAACACATTATCAGGTTCATACCAGCATAGATCCTAACACACTACCCAGTCCATACCAGTATAGATCCTAACACATTACCCAGTCCATACCAGTATAGATCCTAACACATTACCCAGTCCATATCAGTATAGATCCTAACACATTACCCAGTCCATACCAGTATGGATCCTAAGACCCGGTTCACACTTCTGCGTGTGCCGGGTTCGCATGTCATGTCGGAGCGCACTGCTCCGACATTACATGCGATCAGCTGTGCGGTGCGAGTTTAGCCATACAGTTTGTATGGCTAAATTCGCACCGCACCCGCAGCAAAGACGCACAGGAGGCATTTTTGCTGCCGCATCAGGATCGGATCGCACAGCGGTTCACACTTGTGCGATCCGATCCTGTGCGAACTGCACGATCGCACTGCGATATGCGATCAAACTGGGGGTGTCGTTAAGATTACATTGACACCCCCAGCGGATCGCATATGGCAGTGTGAACTGCCGGGGGTGCGTGTGCGATGCGGGAACAGGCTGCGAATTCGCAGCCTTCCCGCATCGCAATAGTGTGAACCGAGCCTAACACATTACGCAGTCCATACCAGTATAGAGCCTAACACATTACCCAGTCCATGCCAGTATAGACCCTAACACATTACCAGTCCATACCAGTATGGATCCTAACACATTACCCAGTCCATACCAGTATAGATCCTAACACATTACCCAGTACATTCCAGTATAGATCCTAACACATAACCCAGTACATTTCAGTATAGATCCTAACACATTACCCAGTCCATACCAGTATAGATCCTAACACATTACCCAGTCCATACCAGTATAGATCCTAACACATTACCCAGTCCATACCAGTTTAGATCCTAACACATTACCCAGTCCATACCAGTATAGATCCTAACACATTACCCAGTCCATACCAGTATAGATCCTAACACATTACCCAGTACATTCTAGTATAGATCCCAACACATTACCCAGTACATTCCAGTATAGATCCTAACACATTACCCAGTCCATACCAGTATAGATGCTAACACATTACCCAGTCCATACCAGTATAGATCCTAACACATTACCCAGTCCATACCAGTATAGATCCTAACACATTACCCAGTCCATACCACTTTAGATCCTAACACATTACCCAGTCCATACCAGTATAGATATCCAGCATGAGATTTTTCCCCATTCAGATCTGATGTGTTTTCAAAGTGTTCCTTTCGTTTGATATGGGCCGATATTTTGTACATTTAACGTTTTGAAAAATAAAGACAATTTTTGACACAAATCTGGTACTGAACATGTTCATTTTTGTTTAATGCTTAATGGCTGGCTCTCTGGCACCCTGTGGTGAGTGAGTGGCTGGGTGGCACCCTGTGGTGGATGGCTGGCTGTCTGACACATTGTGGTGGGTGGCTGGCTGTCTGGCACCCTGTGGTTGGTGGCTGGCTGTCTGGCACCCTGTGGTGGGTGGCTGGCTCTCTGGCACCCTGTGGTGGGTGGCTGGCTCTCTGGCACCCTGTGGTGGGTGGCTGGCTGGCTGGGCGGCACCCTGTGGTGGATGGCTGGCTCTCTGGCCCCCTGTGGTGGGTGGCTGGCTCTCTGGCACCCTGTGGTGGGTGGCTGGCTGTCTGGCACCCTGTGGTGGGTGGCTGGCTGGCTGGATGGGCAGCACCCTGTGGTGGGTGGCTGGCTGGCACCTTGTGGTAGGTGGGTTGCTGGGACAGGGGCTGTGGGTGGCTGGCTGGTACAGGGCCTGTGGACGGCTGGCTGGTACAGTGCCTGTGGCTGGCTGGTACAGGGCCTGTGGGTGGCTGGCTGTCTGGCACCCTGTCTGTGGGTGGCTGGCTGTCTGGCACCCTGTGGTGGGTGGCTGGCTGTCTGGCACCCTGTGGTAGGTGGGTGGCTGGCACAGGGGCTGTGGGTGGCTGGCTGGTACAGGGCCTGTGGGTGGCTGGCTGTCTGGCACCCTGTCTGTGGGTGGCTTGCTGTCTGGCACATTGTGGTGGGTGGCTGGCTGGCACACTGTGGTTGGGTGGCTGGCTGGTACAGTGCCTGTGGCTGGCTGGTACAGTGCCTGTTGCTAGCTGGCTGGTGCAGAGCCTGTGGGTGGCTGGCTGGCTCTCTGGTACAGTGCCTGTGGCTAGCTGGCTGGTACAGAGCCTGTGGGTGGCTGGCTGGCACCGGGCTGCTGTGGGTGGGTGTATGGCTGTGATACACTCCCGCAAGACTATTCCCAACTCCAGACGAGGCTGTCCAAGGCGAGGGAGGCGGCCTAAGAAGGCAAAATGACGTTACAAAAAAATATCTGCCAGTTCCGAGGAGGATACTGATATATCGGGGAAAGTGCATATCGGCCTTGCCGATAATCGGTCTATCCCTAGTTCTGAGTAATTTTGCAACAAAAATTACAGATTTTTACATGTAAACAAAAGTGCCAGAGAAAGGCCTGGAGGTTTGGAAAATTGCTACGCAAATACCACATGACATAACAAATTACAATGACTGCCATTTTATTCTCTAGGGTCTCTGCTTAAAAAGATATATATACAGTGCCTTGCGAAAGTATTCGGCCCCCTTGAACTTTGCGACCTTTTGCCACATTTCAGGCTTCAAACATAAAGATATAAAACTGTAATTTTTTGTGAAGAATCAACAACAAGTGGGACACAATCATGAAGTGGAATGAAATTTATTGGATATTTCAAACTTTTTTAACAAATAAAAAACTGAAAAATTGGGCGTGCAAAATTATTCAGCCCCTTTAAGTTAATACTTTGTAGCGCCACCTTTTGCTGCGATTACAGCTGTAAGTCGCTTGGGGTATGTCTCTATCAGTTTTGCACATCGAGAGACTGAAATTTTTGGCCATTCCTCCTTGCAAAACAGCTCGAGCTCAGTGAGGTTGGATGGAGAGCGTTTGTGAACAGCAGTTTTCAGTTCTTTCCACAGATTCTCGATTGGATTCAGGTCTGGACTTTGACTTGGCCATTCTAACACCTGGATATGTTTATTTGTGAACCATTCCATTGTAGATTTTGCTTTATGTTTTGGATCATTGTCTTGTTGGAAGACAAATCTCCGTCCCAGTCTCAGGTCTTTTGCAGACTCCATCAGGCTCCAGAATGGTCCTGTATTTGGCTCCATCCACCTTCCCATCAATTTTAACCATCTTCCCTGTCCCTGCTGAAGAAAAGCAGGCCCAAACCATGATGCTGCCACCACCATGTTTGACAGTGGGGATGGTGTGTTCAGGGTGATGAGCTGTGTTGCTTTTATGCCAAACATAACGTTTTGCATTGTTGCCAAAAAGTTTGATTTTGGTTTCATCTGACCAGAGCTCCTTCTTCCACATGTTTGGTGTCTCCCAGGTGGCTTGTGGCAAACTTTAAACAACACTTTTTATGGATATCTTTAATAAATGTCTTTCTTCTTGCCACTCTTCCATAAAGGGCAGATTTGTGCAGTATACGACTGATTGTTGTCCTATGGACAGAGTCTCCCACCTCAGCTGTAGATCTCTGCAGTTCATCCAGAGTGATCATGGGCCTCTTGGCTGCATCTCTGATCAGTCTTCTCCTTGTATGAGCTGAAAGTTTAGAGGGACGGCCAGGTCTTTGTAGATTTGCAGTGGTCTGATACTCCTTCCATTTCAATATTATCGCTTGCACAGTGCTCCTTGGGATGTTTAAAGCTTGGGAAATCTTTTTGTATCCAAATCCGGCTTTAAACTTCTCCACAGCAGTATCTCGGACCTGCCTGGTGTGTTCCTTGTTCTTCATGATGCTCTCTGCGCTTTAAACGGACCTCTGAGACTATCACAGTGCAGGTGCATTTTTAGATTTTTACATGAAAACAAAAGTGCAAGAGTAAGGCCTAAAGGTTTGAAAATGTATAATTTATAATAATGTTTTGTTGGTTCTGGATAATTTTCTGGTAAAAAAATACAGATTTTTACATGAAAACAAAAGGGCCAGAGAAAGGTCTGGAGGTTTAGAAAATTGCTGCGCAAATACTGCGTGACATAAAAATTTGCAACAACTGTTGTTTGGAAAAAAAATAAAAAATTTGCAACAACTGCCATTTTTTTCTGCTTAAAAAAATATATATATAATGCTAAGGGGTTCTAAGTAATTTTCTAAAAAAAAAAAAAAAAAAATACTGTTTTTTACATGTAAACAAAAGTGTCAGAAAAAGCTCTGGAGGTTTGAAAAATTGATTCTCAAATACCGTGTGACAAAAAAAATTGCAACGACTGCCATTTAATTTTCTAGGATCTCTGCTTTTAAAAAAAAAATATATATATAATGTTTGAGGGTTCTAAGTAATTTTCTAAGAAAAAAAATACTGTTTTTTACATGTAAACGAAAGTGTCAGAAAAAGCTCTGGAGATATGAAAAATTGATTCTTAAATACTGTATGACATAAAAAAATTGCAACGACTGCCATTTAATTCTCTAGGATCTCTGCTTTAAAAAACAAAAAAATATATATATATGTAATGTTTGGGGGTTCTGAGTAATTTCTTTTAGCAAAAAAATACTGATTTTTAAATATAGGAGAAAAATGCCAGAGTTGGCTTGGGTGAGAACTGGTTAAAATGCGCAGTTACCAACGCACAAAGCTCAGCGCCATAGTGACATAATAGTGACATAGGGACATAATGACATAAGGACATAGGGACATAATAGTGACATAATGACATAGGTACATGAGGACATAGGGACATAATAGTGACATAGTAAAATAATAGTGACATAATAGTGACATAGTGACATAATGACATAGGGATATAAGGACATAGTGACATAATGACATAGGGACATAATAGTGACATAATAGTGACATAGTGAGTGACATAATGACATAGTGACATAATGACATAGGGACATAATGACATAGGGACATAAGGACATAGTGACATAATGACATAGGGACATAAGGACATAGTGACATAATGACATAATGACATAGGGACATAATAGTGACATAATAGTGACACATTGACATAATGACATAAGGACATAGTGATATAATAGTGACATAATGACACAGGGACATAAGGACATAGTGACATAATGGCATAGGGACATAATAGTGACATTGTGACATAATAGTGACATATTGACATAATGACATAGGGACATAATAGTGACATAGGGACATAAGGACATAGTGACATAATGACATAGGGACATAATAGTGACATAGGGACATAGTGACATAATAGTGACATAGGGACATAAGGACATAGTGACATAATGACACAGGGACATAGTGACATAATGACATAGGGACATAATAGTGACATATTAGTGACATAGGGACATAATGACATAGGGACATAATAGTGACATAGGGACATAAGGACATAGTGACATAATGACATAGGGACATAATAGTGACATAATGACATAGGGACATAATAGTGACATAGGGACATAATGACATAGGGACATAATAGTGACATAGTGACATAATAGTGACATAGGGACATAAGGATATAGTGACATAATGACATATGGACATAAAAGTGACATAATAGTGACATAGTGAGTGACATAATGACATAGTGACATAAGGACATAGTGATATAATAGTGACATAATGACATAGTGACATAATGACATATGGACATAATAGTGACATAATAGTGACATAGTGACATAATAGTGACATAGGGACATAATTGATATAGTGACATAATGACATATGGACATAATAGTGACATAACAGTGACATAGTGAGTGACATAATGACATAGTGACATAATGACATAAGGACATAGTGATATAATAGTGACATAGTGACATAATGACATATGGACATAATAGTGACATATTGACATAGTGAGTGACATAGTGACATAATGACATAAGGACATCGTGATATAATAGTGACATAATGACATAAGGATATAAGGACATAGTGACATAATGACATAGGGACATAATAGTGATATAATAGTGACATAATGACATAGGGATATAAGGACATAGTGACATAATGACATAGGGACATAATAGTGATATAATAATGACATAATGACATAGGGATATAAGGACATAGTGACATAATGACATAGGGACAAAGTGAAATAATAGTGACATACGGACATAAGGACATAGTGACATAATGACATAGGGACATAATAGTGACATAATAGTGACATAATGACATAGGGACATTATAGTGACATAATAGTGACATAGGGACATAATAGTGACATAGGGACATAGTGAAATAATAGTGACATACGGACATAAGGACATAGTGACACAATGAAATAGGTACATAATAGTGACATAATAGTGACATAGGGACATAATAGTGATATAATTGTGACATAGGGACATAAGGACATAGTGACATAATAATGACATAATGACATAGTGACATAATAATGACATAAGGAAATAAGGACATAGGGACATAATGACATAGGGACATAATAGTGACATAAGGACATAGGGACATAATGACATAGGGACATAATAGTGACATAATAGTGACATAGTGACATAATGACATAGGGACATAATAGTGACATAATGACATATGGACATAATAGTGACATAGGGACATAATAGTGACATAATAGTGACATAGTGACATAATGACATAGGGACATAATAGTGACATAGTGACATAATGACATAGGGACATAATAGTGACATAGGGACATAATAGTGACATTTATGACATAGGGACAAAATAGTGACATAATGACATAGGGACATAATAGTGACATTTATGACATAGGGACAAAATAGTGACATAATGACATAGGGACATAATAGTGACATAGGGACATTATTATTATTATTCAGGATTTCTATAGCGCCAGCAGTTTATGCAGCGCTTTACATTGTTAGAGGGAGACAATAATGACATAGGGACATAATAGTGACATAGTGACATAATGACATAGAGACATAATGACATAGTGACATAAGCTACTTCGTCACGTTTGTCATGCATAGATCAGCCTATTGAAGTGAATGGGCTGCCCTAGGTGTGTTGTGCGCAAAAAGTGCAAAAGAAAAGAAAAGTGCAATAATGGAGGTTGATGAAACTCTGGGACCGGTGAGCTGCAATGGATGACATTCTTGGTTTGCTTTTAGATAAGCTTGAAGTTTATTTTAACAAAAGCTGTGTTGGCGCCCCCAGAGAAGATTTGGAATGCTGAGTGTTTCGCACTGTACGATCCACCTGTCCTTCCTTATGTCACCCCCCCCCCCCCCACCCTGTGATTGTTCCTCCTTGTAAATAAATAAAGGAACAGCCTGACCCCCCTTCTCCCCTCCCCCCCTCTATCACATGAAGTGCAGGCTCCACAGTAAGTGACACCAGGGTCTATTTTGGATCTGGAAGCCGGTGACACCAGACACCCTCCCACCCATCGCAGGGGCTCCCTGGGTACCCTTCAGATGACTTTTCTTTCTTGCTGCTGCACAGGAGGACAAGCTGATATTCTGGGAGGGGGGATCAGCCTGAACCCTACAAACTAAAAAAACCCAACAAATTCTGTCCTTTTGTCCCCCAAAACTGGATTTAAGAGAAAGAGACAAACAATCCGGGATCTACAAAACTTTCCAAAAACTTCTGAAGGACGGAGAGCTGTCCCCATGAGCGGCGGGGGGCTTTCTTCTACTGCGCCCAACTGAAGACAAGAAGAGGTCTGAAGAAGAAAATCAGGTAGTGTTACCGATTATAGAACTTTTATTAAGTCGTTCCCTGAAAGGGTTAATTAACCATCAGCGGCCAAGTGGGCGTGGCATTACCGGACATCCACCAGCGGGTAATGCTGGAACTTGTAGTTCCCCACCAGCTGACTGGCCTTGATTGTTAGACTGGTCATCCATAATACAGTTTTCCTTTAGATTTAGGCTGGCCATACACTATACAATTTTCTTGTTCAACTTTCCTTTAGATTTACCAAAACCATGTAATATAGGGTCAAACCTAAACACTTTCAATTTGTATGCAGTCAGGCAGGCCCTTGCACTACGTAGTTTAAGGTAAATCTAAAGGAAATTGAATAAGAAAATTGTATAGTGTATGGCCAGCCTTACCAAAACCATATAATATGAGATCACATCTAAACACTTTCCATTGTATGCAATCAGGCCGGCCCTTCTACTACACACATGAAGGGAAATCTAAAGGAAATCTAACAACAACAACAAAAAAAAAATGATACAATGTATCGCCAGCTTTATGATGGCCATACAGGCGCTGATTTCTCTTTTCTGAACGATCTATAGTTCACAATCCACCACACTGTGGATTTCCAGCGATATATGGAAGAGATGATCATGTTACATAGATCATGTCTCTGTATCCGCCGTGCAATCCCATAATTCGGTTGTTTCAAATACAATTAGATTTGTGAACAATGAATTGCAAAACAATTGATCCGATCTGATCGATCGACTCAGTTGGATTGAATCTGATCTAAACAGAGATAAACCCATTGGAAGATGAAATTATTTTTTTAATTGATTATTTGCTAATTTTATCATTTCGATTGACTCACACATCGATTGGATGATGAAATCGAAGCATGTATGGCCACTAATATAGGTGATGTCTGACAGCTTAATAAGTTATAGAGAGCCGAAATCAGAACTTTTTATTTCCATTAACTTTCTATATTTTATAAATAAACTTTTTTTTGTTTTATATATACAGTATATATATGTATATATATATATATATATATATATATATATATATATATATATATATATATATATATATATATATACACACATACATACACACTTATATACAGTATATACTGTATATATATATATATATATATACTTAATAATAAAAATATAGAAACATAATGAAAAAAAAAGTTATATATGTATATACATAGGTTTTTTTAAATGTTTCCGCTTTATTTTGCATATATATATATATATGTACTACACATTTTTGTTGCTGTTACTATTTTTATTTTATTTGTTTATTTTTATCTGTTTATTTATTTATTTATTTCTTTTTTCAAATAACAAGCTTTTTTGCTTTTACAAAAAACAGAAAGTAGAAAGAAATTTAAAGATATGGGTACAATACTCAAATTAGATATAGGTTTTTCAAAAAGTTTCCACACTTTTTTAACTCTATTATATTTATATATATATATATATATATGTACTACACATTTTTGTTGCTGTTACCTGTTACTATTTTTTATTTTATTTGTTTATTTTTATTCATTTATTTTTTTCAAATAACAATTTTTATTAAGCTTTTTCGTTTTTACAAAAAACAGAAAGTAGAAAAAAATTTAAAGATATGGGTACAATACTCAAATTAGATATAGGTTCTTCAAAAAGTTTCCACACTTTTTTAACTCTATTATATTTATATATATATATATATATATATATATATATATATATATATATATATATATATATATATATATACTACACATTTGTGTTGCTGTTACTATTTTTATTTTATTTGTTTATTTTTATCTATTTATTTATTTATTTATTTAATTTTTTTTTCCAAATAATTTTTATTAAGCTTTTTCGTTTTTACAAAAAAACAGAAAGTAGAAAAAAAATTTAAAGATATGGGTACAATACTCAAATTAGATATAGGTTTTTCAAAAAGTTCCCACACTTTTTAAACTCTATTATATATATATGTACTACACATTTTTGTTGCTGTTACTATTTTTATTTTATTAGTTTATTTTTATTTATTTATTTTTCAAAATAACAATTGGGGATGACAGCCATGCAGACCAATTTGATGCAGTGTATGGTCTGAGCACTGACAGGCTGAGACCTCCCAACCCCACCCCCACCCCTTTAACCTCTGCAGCAATGCTGGCAGCACTCATACATCTATTTCCCAAAGACAACCTCTGGATATGACGCTGTGTATGTGCACTCAACTTTGGTTGACCATGGTGAGGCCTGTTCTGAGTGGAACCTGTCCTGTTAAACCGCTGTATGGTCCTGGCCACCGTGCTGCAGCTCAGTTTCAGGGTCTTGGCAATCTTCTTATAGCCTAGGCCATCTTTATTTAGAGCAACAGTTCTTTTTTTCAGATCCTCAGAGAGTTCATTGCCATGAGGTGCCATGTTGAACTTCCAGTGACCAGTATGAGAGAGTGAGAGCGATAACACCAAATGTAACACACCTGCTCCCCATTCACACCTGAGACCTTGTAACACTAACGAGTCACATGACACCGGGGAGGGAAAATGGCTAATTGGGTTCAATTTGGACATTGTCACTTAGGGGTGTACTCACTTTTGTTGCCAGCGGTTTAGACATTAATGGCTGTGTGTTGAGTTATTTTGAGGGGACAGCAAATTTACACTGTTATACAAGCTGTACACTCACTACTTTACATTGTAGCAAAGTGTCATTTCTTCAGTGTTGTCACAGGAAAAGATAGAATAAAATATTTACAAAAATGTGAGGGGTGTACTTACTTTTGTGAGATACTTTATATAATGTTTTTGGGGGTTCTAAGTAATTTTCTAGCAAAAAATTATTGATTTTAACTTGTAAGCAACTAATGTCAGAAAAAGGTTAATGCTGGCCATACACTATTCAAAAAACCATTTGAAAATCTGTCATTTGGTTCGTTTCGTTCGTTTTTCGTCCAGTTATTGGGCACAAATAGAAAATCGGTTTTAACTTTTCAGAGCTGAAAAACTGAAGGAGCAGTTTGGAAAATTCTGCTGAACGAACGATAAATTGAAAGGTTAATCTGTTTCTCGCCCCAACTGTTGGCACCCGGCGTGTGTGATAAAATGAACGAAAAACAGATTAATTTATGTCCATTGAATGATTTATCGTTGAAAATTCGGTCATTACACAATGGCACGATCCGCTGCTCTCATGGCCGAGTGTTCGTTTTTCGAAAATGAGTTTGAACGATTTTTCGGCTAGTGTATGGCCAGCATTAGGCTTAGCCTAATTGAACAAGCTGAACTTAGAAGCCGATTGGCTGCCATGCACAGCTGTACCAGAGTCTCCACTCTCCAGTTTTAGTAAATCAACCGCAATAAATCTTTTTGCCTGTTTTAATCCCCGCAGTAGGAAGTCAGGGGTGCGGTATAACAATGGCTCAACCACCTGCTTTGACCACCCCTAGCCGTCCATATGAATGAACCCAAAGTAAGGAAAATTACTGTCACAAGGAATGTAAACATCCCTTGTGACAGCAATAGACAGTGACAGGTCCTCTTTATGGAGGGATCGGGGGTCTAAAAGACCCCAAATCCCTCCTCTGCACTAAAAAGCATTAAAAACGCCAAGTTTGGCTGTTTTGAATGCTGTCATTTTTTTTTTAATCTAGCGCCTTTAAATACTTCCGGACCACCCACCGCCAATTTACTGCGGCAGGCTTGGCCTCCTGTGCGAACCGATGTAGTTATACTTCGGTCGCGGGCCTGCAGCTAGGGGGCGAGTGCACGCAGCCAGCGGCGCGCTCCCGCCCCCACTCGTCAGCGGGGAGTCCAATACAAGGGGCAGGCGGCTCCAATTGCCACCTGACACCCACAATCGCTCCCCGCTGAGAGAGAAGAACGGGCAGCTGTTGTAAACACAGCCGACCGTTCTTCTTCCTGGAATGATCACAGAGCGCCTCAGATCCTTCTATACAGGAACACAGGTCTCTGTGATTTTTTCACAAGCCCCGCCCCATACAGTTAGAATCACTCCCCAAGGCTCACATTTAACCCCTTGATCACCCACAGTGTTAACCCCTTCCCTGCCAGTGTCATTATTACAGTAGTAATGTCACCGGTTCCCCCCAAAAGTGTCAAAAATGTCAGTTAGGGGTCCGATCTGTCTGCCACAATGTCGCAGTCCCACAAAAAAATCGCAGATCGCTGCCATTACTAGGAAAAAAAAAAAACAATAAAAATGACATAAATCTTTCCCCTAGTTAGTAGACGCGATAACTTTTGCGCAAACCAATCAAAATAAGCTTCTTGCGATTTTTTTTTTTACCAAAAATATTTAGCAGAAAACAAATTGGCCTAAAATGTTTAAAAAAAATGTTGATTTCAGGCGAGCCACTGAAGGTGGCGGGAGGGGGGGGGGAGGGGGAAGTGTCCCATCCCGCTGCTTGTAATAACAGCAGAGCAGCTGCTTAGCTGCATCAGTTGTTATTACAAGAAAGCGGACCGTCCGCTCTAAACAATGGTAATGGGGTGACGCCTCTAGCTGCACCCATCACCCCGGTACAACCCCCTGAATCCGAGGCCGCATATTTGCGATCCGTCGGCGCAAAGGGGGCAGATAAGGTACAAAGTGAGTTTAATTGGCACCTTCTAAAATATGTAAAAGAAAGATAAATGGGACTTTGAATGAAGCACATGTAATCATATCCCTCCATCCCTGTATCAGGAAAAGAGAGGGGGGAGTTTGGGACTTTGAGTGGCGGTTCACACATATGCGATGTCAGACTTCGCATGTGATCCGGAGCGCACTACTGTGCAAATCACATGCGATGTCTGTGCGATGCGAATTCATCCATACAGATTGTCACCAGAATCGGATCGCTTGGGTGTTCAGACCTATTCGATCCGATTCCTGACAGTTCGCAGTGCGATGTGTGAACCAGAGGCGTAACTAGAACCTTCAGGGCCCCGGTGCAAGAAACCATGAAGGGCCCCCCCGGACCCCTGACTGGGGCCCTTCCCTTCAAGCCTGGGGCTCTTCCCACTGATCCTGGGGCTCTTCCCACTGATCCTGGAGCCCTTTACTCTCATTACGGGGCCCTTTGTTACGGTCCCACAGGGGGACCCTTTCACAAGTTCTGCAGTGGGCCCCCTTCCTGCCATCTTGGGGCCTCCCCACGAAGGTGGAATGCCAGGGCCCGGTCACAAGTGTGACCTTTGTGATCCTGGAAGTTCACCCACTGGTGTCAGTAGTTTTTATTTTTTGTTATTTTATTTTATTTTTTTCCAATGTCACTGACTATGACTCTGTCCATTCAGAAAAGGAAGGAGCTGGTAAATTACATATTTACCGACCCCTTCCTGGTTCTCTATTGTGACACATCCCCTGCAGCAGCCGGCAGGAGAGGGGAGGGAGCACAGTGGGGGGGGGGGGGGCAGGGGAGCACACAGGGGCCCAGAGACAGCAGAACACAAGTGAACTGGATAGGAGGAGTGGCGGGGGCAGCAGCCGCATTGCTGTGCAGACCACATGCAATGTCTGTGCGATGCGGATTCAGCCATACAAACTGTATATGCGGGTTCCTGCATCGCATAGGTGTGAACCGGGACTTAACCACTTGCCGACCGCCCACAGTATATTTACTGCGGCAGTCAGCCCCACCTGGGCAAACCGACGTAGTACTACGTCGCTAGCCCAGGAGCCTGTAGGGGGTGAGCGTGCTCCGCCAGAGGCACGCTCCCGCCCCCGCTCGTTCCCTGACATCCCCGTGCGAGTGACCGGTGGCTCCGATGTCCGCCGGTCACTCGCGATCTCCCGCTGGAAAGGGAGAAAGGCAGGCGGCTGATGTAAACAAAGCCGTCTGTCATTCTCCCTGGTGTAACTGCAGAGATCATAGGATCCTGCTATGTAGGATGGTATGTCTCTGTGGTTACATCACTAGCCACGCCCCTTTACAGTTAGAAGCACACCCCTAGGGACACATTTAACCCCTGCATCACCAATAAAGTTAACCCCTTCCCTGCCAGTGTAATTTTTACAGTAACAGTGCATATTTATAGCACTGATTACTGTAGAAATGTCACTGGTACCCCCAAAAGTGTCAAAATTGTCAGTCAAGGGTCCGATCTGTCCGCCGCAATGTCGCAGTCCCGCAAAAAAAAATCGCAGATCGCCGCCATTACTAGTTAAAAAAAAAACAATAAAATGACAAAATTCTTTCCCTTAGTTAGTAAACGCAATAACTTTTGCGCAAACCAATCAAAATATGCTTATTGCGATTTTTATTACCAAAAATATGTAGCAGAAAACAAATTGGCCTAAAATGTTAAAAAATTTCGATTTTTACATTTTTTTGGGGGGAATTTCATATAAAAAAATGTGAAAAATATTATTTTTTCAAAATTTTCGCTCTTTTTTTGTTTATAGCGCAAAAAGTAAAAATCACACAGGTGATCGAATACCACCAAAAGAAAGCTCTGTTTGTGGGAAAAAAAGGACGTACATTTTATTTGGGTACAGCGTTGCACGACCGCGCAATTGTCAGTTAAAATCACGCAGTGCCGAATCGCAAAAAAAGGCCTTGGTCTTTGAGCAGCCAAATCCTTCGGGGCTTAAGTGGTTAAGCAAACATTTAATTTATTGCAGCTTACCAACTCTCAGATTTGGTGGCTGCATTTGTTTTCTTTTTCTTTTTTTTTTTTTTTTACTCTTTCCTTTATTTTCACCTGGAGATTGAGCCAGCGAGTCTGTTGTTTTTCAACAGAACAAGCTGTCCAGCAGATGTAGCAGTTACAGGGATGAGACAAACCATTTACCATTGACAGGGGTGCTTACAATGATCGGCTTTTATTTATTCATGTAAAACCTTTATCCCTAAGGGAGGGGAAAAAAAAATGCTTGTATAACTGTAGTGTGAGCTGGAGTTTGGCTGCCATTTGTTAGTGTATTTAACCACTTTCAGACCGGAGGATTTCGCTGCTCAATGACCAGGCCCTATTTTTGCGATTCGGCACTGTGTGAATTGAATGGACAATTACGCGGTCATGCGACACTGCACCCAAACAGAATTGATGGCCTTTTTTTCCCACAAACAGAGCTTTCTTTTGGTGGTATTTGATCACCTGTGCGATTTTTATTTTTTGCGCTATAAACAAAAAAAGAGCGACAATTTTGAAAAGAAAAAACAATATTTTTCACATTTTTTTATATGAAATTCTCAAAAAAAAAAAAAAAAATGTAAAAATCTAAATGTTGTAACATTTTAGGCCAATTTGTTTTCTGCTACATATTTTTGGTAAAAAAAAAAAAAATCGCAATAAGCGTATTTTGATTGGTTTGCGCAAAAGTTATTGCGTTTACTAAATACAGGAAAGATTTATGTAATTTTTATTGTTTTTTTTTTACTAGTTATGGCAGCGATCTGCGATTTCTAGTGGGACTGCGACATTGCGACGGACACATCGGACCCTAAAGGCCCGTACACACGTGCAGATTGTCGGCCGAAAAGATTCGGCCGACGACCGAGCGGCCGATTGTCGGCTTGTTAGTATGATGCTTCCGACAGCCGACAGCGCACTTTCGGCCGAACAGAATCTGACGTGCAGGCATTAAAATTTTTGTATGCCGACACCAGAACGGCCGATTGTTCGCCAGTCAGTACAGATTTTGGCCGACAGACAGCAGATTTGCAAGACTGGGCATGCTCAGAAAAGAAAAAACACAAGGAAAGTTAACCATCACATGACATCACTTCTGCAGTCGGCTGTTGTTGGCCGACAAAATTCGTGTGCAGTCTTTTGCACTTTTCAACAGACATGACAGCCCTGGACAAAAGACGGCCGATCGTTCGGCTGACGATCGGTACGTGTGTACGGGGCTTTACTGACATTTTTGACACTTTTGGGGGTACCAGTGACATTACTACAGTAATCAGTCCTATACATATGCACTGTTACAGTAATAATGACACTGGCAGGGAAGGGGTTAACCCAAGGGGTTAAATGTGACCCTAGGGGTGTCATTCTAACTGTGGGGGGGCGTGGCCTGTGAAGTCATCACAGAGACATGCGATCCTATATAGCAGGATCACATAGTCTCTGTGATCACTTCAGGGAGACGTACGGACGGCTGTGTTTACATCAGCCGTCCGTCCTTCTCTGTCAGCGGCGGGAGATTGTGAGTCGCCGGCGGCCATTGGAGCCGCCTGTCACACGCACTGGCTTCCCCGCTGATAAGCAGGGGCGGGAGCGCGCGATCGCCCCCTAGCTCCTCCCACGAATGTGTACGGGAGACGACCTGCCGCCGTACATCTGCGGCGGCTGGTTGGCAAGTGGTTAAATCTGCTAGTCTCTCTGACACTCCCCTCCCCTAGTTGCCACCTCCCAGGTATTGATCACACGGGTTCTGTGCCCGAATAAGGTGGCAATTATGGAAATAGATGGGCGGAGTTTGGGACTTTAAATGAGGCAAGTAACAGATATCTAAGTAGAAAATATATCTTCACATGTTTATTATCAAAAATATAGCACATTACAGTAGATACACGTGTAATAGCACTTTCATATATGTACATAGATAGATTACTATTCATATATATACATAAGATGATACAGCAGCACATTCCAATTACCGATGTGTCACACATTAGTTAATAATTCGTTAATTAATGCTACGTATAACAAAATAATTGAATAATAATAAGAAATATATGGTATAAATATAGTCACATATACACGTGTAATCGCAATTTCATATACTGTATGTACATAGATAGGTTACCATTCATATATATATACAGTATCTCACAAAAGTAAGTACACCCCTCACATGTTTGTAAATATTTTATTCTATCTTTTCATGTGACAACACTGAAGAAATGACACTTTGCTACAATGTAAAGTAGTGAGTGTACAGCTTGTATAAGGGCTCTTTCACACGGTGCGGACCGCATTGCAATCCGCTGCAGCACTTTTTTTTTTTTTTTTTTCACGGACACGGATGACAGTTGTGTCATCCGCTCCATATGTCTGCATATCATCCCATCCGTTTGCGGATTATATACGGACATAATGTAAGTCTATGGGATTGCGGATGTCAGCGGATGACACCGCTGACATCCGATTTTGCGTCCGTTCCGTTTTTTAAACGGAGCAAAAATAGGGTTCTGTTCCGTTCCAAAAAAACGGAATAGAGCTGAAAGGACGAAAATCGGATGTCAGCGGATGGTATTCCACTGACATCCGCAATCCCATAGACATTCATTATGTCCGTATATCACCCGCAAACGGATCTGGTGATATACGGACATACGGAACGGCTGTGTGAAAGAGCCCTAAGAGCCGGTTCACACTGGGGCGACCTGTCAGGCGACCTGGTCGCCTGACAGGTCGCCGTAGGTCGCCTGCCATAGAGAAGCTGCGGACCCGTTCTAATAGGAGCGACACAAGTCGCTCCGACTTAGAAAAAGGGTCCGGAGCTTCTTTGGGGCGACCCGGAGCGACCTGCATTGACTTCAATTATATGAAGTCCGTGCCGGCCGCTCCGAGGTCGCGGTGCAAGCTGCACACCGCGACTTCACAGGTCGCCCGGCAAAGTCGGCTCGCCCCAGTGTCCAGGGTCTAAAGGGTAGATTTGCTGTCCCCTCAAAATAACTCAACACACAGCCATTAATGTGCTAGGAGGGGTAATTGGGGGGGGGGGGGCAGAATTTGTGTTGGGAGGGAGAATTTGGAGGGAGGCAGGGGTGATAATTGTTCTAGGAGGGGAAATATTGGGGGGGGGGGGGGTAGTGCTAGGGGTGGTGATTTGAGGGAATTTGTGTTGGAGGGGGGGGGGGGTTTGTGCCGGAGGAGATGATATGGTGGGGGGAATTGTGCTAGGAGGGGGTTTGTGATTGGAGGGGGGGATTTGAAGTGTGTGTGTGGGGGGGAGGGGTGTACTCGGAGAGGAAACTTATAGGGTAGAAGTTTTGTGTTAGGAGGGGTATTTGGGGGGAATTTGTGCTAAGAAGGGGATTTGGAATGGGGGGGGGGATTTTAGAGGTAGATGATTTGTGCTAGGAGGGGGGGACTTTTTTTTTGGGGGGGGGGGGGTTTCCTGGGGGGATTTGGGGGATGTGGGTGATTTTAACAGAGGGAGCAGATTTATACTGAGAGGAGGGGGAATTTATGCTTGGGGGGTAATTATGCAGATTAGTGCTCTTAATTTTTTTGGGGGGGGGGGGGGATTTTTGCTGACACATAATGCTCATACATCTTATGTATTTATGTATGTGTATATATTTATGAATTGCAACCTATGTACATATATGAAATTGCTATTACACGTGTATCTACTGTAATGTGCTATATTTTATGACAATAAACATGGCAAGATATACTTTCTACTTAGATATCTGTCACTTGCCTCATTTAGTGCCGGTTCACATTGGTGCAATGCGGGAACCCTGCGAATCCACTGCGGGTTCCCGCATCGCACCCGACTCGCAGACAGTTCACACTGCCATTTGCGAACTGCTGGGAGTGTCAATACAAAGTTAAAGACACCCCCCAGATTAGTTTGCATCAGGGGCATAACTACAGGGGTTGCAATTGCAACCGGGCCCCATGCTCCGGGCCTGTGCGGCTCCCCTGTACACCTGGATAGGAGGGGCGGTGGGGGCAGCATGTAGAGAAATCACTGTCCTCCTTTTTCCTCCCCTAGCTGCAGAAGGAGAATGGAGGAGATTGGTTCACACAAGTGTGAACCCAGCCTAAGTCCCGGTTCACACTAGGGCGACCTGTGAGGCGACCTGGTCGCCTCACAGGTCGCCGCAGGTCGCCTCCCATAGGGAAGCTGCGGACCCGTTCTAATAGGAGCGACACAAGTCGCTCCGACCTAGAAAAAGGGTCCGGAGCTTCTTTGGGGCGACCAGGAGGCGACCGCCATAGACTTCAATGTTATGAAATCCGTGGCGGCCCCTGTGTGAACGGGGCCTAAAACCCAATTTTATATTTATATATATATATATATATATATATATTATATTATATTATAATTTATTATTTTTATATGTATATTATTTTATAATAATAATAATTATATTATTATATTTACATTTATTTAAATATATATATAATTTTTTATTCATAGTTTACTTTTAACCAGATTGTTTTAGTCCCGGTTCACCTATATGCGATGCGGGAATCCTGCGAATCCACTACGGGATCCCGCATCGCACTCAACTCGCAGGCAGTTCACACTGCCATATGCGAATCGCTGGCGGTGTCAATACAAAGGTAACGTCACCCCCAGATCAGTTCGCATATCGCAGTGTGAACTGTCATTAGGGACATGAATTGGATCGCATAGGTGTGACCCACCATCCGATCAGATTCTGGTGCGGATCCAAAAAAGGGTCCTGTGCGAGTTGTGTTCCAATCTGTATGGCTTAATTAGCATCGCACAGACATCGCGTATGATTTTCAGAGCAGTGCGCTCCGAATCACATGCGATCTCTGACATCACATGTGTGAACCGGCTGTAACTCAGCGGGTTGTTACAATGAATGTTTTCATGCAGCCATAGAAACTGATAGATACATTGTATAGATTGATACAATGGAACTGTTTTGTGTCTGGTTGCCCCTTTGCAACGTATCCAAAGTCTTTACATCTCTAGAAGGTTCTCACTAATTTCCATCTCTAAGGCCCCTTTCACACATGCGGACCGTTCAGATCTGCCTGTCCGTTTTTTTGGCGCATCTGAACGGATGCCCAATGCATCTCTATGGGGCATCGGCTGTCAGCGGAGATCGGATCCGATCCAATCCGTCAAATCTGGATGGATGGAAAATAGGGTTAGCGGATCGGATGGGATCGGATGAGAACGAACAGACGGTCCATTCTCATCCAATTCCCCCATAGAGAACAGCGGGACCTGACAGCTCCGTCTCTGCACACAGAGCGGAGACACAGCTGCCACCCGCCTGCTCAGCGGAGGATCAGTGGATCGATCCCCCGCTGAGAAAAACGGAGTCCGGCAATGGACCACCAGGTGTGAAAGGGGCCTAAGGCTCCATTCACATATAGGCGTTTCGGATCGCGGGCAGAATTGCTGCGATTCTGCCCATGATTCCGAACCATTGCAAGTAGCAGGACACCTGAGCGATTCCCGTGACTTGCAATGGCACCCCAAACGTGGCCAGATTTTGCCACGATTGTCGCTTGACGAATCGTGGTAACATTGCGCAAACATAATCGCAGGACGCCTGACGCCTAAAAGAAGTACGGGCATCAGGCGTCCCGCGATTCGTGGCATATCACAGTGCGAATTGTTAGTAGGGACATGAATCGGATCACATAAGTGTGAACACCCATGCGATCCGATTCTGGTGCGGACCCAAAAAAGGGTCCTGTGCGAGTTGTGTCCGAATCCGATGCAAATTCAGCCATACTATCTGTATGATTGAATTTGCATCGCACAGACATCACATGTGATTTGCAGAGCAGTGCGCCTTGAATCACATGCAATGTCGGTTATCCCATATGTGTTAACCGGCGATTAGGCTTTATTCTGGGCTCACTATAGATAAGCGATGGGATTCGCACATCACAAATAAATGGGGTTGGTTGGAGTACAGTAAGTAGTGTTTCTGATCTTTGTATGATTGGTTGGCATTTAATTATTTATTTTCTATGGAGAAAAGGAAAGAAAGTTCATTGAGGACAGGCACACACATCTCCCCATCCCCCATTCACATGTGTGGCTACCTATAGCCTAACTTAGGCACATGAAGTCTAGCTATTGCTAAATGTAATAATGAATGAGTGACTGTTATCGGGATTCTGTCTGCGATCTTGCAGGGTGCTGTTTAGCTGCAGTATATTCTCAGCAGTTTGCAGTGTGAGTAGCTGTAGGGGGCCGGATAGTGATGGCAGGCGGCGAGCCCTTCACCCTTCACTTCTACAAATGGCGATGTGCGGAGACAAGGCGACAGCTGCGGCTATTTTTGACCGCACAGCTCAGAGCCGGGGCCGTGTCCAGTGTGTGTCCCAGCGACAACTGATCGCTCGCTCCCCGGGATCTTTCTGCAAACCAAAGCTGATAAACAGAACGCTGGGTGAATCACCGCTCAGATATTCAGATTTGTCGAATGCCGAGAGCGATTGTCGTGTGCGAAATGCGGCGGCCAAAAGCTGTATTAATAAAACTATAATCTGGGATGATTTACATCTATGTATGCATGCATTAATGTATGAGCTGCTGCAACACGCAGCAACACATGTTACATGCCTTCACACATTGGGGCTAATTTACTAAAATCTGTTGCAGCTCTTCAATGTAACCAATCAGCTTCCAAGTTTTATTGTCACAGCTTAAAGCGGAAGTACAGCCTAATACCTTAACCTCTTCCCGTCCACGCTATAGCCGAAAGACAGACTTTAATTGCCAGGAGGGCGTCCATGAGACTCGGCTGATCACAGATTGGAGTAAGGTCCCGGCCCCTTACCACGTGATCAGCTGTCAGCCAATCACAGCTGATCATGTGATGTAAACAGCAGCTAGTGATCAGCCTTTTTTTTTTCTCCTCGCGCTGTCAGCCGATCGCCGACTGCTGTCAGAGGGACATCGGTCACGAAGAGGAGAGGAGCATCTGTGCCCACCAGTGCCACCTACGAGTGCCCTGCAGCGCCACCTACCAGTGCCCATCAGTGCCACCTACCAGTGCCCACCAGTGCCACCTACAAGTGCCCACCAGTGCCACCTATTAGTGCCCACCAGTGCCACCTATCAGTGCCCACCAGTGCCCCATCATCAATGCTACCTATTAGTGTCACCTACCAGTGCCTATCATTGCCCACCCGTGCCCCATAATTAGTGCCAGAGATGTATAGTAACTAAGTAGAACTACTTCACTACTGTACTTAAGTACGGAAAGGCGGTATCTGTACTTTCCTAGAGTAGATTTTTTTTCTCCTACTTCCACTTTTACTTCACTACATTTTTTCAATGATTTCAATACTTCTACTCCGATATTTTTTTTTTGTGCTGCATAGTTACTCGTTACTATTATAAAAATTACCACTGCCAGAACAGTAGATGGCAGCTTTCATGAAGCTCAAAAAAATGTGTATAATGTCATGTGTAAATCAGCGCATACGAAAATAAATGCTACTGTATGTATAAATAAAATGGTCTACATATCTGCTGTTAAGTGGAAAGAGAACCTCCCCCAACCAAGGAGAGTCACAAGCGTACATAGACCTTTTTTCTGGTAAGAGGCTGATTTTTCTTTTTTCACTGGAAGTTGAGAGCACAGGTTTTGCAGTTTTGTTTCACTGGAAGTCTATTTGGATATTATTTTCCACTTCCCTTCACCCGCCGGGTAAGGGGGAAATCCACAAGGTGGTGGGAGGAGTCTGCACCTATTATTTGGAATAGCACCTGTTTGATTCCTGCACCTTTGAAAATATATTCATCTTGTTTTGTCACATATATGGTATTATGGCATTATATATATATATGGACTTTTTATTGACTTTGATTTCATACACTCTTCCTTTATTTCATTATTGGAATATATTGTTGTATATCACATTGGTTTATATATGATTTTGCGCACCAATAAGCTGTGGAGAGAAAAAAAAACATGCAGGGAAGAGAAGGAGGGATGCTTTAAAGGGGGAAGGGAGGGGCATCCTTTATCTGTTTTTGTTTACAAAACGTTACAGCCAAAGGAATTGTGATTGTCCTTTAGTTTAATCATTTGAAATAATAAAAAACAATATGATGTTCAAACTTTTGACTTCTTTCTTTAATAACTACATAACACAGTACTTGTACTTTTACTTTCAGTACTTGAGTAGCAAATAAAAAAAAAAAAAAAAAAACCTACTTGCAATACTTAAGTACAAAAAATGTTGAATACTTTAGTACTTCTACTCAAGTCACTTTTTGATCGAGCACTTGTACTTTTACTCAAGTATGGATTTCGTGTACTTTATACAAGTGTGATTAGTGCTACCTATTAGTATCACCTACCAGTGCCTATCATTGCCCATCAGTGCCACCTATCGGTGCCCATCAGTGCCACCTATCGGTGCCCATCAGTGCCACCTAGAATGCCCATCAATGCCCATGAGTGCCACCTCTCAGTTCCACCTACCAGTTCCCTTCAGTACCACCCATCAGTGCCCATCGGTGCCACCCATCAACGCCACCCATCAGTGCCACCTATTAGTGCCCACTAGTGCTGTCTTATCAGTGCCCATCAGTGCCGCCTTATCAGTGCCGCCTTAATAGTACCCATCAGTGTAGCCTATCAGTGCCCATCAGTGCAGCTTATCAGGGCCCATCAGTGCAGCCTATCAGTGCCCATCAGTGCAGCTTATCAGTGCCCATCAGTGCAGCTTATCAGTGCCCATCAGTGCAGCTTATCAGGGCCCATCAGTGCAGCTTATCAGTGCCCATCAGTGCAGCCTATCAGTGCCCATCAGTGCAGCTTATCAGGGCCCATCAGTGCAGCCTATCAGTGCCCATCAGTGCAGCTTATCAGGGCCCATCAGTGCAGCTTATCAGGGCCCATCAGTGCAGCCTATCAGGGCCCATCAGTGCAGCCTTATCACCACACATCAACGAAGGAGAAAAATTACCTGTTTGCAAAATTTTATAATACACTGAAAAAACTGTTTTGTTTTTTTGTTTTTTGTTTTTTTAATTTTCGGTTGTTTTTGTTTGCTCAGCAAAAAAATAAAAAACCCAGCAGTGATTAAATACCACCAAAAGAAAGCTATTTGTTTGAAAAAAATGATAAAAATTTCATATGGGTATAGTGTAGCATGACCGCGCAATTGTCATTCAAAATGTGAGAGCGCTGAAAGCTGAAAATTGGCCTGGACAGGAAGAGGGTTTACGTGCCCAGTAGGCAAGTGGTTAAATTCTCCCCTGCAATCATTAATGTGGGCGGAGTTCTGCCTTATGTGTCACAATGAAAAAATCGTAGTTTTCCTTCTGCAGTTTTTAGTGCTGTCACATGACTTCAATTCCTCTTCCTCCTGAGTCCAACAGCAGTAAGTGGGTGTGGTTACTGAAATCTAGTGACATCACTTCCAGGGAGGGGACCTGTTCCTATTTTGCCAGTGGGCGTAAACAGGAGGGGAGGAGCTGATCATAGGTTCCCGCCCAGTGTTCTCTCATCAGTAAGGATACATTGTACATCCTAATTCATGAGAAAAATAATTTATAATTCACAGGTGTCAGTAGGGCAGTGGACGGTGTCAGTAGAGCAGTGGATGGTGTCAGTAGGGCAGTGGATGGTGTCAGTAGGGCAGTGGATGGTGTCAGTAGAGCAGTGGATGGTGTCAGTAGGGCAGTGGATGGTGTCAGTAGGGCAGTGGAGGGTGTCAGTAGGGCAGTGGATGGTGTCAGTAGAGCAGTAGACGGTGTCAGTAGAGCAGAGGATGGTGTCAGTAGGGCAGAGGTTGGTGTCAGTAAGGCCGTGGATGGTGTCAGTAGGGCAGTGGACGATGTTAGTAGGGCAGTGGATGGTGTCAGTAGAGCAGTGGATGGTGTCAGTAGAGCAGTGGATGGTGTCAGTAGAGCAGAGGACGGTGTCAGTATAGCAGTGGACGGTGTCAGTAGAGCAGTGGACGGTGTCAGTAGAGAAGTGGATGGTGTCAGTAGGGCAGTGGACGGTGTCAGTAGAGCAGAGGACGGTGTCAGTATAGCAGTGGACGGTGTCAGTAGAGCAGTGGACGGTATCAGTAGGGCAGTGGACGATGTTAGTAGGGCAGTGGATGGTGTCAGTGGATGGTGTCAGTAGAGCAGTGGATGGTGTCAGTAGAGCAGTGGACGGTGTCAGTAGAGCAGTGGACGGTGTCAGTAGGGCAGAGATTGGTGTCAGTAGAGCAGTGGACGATGTCAGTAGAGAGGTGGATGGTGTCAGTAGGGCAGTGGATGGTGTCAGTAGAGAAGTGGATGGTGTCAGTAGGGCAGTGGATGGTGTCAGTAGGGCAGTGGGCGGTGTCAGTAGAGCAGTGGACGGTGTAAGTAGAGAAGTGGATGGTGTCAGTAGAGCAGTGGATGGTGTCAGTAGGGCAGTGGATGGTGTCAGTAGGGCAGTGGATGGTGTCAGTAGAGCAGTGGACGGTGTCAGTAGAGCAGTGGATGGTGTCAGTAGAGCAGTGGATGGTGTCAGTAGGGCAGTGGATGGTGTCAGTATAGCAGTGGACGGTGTCAGTAGGGCAGTGGATGGTGTCAGTATAACAGTGGACGGTGTCAGTAGAGCAGTGGACGGTGTCAGTAGAGCAGTGGATGGTGTCAGTAGGGCAGAGGACGGTGTCAATAGAGCAGTGGACGGTGTCAGTAGGGCAGTGGATGGTGTCAGTAGAGCAGTGGATGGTGTCAGTATAGCAGTGGACGGTGTCAGTATAGCAGTGGACGGTGTCAGTAGAGCAGTGGATGGTGTCGGTAGGACAGTGGATGGTGTCAGTATAGCAGTGGACGGTGTCAGTAAAGCAGTGGATGGTGTCAATAAAGCAGTGGATGGTGTCAGTAGGGCAGTGGACGGTGTCAGTAGAGCAGTGGACGGTGTCAGTAGGGCAGTGGATGGTGTCAGTAGGGCAGTGGACAGTGTCAGTAGTGCAGTGGACAGTGTCAGTAGGGCAGTGGATGGTGTCAGTAGGGCAGTGGACGGTGTCAGTAGGGCAGTGGATTGTG
Organism: Pelophylax lessonae; assembly: GCF_965119305.1. Taxonomy (NCBI): domain Eukaryota; kingdom Metazoa; phylum Chordata; class Amphibia; order Anura; family Ranidae; genus Pelophylax; species Pelophylax lessonae. Next base: position 16,570,226 of record NC_138772.1, read on the forward strand.
TCAGTAGGGCAGTGGATGGTGTCAGTAAAGCAGTGGATGGTGTCAGTAGGGCAGTGGATGGTGTCAGTAAGGCAGTGGACGGTGTCGGTAGAGCAGTGGATGGCGTCAGTAGGACAGTGGATGGTGTCAGTATAGCAGTGGACGGTGTCAGTATAGCAGTGGACGATGTCAGTAGAGCAGTGGATGGTGTCAATAAAGCAGTGGATGGTGTCAGTAGGGCAGTGGACGGTGTCAGTAGGGCAGTGGACGGTGTCAGTAGAGCAGTGGACGCTGTCAGTAGAGAAGTGGATGGTATCAGTAGAGCAGTGGATGGTGTCAGTAGGGCAGTGGATGGTGTCAGTAGGGCAGTGGACGGTGTCAGTAGTGCAGTGGATGGTGTCAGTAGGGCAGCGGACGGTGTCAGTAGTGCAGCGGATGGTGTCAGTAGGGCAGTGGATGGTGTCAGTAGGGCAGTGGATGGTGTCAGTATAGCAGTGGACGGTGTCAGTATAGCAGTGGACGATGTCAGTAGAGCAGTGGATGGTGTCAATAAAGCAGTGGATGGTGTCAGTAGGGCAGTGGATTGTGTCAGTAGGGCAGTGGATGGTGTCAGTAGGGCAGTGGATTGTGTCAGTAGGGCAGTGGATGGTGTCAGTAAAGCAGTGGATGGTGTCAGTAGGGCAGTGGACAGTGTCAGTAGGGCAGAGTTTGGTGTCAGTAAGGCATTGGATGGTGTAAGTAGAGCAGTGGACGGTGTCAGTAGAGCAGTGGACGGTGTCAGTAGGGCAGTGGATGGTGTCAGTAGGGCAGTGGATTGTGTCAGTAGGGCAGTGGACGGTGTCAGTAGGGCAGTGGACGGTGTCAGTAGAGCAGTGGACGGTGTCAGTAGGGCAATGGACTGTGTCAGTAGGGCAGTGGATGGTGTCAGTAGGGCAGTGGATGGTGTCAGTAGGGCAATGGACGGTGTCAGTAGGGCAATGGACGGTGTCAGTAGGGCAGTGGATGGTGTCAGTAGGGCAGTGGATGGTGTCAGTAGGGCAGTGGATGGTGGTCCCAGCTGGAGGTTAAGCTGGGGGACAAAAAGACACCTGAAGACCGTTCTATTCAAGCCAGAGAAACTGAAGAAAATGCGGTGTGCCTGGCTGTGTGTGCTTTAACTGGGGAAAATGAAGCATGGTCATCAGCAGCTCCTTAGGGGGTATTCTTCATAGGGAGGTGAGGGGAAGGGCAGAGGAGCTGGGCCAGCACGGACAGTAATTAAACACTTCCAGAAGAGCAGAGGGCTATGATGTGGAAGGCAGGGGGAGGGGCTTGATGTTGCCCTACATTACCATAGTCAGCAATGGAGAGAAAAGCTGAATGAACACCCAGACATGCAGCTCTCTGGACCGATCACAGGATTTCATAGCAGGTAATTGCATAAGGCTGGGTTCACATCTACACATGTGTGGTTGATGCGTTTTTGAGGCGTGTTTTCCAGCGTGTTCTGCATTTTTGATGCATTTTTAATGTGTTTTGCTTTTTTAGTATGTGTTAATGTTGGTAGGAGGAGGAGGTGTATGTTGTCATGTAGGAAGACGCACCAAAATCACATGAACTGCCCATGCATTCTAATTTACTTCCATTGAAGTCAATGGAGCCAAAAGTGCAGCATTTACAGCATAGCAAAATAAGGGCGTATCATTTTTTGTGGGCGTATCCACCTGGCACCGCATCCTATAGGGGCAAATGGGGCCATGCTGCAACAGCCATGCAACCCCGTCCAATGGGCACTCCCAGTCCCGGGACAAAGTCACCTAGGGCACATGTCAAACTGCCCCCCTCAAGATGTATCAGCAATCAGTATTATGTGTCAGCAAAAATCCCCACCCCCCCAAAAAAAAAAGAGCAATGATCTGCATGAATACCCCCTAAGTATAAAGTCCCCCTCCGCCTCCCCTGCTGAAATCCCCTTTCCCAGCACAAATCATTCCCCCCCCCCCCCCAGCAATAATACCTACCCCCAAAAAATCCCCCCTCCTAGCACAAATCCTTTACCCCTCAAATTTCCCCTCCGAGTATACACCCTCTCCCCACATTTCAAGTCCTCTCCACCCCCCCCCCCCCATCCAGCACAAATTCTCCCCCAATCCCCCTTCTAGCACAAATCCTCTACCCCTCAAATTTCCCCTCGGAGTATACACCCTCTCCCCACATTTCAAGTCCTCTTCCCCCCCCCCCCTCCATCCAGCACAAATTACCCCCAATTCCCCTTCTAGCACAAATCCTCTACCCCTCAAATTTCCCCTCCGAGTATACACCCTCTCCCCACATTTCAGGTCCTCTCCACCCCCCCCCCCTCCATCCAGCACAAATTCCCCCTAATTCCCCTTCTAGCACAAATCCTCTACCCCTCAAATTTCCCCCCCGGAGTACACAACCTCCCCCCACATTTCAAACACAAATTCCCCCTCCTAGCACAAATCCTCTACCCCTCAAATTTCCCCTCTGAGTATACACCCTCTCCCCACATTTCAAGTCCTCTCCACCCCCCCCTCCATCCAGCACAAATTCCCCTTCTAGCACAAATGCTCTACCCCTCAAATCCCCCCCCCCCCCCGGAGTACACAACCTCCCACCACATTTCAAACACAGATTCCCCCTTCTAGCACAAATCCTCTATCCCTCAAATTTCCCCTCGGAGTATACACCCTCTCCCCATATTTCAAGTCCTCTCCACCCCCCCCCCTCCATCCAGCACAAATTCCCCCCAATTCCCCTTCTAGCACAAATCCTCTACCCCTCAAATTTCCACTCAGAGTACACACCCTCTCCACACATTTCAAATTCCTCTTCGCCCCCCCCCCCCCATCCAACACAGCTTCCCCCCAGTTCCCCTTCTAGCACAAATCATCTACCCCTCAAATTTCCCCCTCGGAGTATACACCTTCTTCCCACATTTCAAGTCCTCTCCACCCCCCCCCCCCAATTCCCCTTCTAGCACAAATCCTCTACCCCTCAAATTCCCCCCCCGGAGTACACAACCTCCCCCCACATTTCAAACACAATTTCCCCCTCCTAGCACAAATCCTCTACCCCTCAAATTTTCCCTCCGAGTATACACCCTCTCCCCACATTTCAAGTCCTTTCCACCCCCCCCCCCTCCATCCAGCACAAATTCCCCCCAATTCCCCTTCTAGCACAAATCCTCTACCCCTCAAATTTCCCCTCGGAGTATACACCCTCTTCCCACATTTCAAGTCCTCTCCACCCCCCCAATTCCCCTTCTAGCACAAATCCTCTATCCCTCAAATTTCCCCTCACAGTACACACCCTCTAGCACAATTCCTCTCCCCCCTTTACCATATCACCTCTTCCAGCACAAACCCCCCTAAATCACCACTCCCAGCACACTTCACACACTCCCCATATTTACCCTCCTAGAACAATTCTTACCCACTGGCTCCCCCCGAATTCTCCCCCCAGCACAAATCCTCCCCAATTACCCCTCCAAGCACAAATCCTCCACCCTTCAAATTTTCCCTCAGATTACACATCCCGCCTCCTAGCACTAATCCTCCCATCCTCAAATTTCCCCTCTTAGCACAAATACCCCCCTAAAAATCCCTACTAGCATAATTCCCCTTCCCACAAAAATGTTTCCCCCCCCTTAGCATAATTCCCCTCCCCCCTCTCCATATCACCTTTTCCAGCACAAACACCCCTAAATCACAACTCCTAGATACAAGAGATGATCAGAGACAGAGACTATGAGCAGGATACAAGAGATGATCAGAGACTATGGGCATGATACAAGAGATGGATGGTCAAAGACTAATGACTCAGTACAAGAGATGGTCAGAGACTGAGACTATTGGCTTGCTATAACTTACAAGAGATGGTCAGAGACTATGAGCATGTTACAAGAGATGGTCCGAGACTAATTGCTTGCTTTAAGAGATGGTCAGAAGCTATGGGCATAATACAAGAGATGGTCAGAGACTATGAGCTTGCTACAAGAGATGGTCAGAGACTAATGACCTACTACAAGAAATGGTCAGAGACTATTGGCTTGCTTCAAGAGATGGTCAGAGACTAATGACCTACTACAACAGAAGGTCAGAGACTATTGACTTGATTCAAGAGATGGTAAGAGACTCATGACCTATTACAAGAAATGGTCAGAGACTATTGGCTTGCTTCAAGAGATGGTCAGAGACTATGGGCATAATGCAAGAGATGGTCAGAGACTAATGACTCAGTACAAGAGATGGGCAGAGACCATAGGCTTGCTACAAGAGATGGTCAGAGACTAATGACTTACTACAAGAGATGGTCAGAGACTATGGGCATAATACAAAAGATGATCCAAGACTAATGACTTAGTACAAGAGATGGTCAGAGACTATGGGCCTGCTACAAGAGATGGTCAGAGACTATTGGCTTGCTACAAGAGATGATCAGAGACTATAGGATTGCTACAAGGGATGGTCAGAGACTAATGCCTTGCTACAAGAGATGGTCAGAGACTAATGCCTTACTACAAGAGATGGTCAGAGACTATGGGCATAATACAAGAGATGGTCAGAGACTAAGGCCTTACTACAAGAGATGGTCAGAGACTATGGGCATAATACAAAAGATTGTCCGAGACTAATGACTTAGTAAAAGAGATGGTTAGAGACTATGGGCCTGCTACAAGAGATGGTCAGAGACTATGGGCTTGCTACAAGAGATGGTCAGAGACTATAAGTTTGCTACAAGAGATGGTCAGAGACTATGGGCATAATACAAAAGATGATCCGAGACTAATGACTTAGTACAAGAGATGGTCAGAGACTAATGGCTTTCTACAAGAAGGTCAGAGACTATAGACCTAATAAAAGACATAGTCAGAAATAATGGGCTGGATATAAGAGATGGACAGAGACTAGGGTGGGCCCAAGGGCCACACAAAAACAGCCAAGGGGCCACAGATTGGACAGCAGGAAGTTCCTCCATTGTAATTTCCATCTCCCTGATGTTGCTGCGTGCTGTTGGCTTTGGTGCGCTCTATAATAAAGTATCTGGGAACAGTCTCTAATGATTGGACGGGAATAGCGTGTCCTGTGTGTGTGATTATCCCAGCTGTTGGTCAGAGGGTGTGTTGCCCATACTTCCCATCTGATATAACACATCAGAGGAGAGGGAACGAGCGGATCCCAGCGTCTCCTCTTACTGGCAGGGTGTCAGTGCCTGGGGGGGTGGGGGTGGGGATATTTCGGAATACGCTGATATCTGTATTTTCTTAATTAGTGACAACTGATTGTCCGGATTCCGCCTTCTCATCACAGGGGTCGTGTTCCTCTCACATGGAATCATATGAAGGACACACTGCTGTAATACAACTGGCTTTCTCCTTTGTTTCAGATAAGTGGAATAAAGAGCAGCCATTCCCATCCCATAGGTCGGAATATTTCAGCTAGTACACTATTGTTCTCCTATTGTCTGATGAGTACAAGATACACAGTGTCAGTTAATAATTATTAATTGTATAGTTATTGTTTTACCTGCCACAGGATTTGTGTTTGTGTCCATCTAGTCCTGTGATTTACACAGCTCTGCTGTACCGTCCAACAGGAGAGTTTATCTGATTTTTCTCTGCTGCAGTTAAATAGCACATGCACAGTTCTTAACCCCCCCCCCACCGCAGCCTTTGATTGGACAGTGAAAGGAGAAACAGCGCAGAGTGATGAGCTCATCTGTCCATCAACTCTGCTCTCTCCTCCTATCAGCATAATCCTTGTTAGCCCATGCACTAGCCGATTGGCTGCTTGTGCTGCTTTTCCCTCTTCTAGTCTGAGCTCTGCTGTACAGGGACTTCAAGAGGCTGATGCTAGTTCAATGCATTTATTTAAAAACAATACAATCGAATGATTACTTAGCAGCTGCATAATTGTATGTCATCGATATATCCACCTGGAGTTCTGTTTTAATCCTTTTACTGCCTACAGCGTGTACCACACTTCATGGCACTAAAAGGTTTAAAACAAGTTCACGGATGTAATTGTAGGCTATAAAGTAGAAGTGGTGAAGGCACCCGGAGGCCATAAAATGGAGGTTGGGACTTGCTAAAAAGAGATCTGACACCCGATCTCTACTCTACGTAGTGTGAGCCCCGAAGCACTCGGCTTTGTGCACTTCCAGGTTCACAGCTGTGACTTCTGCAGCCAGGAAAGTAACAGATCCAGTGCTATCTTTGGTAAATCTTCCATTTTTTTTTCTTTTTTTTTTTCTTCCCTGCAAAGTAAATGTATAATGTGCTAGTATGCATCACATACTAGCACTTTATGTGACCCTTACCTGCAAACGAAGCCTGTGTTGTCCCCGCTGGCAGCCGCATCTATCTTCGCCCGTCTTCCTTCCGGGTCTGCGGACTCCAGCTGTATTACTGGCCGAGCCGCGTGACGTTACTCCCGCCGGTCACGGCACAGGGCTCTGAGAAAACGGCACGGGCGGCTGTTCCTTCAGAGCGCATGTGCCGCTTACATTATCGGCTGCATGAAATGTAAATATCTCCTAACCGGTGCAAGTTTAGGAGATATTTACAGTACCTATAGGGAAGCCTTATTATAGGCTTCCCTATAGGTACAAGTTTTAAAGGGGGGTTTACAATATTTTAAAACTAGACTATGATAGAAAAGAAAACTCCCCACTGAGCACCATATAAGTGACTTTCTCTATTTTTATGTTCAAAAATGTTTTGACTGATGACAGAACACTGTAAGGCCCCTTTCACAAGAGCGATCCGATCAGATCCGCCTGTCAGTTTTTTAGGCAGATCTGATCGGATCCCCCATGCATCCCTATGGGGCAGCGGATGTCAGTGGTGACATGTCCGCTGACACCCGCTGCCATCTGCATCCGATCCTGTCCGTGAAATCCGAACAGATGGAAACTCTATTTTCCATCCGTCCAGGGGATCGGATTGGATGAGAGCGGACAGGCGGTCCATTCTGATCCGATTCCCCCATAGAGATGCATCGGGAACTGACATCTCCCTCTCCTCCGCACACAGAGCGGAGAGGGAGCTGTCACCTTCCTGCTCAGCGGGGATCTGTGTATCGATCCCCTGCTGAGCAGCGCGGAGCCCTTTCACACATACGGTCCGTTTTTCCGTTTTTCATCCATCTGTTGACAGATGAAAAATGGACATCAATGCATCTCTATGTAAAAATGGATGGCAATGGATGATCATCCATTAACATTCAGTTTCATCCGCTTCCGTCAATGTCCGTTTTTTGGAACGGATGAATGCCCTATTTTTCCTCCGTCAAAAAAACGAATCGGACGAAAAACGGGTGTAAATGGACAAACGGTCTGTTTTTCATACGTTTTTGCATTGGTAGTGGATGTAAAAAAAACGGATAAAAAACGGACGAAAAACAGATAAAAAACAGATGAAAAAACGGATAAAAAACAGATGAAAAAACGGATGAAAAACAGATGAAAAAACGGATGAAAAACGGATGAAAAACGGATGAAAAATGGATGAAAAATGGAAGAAAAACTGATTTTTCCGTTTTTCATCCATCTGTTGACAGATGAAAAATGGACATCAATGCATCTCTATGTAAAAACGGATGGCAACGGATGATCATCCATTAACATTTGTTTTCATCAGCTTCCGTCAATGTCCGTTTTTTGGAACGGATGAATGCCCTATTTTTCCTCCGTCAAAAAAACGAATTGGACGAAAAACGGGTGTAAACGGACAAACGGTCTGTTTTTCATACGTTTTTGCATTGGTAGTGGATGTAAAAAAAAACGGATAAAAAACGGACGAAAAACAGATGAAAAACGGATGAAAAACAGATGAAAAACAGATGAAAAACAGATGAAAAACGGATGAAAAACGGATGAAAAACGGATGAAAAATGGATGAAAAACGGATGAAAAACAGATGAAAAATGGATGAAAAACGGATGAAAAATGGACGAAAAATGGACGAAAAATGGATGAAAAATGGATGAAAAACAGATGAAAAATGGATGAAAAACGGATGAAAAATGGACGAAAAATGGACGAAAAACGGATGAAAAATGGATGAAGAATGGAAGAAAAACGGATGAAAAACTGATACATTTTGACGTGACTGAACTGATGAACTGAACGGACCGTATGTGTGAAAGGGGCCTTAATGGCGGATAATGTATCGATTACTGTACTCAGGCGCTATGTACTGACACATATGTCTAATGTACTGTCTCCTTCAACCTTGAAAATTTTCAGCAAACGTATTAAAAACAAAAAAAGAAAACGAATGCAGCCACCATATCTAAGGACTGGTAAGCTGCAATATATGAAGTTTTTGGGTTTAGATACATCTTGACTTAGAGCTACAGTAGACTCCTCTTAGGATCCTGCTGGTGCACTCAGCCCAATGGACGCGTGGCACGTGTTAATAATGACTCACCGATGGTGTCAGCGCGTTCCGTTGACTGATCTGACCTCCAGCCGTCTGCGCCGACACACGGGCGTGTTTAGTGATATCATTGCATCATTAATATGATATTGGATAAGATATTCTCTATAAACATGCAGACAGTAGGTTGGTTTATCTGGGCACCGTGCCAGCGTGATGTGTGGCACAAGACTGAACACTTGTCCTTCCCCTCCTAATAACAGCCGTACATCTTCATCGTCATAATGAACACCCAACAATCACCTCTATACAAAGTTACAAGGCTCATATACATTTTTTGTTCTAATAGCACAGTGGCTTAGTGGTCAGCACTCCTACCTTGTAGCCCTGGGGTCCCGGGTTTGAATCCCAGGCATGACGCCATCTGCATGGAGTTTGCATGTTCTCCCTGCTAAGATGCTGGAGGAATACCTAATTGTGTGCACAGCCAATTGCATTAGGGTGTGCACCTCAAAGCCTAAACACATACAGTATCTCACACAAGTAAGTACACCCCTCACATTTTTGTAAATATTTGATTCTATCTTTTCATGTGACAACACTGAAGAAATTACACTTTGCTACAATGTAAAGTAGTGAGTGTACAGCTTGTATAACAGTGTAAATTTGCTGTCCCCTCAAAATAACTCAACACACAGCCATTAATGTCTAAACCACTGGCAACTAAAGTGAGTACACCCCTAAGTGAAAATGTCCAAATTTGGCCAAAAGTGTCAATATTTTGTGTGACCACCATTATTTTCCAGCACTTCCTTAACCCTCTTGGGCATGGAGTTCACCAGAGCTTCACAGGTAGCCACTGGAGTCCTCTTCCATTCCTCCATGATGACATCACAGAGCTGGTGGATGTTAAAGATCTTGTGCTTCTCTGGAAATTGAGTAGAGAGTAATTATCTATCAAAGAAAAATTCCGGCACAGTCCCCTGAGAATAAAATGGCAAAAGTAAACCAAGTCTTACAGGTGGGCCCTGTGGACGAGGTGGATGGGGATTTTAGTGTGCCCAAGAGTATAAATTAGATAAAATACAGATAATAAAAATATACCCTCTTGGGCATGGAGTTCACCAGAGCTTCACAGGTTGTCACTGGAGTCCTCTTCCACTCCTTCTTGACGACATCACAGAGCTGGTGGATGTTAGAGACCTTGCGCTCCTCCACCTTCAGTTTGAGGATGCCCCACAGATGCTCAATAGGGTTTAGGTCTGGAGACATGCTTGGCCAGTCTATCACCTTTACCCTCAGCTTCTTTAGCAAGGCAGTGGTCATCTTGGAGGTGTTTGGGGTCGTTATCATGTTGGAATACTGCCCTGCGGCCCAGTCTCCGAAGGGAGGGGATCATTCTCTGCTTCAGTATCTCTGGTGAAGCTCTGGTGAACTCCATGCCCAAAAGGGGTTAAGGCAGTGCTGAACAATAATGGTGGCCACACAAAATATTGTCACTTTGAGCCCAATTTGGACATTTTCACTTTGGGGTGTACTCACTTTTGTTGCCAGCGGTTTAGACATTAATGGCTGTGTGTTCAGTTATTTTGAGGGGACAGCAAATTTACACTGTTATACAAGCTGTACACTCACTACTTTACATTGTAGCAAAGTGTCATTCCTTCAGTGTTGTCACATGAAAAGATATAATAAAATATTTACAAAAATGTGATGGGATGTACTTACTTTTGTGAGATACTGTATATACACCCTCAATAGAAGCACCGAACTAAAATTCAACGGCCGTGTCATAGAGCCTATATTGATATTATCAAAAATGTACGCAGCGCATGTGTAGACAGAAGGAGCTCACAGGTACCCAAATGAAAATAAATACCAATAGACCAGGGGTGGGGAACCTTTTTTCTGCCAAGGGCCATTTGAGTATTTAGAAAATCATTCGGGGCCATACAAAATTATCAACTTAAAAAATAGCCTGTTATATTTGGTCAAACATTTAATTAACTCACCCCTAATGTGATGGCTGCAACTGCTTCTCTTTGGTGAGGTGTGTGATGTTAGCTGGTATTGATGATGTTGCTACTGGCAACTGGTTTTCCAGGTTTGTGTCAGTCAGTCTGGAGCACAGTTGACTCTTTGTATTGGTAAGTTTTGAAAAGAACTGCTGGCGGGTACTGCTGGTGGGTACAGCTGGCTGGTACTGCTGGCTGTTAATGCTGTGGGTACTGCTAGCTCAGGTTGGTACTGCTGGCTTGTACTGTGGGTACTGCTGGCTGGTACTGCTGTGGGTTCTGCTGGCTCAGGCTGGTACTGCTGTGGGTACTGCTGGGTAGTACTAATGTGGGTACTGCTGGCTCAGGCTGGTACTGCTATGGGTACTGCTGGCTCAGGCTGGTACTGCTGTGGGTACTGCTGGCTCAGGCTGGTACTACTGGCTGGTACTGTGCCATGGGTACTGCTGGCTGGTACTGCAAGCTCAGGCTGGTACTACTGGCTAGTACTGCTAGCTGGTACTGCTGTGGGTACTGCTGGCTGGTACTGCTGTGGGTACTGCTGGCTAATATTGCTGTAGGTACTGCTGGTTCAGGCTGGTACTGCTGGCTGGTACTGTGCTGTATGTACTGCTGGCTGGTACTGCTGTGAGTGCTGCTGGCTGGTACTGTTGTGGGTACTGCTGACACTGGCTAGTACTGCTGTGGGTACTGCTGGTTCTGCTGTGGGTACTGCTGGCTCTGGCTGGTACTGCTGTGGGTACTGCTGGTTCTGCTGTGGGTATTGCTGGCTCTTTCTGGTACTGCTGGCTCTGGCTGGTACTGCTGGCTCTGGCTGAAAATGCTGGCTAGGAGAAGTGTAGCAGCGCCGCGCTGGAGGAAGAAGCGATGTTTCATATATTGGTCACAGGCGGAGTGCATTTGATATCACTCCGCCTGTGACTCACTCAGACTGCCAGAATGGAGCCGAAACTATACAGGAAGCATCGGCTCCTTTCTGACAGATCAGTTGAGAGTGATCAGTGCCCCATCAATGCAGAGTGATTAGTGCCCCCATCCAATGCAGAGTGATTAGTGCCCCCATCACTGCAGAGTGATTAGTGCCCCCTTTATGCAGAGTGATTAGTGCCCCATCAATACAGAGTGATTAGTGCCCCCATCAATGCAGAGTGATTAGTGCCCCCATCAATGCAGAGTGATTAGTGCCCCACAGTGGCGGCTGGTGCTCAAAATTTTTTTGGGGGGGGGGGGCGCAAACAGAAAAATGTAATAGGCATTGCTTCGCGGCAAAAATCGCGGTAAAAAAATAGCGTGACTTTGAGGTCACACAAGTGTGAAAGGGGCCTTCATTAATCAAGGTACAGTGTGCCCCCATCAATGCAGAGTGAACAGTGAGCAGTGCCCCCATCAATGTAGAGTGACCACAGCATGCCCCCTTCAATGTAGAGTGACCACAGCGTGCCCCCTTCAATGTAGAGTGACCACAGCATGCCCCCTTCAATGTAGAGTGACCACAGCGTGCCCCCTTCAATGTAGAGTGACCACAGCGTGCCCCCTTCAATGTAGAGTGACCACGGTGTGCCCCCTTCAATGTAGAGTGACCACTGTGTGCCCCCTTCAATGTAGAGTGACCACGGTGTGCCCCCTTCAATGTAGAGTGACCACAGAATGCCCCCATCAATGTGGAGTGACCACAGCGTGCCCCCTTCAATGTAGAGTGATCACAGTGTGCCCCCTTCAATGTAGAGTGACCAAGGCGTGCCCCCTTCAATGTAGAGTGACCACGGCGTGCCCCCATCAATGTGGAGTGACCACAGCATGCCCCCTTCAATGTAGAGTGACCACAGCATGCCCCCTTCAATGTAGAGTGACCACAGCGTGCCCCCTTCAATGTAGAGTGACCACAGCGTGCCCCCTTCAATGTAGAGTGACCACAGCGTGCCCCCTTCAATGTAGAGTGACCACCGCGTGCCCCCATCAATGTAAAGTGACCACAGCGTGCCCCACTTCAATGTAGAGTGACCACAGCGTGCCCCCTTCAATGTAGAGTGACCACAGCGTGCCCCCATCAATGTAAAGTGACCACAGCGTGCCCCCATCAATGTAGAGTGACCACAGCGTGCCCCCATCAATGTAGAGTGACCACAGCGTGCCCCCTTCAATGCAGAGTGACCACAGCGTGCCCCCTTCAATGTACAGTGACCACAGCGTGCCCCCTTCAATGTACAGTGACCACAGCGTGCCCCCATCAATGTAAAGTGACCACAGCGTGCCCCCATCAATGTGGAGTGACCACAGCATGCCCCCTTCAATGCAGAGTGACCACAGCATGCCCCCTTCAATGTAGAGTGACCACAGCGTGCCCCCTTCAATGTAGAGTGACCACAGCGTGCCCCCTTCAATGTAGAGTGACCACAGCGTACCCCCAGCAATGTAGAGTGACCACAGCATGCCCCCATCAATGTAGAGTGACCACAGCGTTCCCCCTTCAATGTAGAGTGACCACAGCGTGCCCCCTTCAATGTAGAGTGACCACAGCGTGCCCCCTTCAATGTAGAGTGACCACAGCGTGCCCCCATCAATGTAGAGTGACCACAGCATGCCCCCATCAATGTAGAGTGACCACAGCGTGCTCCCTTCAATGTAGAGTGACCACAGCGTGCCCCCATCAATGTAGAGTGACCACGGTGTGCCCCCCCACCACCGCCGGACTCAAGTCCGCAGCCCCGCACAGTGACAGGAGAGAGAGGAGGGAGGCACTGAGTCTGAGGCAGCGGCTGCATTGAATCACTTACCTCCTGCTCTCTCACGATGACCGGACCGGACCGACTCTGCTGCTCTCTGCTGCTGACGGCGGGACTAGGGATACTCAGCGGCGGCTCTCGGCTTCAGTTCCAGCGGCTTCTTCTGCTCCCGCAGTGGGCGGCTTCTTCTGAGGTGACCGGCGGCGCGGCTTCTTCCGCTCCCGCCTCCTCCTCGGCCAATGGCAAGGGGTTTGCCTTGCGGCCAATCAGGAAGCGCGTATCGGACGCGCTTCCTGATTGGTCAGGAGGAGGATCGGTGTGACAATAGCGAAAAAAAAAAATACCATTGTACTCCATGCATGCATGTAGATTAGGGGGCCGGATGCATGGATGGGGGGGGGGGGGCGGCGCCCCTGCGCCCTCAACACGCCCTAAACACACCAGCCGCCACTGGCTCATCAATGCAGAGTGATTAGTGCCCCCTTAATGCAGAGTGATTAGTGCCCCCTTAATGCAGAGTGATTAGTGCCCCCATAAAAGCAGAGTGATTAGTGCCCCCTTAAGGCAGAGTGATTAGTGCCCCATCAATCTAGAGTGATTAGTGCCCCCTTAATGCAGAGTGATTAGTGCCCCCTTAATGCAGAGTGATTAGTGCCCCATCAATGCAGAGTGATTAGTGCCCCCATCCAATGCAGAGTGATTAGTGCCCCCATCAATCCAGAGTGATTAGTGCCCCATCAATGCAGAGTGATTAGTGCCCCATCAATGCAGAGTGATTAGTGCCCCCATCCAATGCAGAGTGATTAGTATCCCCTTAATGCAGAGTGATTTGTGCCCCCATCAATGCAGAGTGATTAGTGCCCCATCAATGCAGAGTGATTAGTGCCCCATCAATGCAGAGTGATTAGTGCCCCCATCCAATGCAGAGTGATTAGTATCCCCTTAATGCAGAGTGATTAGTGCCCCATCAATGCAGAGTGATTAGTGCCCCCATCCAATGCAGAGTGATTAGTATCCCCTTAATGCAGAGTGATTAGTGCCCCCTTAATGCAGAGTGATTAGTGCCCCCATCAATGCAGATCGATTAGTCGTGCATGGGGATTAGAGCACCTCCTGAACACAAAGAGCAGAGTTCATCTGTTTACCCGGTGCAGGCGCTGTCATACGAAGTCACGCCTCCTGGACTGGCTCTTATGATAGATGTCAACACTGTGCTGTCTATCATAGGTAGGAGGTGTGACTTTGTATGACAGCGGCCGCGCCGGGTAAGCAGAAGAACCTGCTCTTTGGAATCAGGAGGCGCTCGCCCTCCCCTACCCCTCCGGAGGCAGCCCAATGGCAGGGCCGGATCAGATTCCCCACCCCTGCAATAGACCATAAGTGCAAGACAAGGTTGGAGGCCGATTTGGAGGTGTTGTTTGATACACATAAGGCTCTTAATTCTCCTAAATCTGGTGAGTGGATCCCCAAGAGGGTTTTTTGGAGGCACTGGGCACTTTTTGTGTGGAGCACGACATTCAGCATTTTATACACAAGTGGACTATTCACCATTTTTTGGACTGCACTATATTTAAATAAAAAATAAAAAAATGTATTGCACCTTTTGCACATTTTTGCACCTTATACTTATTATATATCTTTCTGCACTTTAACCATTTTTATGGAACATCATTTGATTGTGTTTATGGGATTTTATGAGTATATATTTTCTTAGCACATTTGCACTTTTTTGAGAATATTGATTTCAGAGATTTTTTATTCATACGCCTCGTAGCGCTGTTTTAATATTGTATTCTATTGTCTTCTTAGTTCTTGTCTAAGTGCACAGCAGCTGCAGGTATCACTTACACCTATTTATTAAGCGCGGGTTTTAATATTATTTTTATTCAGACTGCAACATTGTAACAACCCCGTAGCTAATCACAAGGTGAGAGGCTACAGCAAAGGACTGAACTGCCACCTTTCTTCTCTGCTCCCAGGGCAGCTCCCTCCTGCCCACCCTTTATCCCAGCTCTGCCAATCAATATCTTTTGCTACATTATCCAAGCCCTGATTAAGGGGGATTTTTGGCTACCGAAACTCGTTGCCTGCTTACGATTGGGCGGTTTTTGGTAAAGTTATGTTGGGTACTAAGTGAGTGGAAATTTCAGAAGAAGGCCTGCATGTGTCCTGCCAGCTCTCTCCTCTCCCCTTCTGACAGCTGCTGGAAATGGGCGGGGCAAAGAAATCCCCGGTGACGTCAGTGAGGAGAGGCCGAGAGGAGGGTAGAGGCTGCGGGTCACATGAGAGGCGAGTGACGCTCTGAAAACTGGTAAAGAACGGCTAATTTTTATAAAACACAGACACAGGGGCACACAGGATCATTAAACAGACGGTAGACAGGATATGAAACTTTAAATTAAACTACAGCACCAGGAGGGGAGTGGGCTGGGCACTGACACAGGAGCAGACAGGCAGGGAGGGGAGGGGGCAGGCACTGACACAGCAGCAGACAGGCAGGGAGGGGAGGGGGCAGGCACTGACACAGGAGCAGACAGGCAGGGAGGGGAGGGGGCAGGCACTGACACAGGAGCAGACAGGCAGGGAGGGGAGGGGGCAGGCACTGACACAGGAGCAGACAGGCAGGGAGGGGAGGGGGCAGGCACTGACACAGGAGCAGACAGGCAGGGAGGGGAGGGGGCAGGCACTGACACAGGAGCAGACAGGCAGGGAGGGGAGGGGGCAGGCACTGACACAGGAGCAGACAGGCAGGGAGGGGAGGGGGCAGGCACTGACACAGGAGCAGACAGGCAGGGAGGGGAGGGGGCAGGGTACGGACACAGGAGCAGACAGGCAGGGAGGGGAGGGGGCGGGGCACTGACACAGAAGCAGACAGGCAGGGAGGGGAGGGGGCAGGGCACTGACACAGGAGCAGACAGGAGGGGACAGGCACTGACACAGGAGCAGACAGGGAGGGGAGGGGGCGGGGTACTCACACAGGAGCAGACAAGCAGGGAGGGGAGGGGGCGGGGCACTGACACAGGAGCAGACAGGCAGGGAGGGAGGGGGGAGAGAGGACAGAGGAGGACAGGAGGGCTGCGGATAATGGAGGCACGTAAACTGAGCACGGTGTCAGGGCTCAGCAGCCATGATATACCGTGGTCATCTTACAGAGGGGAGGACATAGCTGTGCTGTATAACATGCTTTAACCACTTGTCGACCAGCCACCGCAGTTATACGGTGGCAGGTCCGTAGGCTCCCATGAATTATACCTGTATGGCGGTTCGCAGAAGCGATCCTGGAGACGAGCGCCACTCCCCAGTGGGGAAGCTGATCCAAGGGCCGGCAGCCGTGATCGCTCCCCGTGAAGAGAGAACGGCGGTCTGCTGTTGTAAACACAGCAGACCGTTGTTCTCTCTGCGCGCCTGTGATCCTCCTATTTAGGAACACGGGTCTCTGTGTTGATTTCACAAGCCCACCCCCCTCACAGTTAGAAAACACCCCCTAGGCTCACATTTGACCCTGTGATCACCCCTGGTGTTAACGTCTTTCTTGCCAGTGTCATTATTACAGTGCATATTTTTAGCACTGATTACTGTAGTAATGTCACTGGTCCCCCCAAAAGTGTTAAAAATGTCAGTTAGAGGTCCGATTTGTCCGCGGCAATGTCGCCGTCCCGCTAAAAATCGCAGATCGCCACCATTACTAGTAAAAAAATGAAATAAATAAAAATGCCATAAAAATGTCCCCTAGTTTGCAGATGCGAGAACGTTTGCGCAAACCAATCAATATACACTAATTGGGATTTTTTTTTTACCAAAAACTTGTAGCAGAATACATATTGGCCTAAATTGATGAAGAAATTCGATTATTTTAGATTTTTCTATTGGATATGTTTTATAGCAGAAAGTAAAAAATATAATTTCTTTCTTTTTAAAAT
This sequence comes from Pelophylax lessonae, assembly GCF_965119305.1. Lineage (NCBI taxonomy): Eukaryota > Metazoa > Chordata > Amphibia > Anura > Ranidae > Pelophylax > Pelophylax lessonae. The sequence goes on from NC_138772.1 coordinate 16,587,246, forward strand.
TGTCAGTCTTTTTTTGTTCATGAATTTTTTTCTTTCAAAATTATCGCTTTTTTGTTGCTAAAAATCACTGATCACCGCCATTACTAGTAAAAAATAAATACAAACTCCTTAAAAATATCCCATAGTTTGTAGACACGATAACTTTTGTGCAAACCAATAAAAATACGCTTATTGGGATTTTTGATTACCAAAAACTTGTAGCAGAATACAAATTGGCCTAAATTGATGAATAAATTCGATCTTTTACATTTTTTATTGGGTATGTTTTATAGTAGAAAGTAAACAAAAAAAAAATATATATACATATATACTGTGTGTACATATGTGTATACTGTATATGTGTATATATATATATATATACAATATATATAATGTGTATATGTATGTATGTATGTATATATATTGGTTTTATTTTTTTATTTCAAAATTGCTGGCCTTTTTTTGTTTATAGCGCAAAAAATAAAAACTGCAGATGTGATCAAATACCACCAAAAGAAATCTTTATTTGTGGGGAAAAAAAGGACATCAAGTTTTTGGGTACAGCGTCGGACGACCGCACAATTGTCAGTTCAAGTAACGCAGTGACGTATCGCAAAAAAAAAAAAAAATGACCTGGTTGGGAAATCTTCCAGATCTGAAGTGGTTATTTGTGTTGCTGGAAAATAACATAGTATCAATTTAAAGTTCACTTTAAATCCAGACCAGAAATTGTTTCCATCAGTAATAAGGAGGTTAGCGACCGAAATGCTTGTTAGGGGGGAGCGCAGCAGAGTTTCTGTAAAGGAGTGGGGGTGGGGGAGCGCTGCACATCTACATAACTTGGAGATTAAGGGGGCTATTTTAGTGGTGAGATTCTCAGTGTTTCCTTTCTGGGAGTGTCAAAGGCGAGAGAGGTGACTTTGTTGGTGGCATTTAGGTGTCATATAAAAGTACACTGCTCAAAAAAATGAAAGGAACACTTTGAAAACACAATCAGATCTCAATGGGGAAAAATATCATGCATGATATCTACAGTGGTGATCGAAAGTTTGGGCACCCCAGGTAAAAATTTGTATTAATGTGCATAAAGAAGCCAAGGAAAGATGGAAAAATCTCCAAAAGGCATCAAATTACAGATTAGACATTCTTCTAATATGTCAACAAAAGTTAGATTTTATTTCCATCATTTACACTTTCAAAATAACAGAAAACAAAAAAATGGTGTCTGCAAAAGTTTGGGCACCCTGCAGAGTTAATATCTTGTACTGCCCCCTTTGGCAAGTATCACAGCTTGTAAACGCTTTTTGTAGCCAGCCAAGAGTCTTTCAATTCTTGTTTGAGGTATCTTTGCCCATTCTTCCTTACAAAAGTCTTCCAGTTCTTTGAGATTTCTAGGCTGTCTGTCACGCACTGCTCTTTTAAGGTCTATCCATAGATTTTCAATTATGTTGAGGTCAGGAGATTGTGAAGGCCATGGCAAAACCTTCAGTTTACGCCTCTTGATGTAATCCCCCGTGGATTTCTAGGTGTGTTTAGGATCATTATCCATTTGTAGAAGCCATCCTCTCTTTAACTTCAGCTTTTTCACAGATGCCATCAAGTTACCATCCAAAATGTTCTGAAATTTTATTGAATCCATTTTTCCTTCTACTCGTGAGATGTTCCCTGTGCCACTGGCTGCAATACAACCCCAAAGCATGATTGATCCACCCCCATGCTTAACAGTTGGACAGAGGTTCTTTTCATTAAATTCTGTGCCCCTTCTTCTCCAAACGTACCTTTGCTCATTCCGGCCAAAAAGTTCAATTTTAACCTCATCGGTCCACAGAACTTGTTTCCAAAATGTTTTAGGCCTGTCTATGTGTTAATTTGCAAAGTTCAAATGCTGATTTTTTGTGGTGAGGACGTAGAAGAGGTTTTCTTCTGATGACTCTTCCATGAAGACCATATTTGTACAAGTATCTCTTTATAGTGGAATAGTGTACCACAACTCCAGTGTCTGCCAGATCTTTCTGGAGGGATCGTGCAGTCAAAGGTGGGTTTTGAATTGTTTTACTCACAATCCTGCGAGCTGTTCTGTCTGATATTTTTCTTGGTCTTCCAGATCTTGCTTTAACTTCCACTGTTCCTGATGACTGCCATTTCTTAATTACATTCTGAACAGAGGATATTGACATCTGAAAACGCTTTGCTATCTTCTTATAGCCTTCTCCAGCTTTGTGAGCGTCAACTCTTTTCAGTTTCAGTTTTCTAGACAACTGCTTAGAAGATCCCATGGTGCTGATTGTTGGGGCAAGGTCAGATGAGTCTGGGCATTTAAAACCTTTGAGATTGACATCACCTGGTCTTCCCAGACGATGACTGAGAACAATCCATGACACTGGCAGGTCTCAGCCTTGCAAAGGGGGCAGTGCATGCTATAAATTCTGCAGGGTGCCCAAACTTTTGAAGACACCATTTTTTTGTTTTCTGTAATTTTGAAAGTGTCAATGATGGAAATAAAATCTAACTTTTGTTGACATATTATAAGAATGTCTAATCTGTAATTTGATGCCTTTTTGAGATTTTTCCTTGGCTTCTTTATGCACATTAATACAAATTTTTACCTGCGGTGCCCAAACTTTCGATCACCACTGTATACTGGTATGGACTGGGTAATGTGTTAGGATCTATGCTGGTATGGGCTGTGTAATGTGTTAGGATCCATACTGGTATGAACTGGGTAATGTGTTAGGATTTATACTGGTATGGACTGGGTAATGTGTTAGGATCTATACTGGTATGGACTGGGTAATGTGTTAGGATCTATGCTGGTATGGGCTGTGTAATGTGTTAGGATCCATACTGGTATGAACTGGGTAATGTGTTAGGATTTATACTGGTATGGACTGGGTAATGTGTTAGGATCTATACTGGTATGGACTGGGTATTGTGTTAGGATCTATACTGGTATGGACTGGGTAGTGTGTTAGGATCTATACTGGTATGGACTGGGTAATGTGTTAGGATCTATACTGCTATGGACTGGGTAATGTGTTAGGATCTATACTGGTATGGACTGAGCAATGTGTTAGGATCTATACTGGTATGGACTGGGTAATGTGTTAGGATCTATACTGGTATGGACTGAGCAATGTGTTAGGCTCTATACTGGTATGCACTGGGTAATGTGTTAGGATCTATCCTGGTATGGACTGGGTAATGTATTAGGATCTATACTGGTATGGACTGGGTAATGTGTTAGGATCTATCCTGGTATTGACTGGGTAATGTGTTAGGATCTATGCTGGTATGGACTGGGTAATGTGTTAGGATCTATCCTGGTATGGACTGGTTAATGTGTTAGGATCTATACTGGTATGGACTGGTTAATGTGCTAGGATCTATACTGGTATGGACTGGGTAATGTGTTAGGATCTATACTGGCATGGACTGGGTAATGGTCAAAATAGGGGGCCGAACTAGCCAATACCCTCACTGGATAAAATCGGTAGAAATTAGAGGGGAAAAAAATGTTGGCAGACGAAACGCCACCAGGAGTTATGCAAATTTAGGCCTGCACCCCTGGCGGCAGGGCCCTCCTAAGAGCATTAAAGGGCCCCCGGGCAATGCAGTGCACTGGGGCCCCACCTACACAATTACCCACGAGAATAAAAATGCAAATTATTGATAAGGCGATATTTATTGGTACAGCAGTGCCAGGCTATAGACCGCTTCCAAGTTCGGCGGCTGGGTCCGGTGACCACACACATGGACAGGAATCAGACTTGGTTGTCCTGTGTGTGCTTGTTCCAGTGGAGGCGAATAGGCATTCCTGCAGTTGTGGGCTCCCCCCTCCACGGCCCAAGTGGCCTGACAGAAGCCCAAGACCGATAGGCGCTTGCCACCTGATAAGTTTGGCGGCAGGATGCACACGGGAATCTGGACTAATGCTTGGCTGGGGCTGGGTTGCTGGGCAGGTTGGGCCCCCCGGGCAAGTAGGGCCCCCGGGCAACTGCCCATTCGGTAAGATGGCCCTACCTGGTTGTGTTTCTTCTGCTTCTTTGGTTGTGAGATACCTGCAGGATGGACTGCAGTCACACTATATGTGCTTATTTGGGTATATAAATGCACTTTCACCTAACATCCACTGAGGAAGGTTGTTTTACAATTGAAACGCGTTGGGAGATTGGGGATTTAATTTTTATACATTCAGCAATCAATGTGCATCTACATGTCCTTCTCGTCCATGTATAGGAAGGCAATTTATACTATTGTGCATTTATAGTGACCAAAGGATTTTATTATGTACATTTTAACGCTTTGTATAATAAACATTTACTTTTTATAAATATTCTTAGTATTATATTTTTTCTGCCTGCAACAAAGTCCCATGGGAGATACTTTTCTTGCTAGGGTCCCTACTCAAAGGTAACAAGATCCTTTAAAGTGGGGGTCAGCAACCAGTAGACAGGACCGCCATCAGGGGGGGTACTACTGGTACTCCTGTATGGGGCCCAGGCACACTGGGGGGCGGGGGGGGGGCCTGGACAGCAGGAGGATCGGTGGGGAGGGGGATCAATGACAGAACAATGCATTGCATGCTTCTTCCACCGCCAGCGGAAAGCCGGTTTCTCCCCCTCTCCCCCTGGCTGGCTTTCAGCTGCTTGTCCCCGCCCTTACTCAGTGCCGAGACAAATGGGGACAGCAGCCTGTAGAAGTGGTGGAGAGGAAACAGCCAGGTGGAGGTGCGCTGTGTTGTGCTCTCCCCTCCTGTCAGAATGACACTCGTCCATGCAGCACAGGAGACAGAGTCGCTCTTACATGGCATTGGACTGTATGCACACATAGTTTGATTACCGCCCCCCCTACCTCCTCCACGGGCTGCTCATCTCTCAACAGCAGGAAATGTGGGTGGGGGCGGTAATGTGTGTGTGCAGTCCAATGAAATGTAAGGGCGACCCTGTCTCCTGTGCTGCATGGACGAGTGTCATTCTGACAGGAGGGGAGAGCACAACACAGCGCACCTCCTCCTGGCTTTGCAGTGGTCTCCCCCTGGTTTGGAGGGGATGGAGCTTACAGTAAAATTGTGCTCAATGAGGAGCGGAGGGGGAATAATAGTGGGGGAAATAATTTATGCCTGGCATGTTTGTGCAGGAGGAGGGATTGGCAGCTCTCTAAACTAGGAAGTGTAAGAGGGATTTGTAGGGGGGGGGGGGAGATAAGTGCTAGTAGGAGGGTTTGAGAGATTTGAGCCAGAAGGGGAAATTGGGGGGAATGTTTGTGCTAGGAGGGGGTCTGGGGGGTTTGTGCTAAGAGGAGTGTTTTGGGGAGGTGTGCTGGGAGGGGAGATGGTGGAATTGGTGCTCAGAGGAGGGATTGGAGGGATTTGTGCTGAAAGTGGGTATTGGGGGGGCTGCTAGAAGGAGAGATTGGGGAACTTTGTGCTGGGAGAGGGGGATGGGGGGAAAGTCTGTGCTAGGAGGAGAGATTTTGGGGGGGGGGGAATTTGTGGAGAGATGGGGGGGTTGTGCTGGGAGAGATTTGCGCTAACAGGAGGAATTGGGGGGGGGGTTGTATTGGGGGGAGAGAGTGGGGGAATTGGTGCTCAGTGAAGGGATTAGAGGGATTTGCTCTAACAGGAGGGATTGGGGGGGTTGCTAGAAGGAGAGATTGGGGAACTTTGTGCTGGGAGGGGGGGATGGGGGGGGGGAAATCTGTGCTAGGGGGAGAGATTGGGTGGGGCGAATTTGTGGAGGGATTGAGGGGTTGTGCTGGGAGGGATTTGCGCTAAGAGGAGAGATTTGGGGGAGTGTGCTGGGAGGGGAGATGGGGGGAATTGGTGTTTAGAGGAGGGATTGGAGGGATTTGTGCTGGAAGTAGGTACAATTGGGGGGGGGGGAGGGTTGCTAGAAGGAGAGATTGGGGAAATTTGTGCTGGGGGGTGAGAATGGGGGGGGGGGATTGTGCTAGGATAGGGAATTTGAGAAAAAAGAGGATATGTGCTAGCTGGGCGATTTTTTGGGGTGAGGAGATTTCTGATAGTAAGTGGAATTGGGTTTGGTTTTGAGCTGGGAGGTGGGATGGGGGGGGGGGGGGTGGATTTTTGCTGGGAAGGGTAATATTTGCATTTTTGTTTGGGGAGAATATTGGCTTGCAGGCAAAATTTATGCTTAGAGGGTGAATCTGCTGATTAATGCAGTTTTTTTTTTTTTTTTTTTCGTTTTTTGAGGGGGAGGGTTTTATGCTGAGATAATATAATTTTTATATTTTTGCCGGGGTGGTGGGGGGAGGGGCCCTGTCAGGTAGGCTGTACGGGGCCCCCCGGGATTTCCAGCGCCAGCCCTGCCAGTAGATCATGGACAGGTGACTGGGCTTGCTGACCCACCATTCTAGAGCATCAAACAGAGTGCAATGCAGAGGGACTCATTGTAAAGTTGGAGGTGTAGTAGGGAGCGAAAGCCGCATAATCCGATTCCTCCTCTGTAGTGCCGGTTCCTGTCCCATGCAGAGTGTTACCAACTGCACTCCACCTCTTATCCCGGCTAGCGGTCTCCAGAGTGGTGCCAGCAGCAGGAAAGGAGAGATCCTCAGGTCAGTGTGAAGCAATACACCGGGCAAAATAGTATAGGGCTGCTTTCACACTGATGTGCTACGGCTTACCCAACATGCAGGTTTGCTGCACTTAGCTATAGACTTCTATTATATCCTGCGTGTTTGCTGCACTTAGCCATAGACTTCTATTATATCCTGCGGGTTTGCTGCACTTAGCCATAGACTTCTATTATATCCTGCGGGTTTGCTGCACTTAGCCATAGACTTCTATTATATCCTGCGGGTTTGCTGCACTTAGCCATAGACTTCTATTATATCCTGCGGGTTTGCTGCACTTAGCCATAGACTTCTATTACATCCTGCAGGTTTGCTGCACTTGGCCATAGACTTCTATTATATCCTGTGGGTTTGCTGCACTTAGCCATAGACTTCTATTATATTCTGCGGGTTTGCTGCACTTAGCCATAGACTTCTATTATATCCTGTGGGTTTGCTGCGCTTAGCCATAGACTTCTATTATATCCTGCGGGTTTGCTGCACTTAGCCATAGACTTCTATTATATTCTGCGGGTTTGCTGCGCTTAGCCATAGACTTCTATTATATCCTGCGTGTTTGCTGCACTTAGCCATAGACTTCTATTATATCCTGCGTGTTTGCTGCACTTAGCCATAGACTTCTATTATATCCTGTGGGTTTGCTGCACTTAGCCATAGACTTCTATTATATCCTGCGGGTTTGCTGCACTTAGCCATAGACTTCTATTATATCCTGCGGGTTTGCTGCACTTAGCCATAGACTTCTATTACATCCTGCAGGTTTGCTGCACTTGGCCATAGACTTCTATTATATCCTGCGTGTTTGCTGCGCTTAGCTATAGACTTCTATTATATCCTGCGGGTTTGCTGCACTTAGCCATAGACTTCTATTATATCCTGCGGGTTTGCTGCACTTAGCCATAGACTTCTATTATATCCTGTGGGTTTGCTGCACTTAGCCATAGACTTCTATTATATCCTGCGGGTTTGCTGCACTTAGCCATAGACTTCTATTATATCCTGCGGGTTTGCTGCGCTTAGCTATAGACTTCTATTATATCCTGCGGGTTTGCTGCGCTTAGCCATAGACTTCTATTATATCCTGCGGGTTTGCTGCACTTAGCCATAGACTTCTATTATATCCTGCGGGTTTGCTGCACTTAGCCATAGACTTCTATTATATCCTGCGGGTTTGCTGCACTTAGCCATAGACTTCTATTACATCCTGCAGGTTTGCTGCACTTGGCCATAGACTTCTATTATATCCTGTGGGTTTGCTGCACTTAGCCATAGACTTCTATTATATTCTGCGGGTTTGCTGCACTTAGCCATAGACTTCTATTATATCCTGCGGGTTTGCTGCGCTTAGCCATAGACTTCTATTATATCCTGCGTGTTTGCTGCACTTAGCCATAGACTTCTATTATATCCTGCGTGTTTGCTGCACTTAGCCATAGACTTCTATTATATCCTGTGGGTTTGCTGCACTTAGCCATAGACTTCTATTATATCCTGCGGGTTTGCTGCACTTAGCCATAGACTTCTATTATATCCTGCGGGTTTGCTGCACTTAGCCATAGACTTCTATTACATCCTGCAGGTTTGCTGCACTTGGCCATAGACTTCTATTATATCCTGCGGGTTTGCTGCACTTAGCCATAGACTTCTATTATATTCTGCGGGTTTGCTGCACTTAGCCATAGACTTCTATTATATCCTGCGGGTTTGCTGCGCTTAGCCATAGACTTCTATTATATCCTGCGGGTTTGCTGCACTTAGCCATAGACTTCTATTATATTCTGCGGGTTTGCTGCGCTTAGCCATAGACTTCTATTATATCCTGCGTGTTTGCTGCACTTAGCCATAGACTTCTATTATATCCTGCGTGTTTGCTGCACTTAGCCATAGACTTCTATTATATCCTGTGGGTTTGCTGCACTTAGCCATAGACTTCTATTATATCCTGCGGGTTTGCTGCACTTAGCCATAGACTTCTATTATATCCTGCGGGTTTGCTGCACTTAGCCATAGACTTCTATTACATCCTGCAGGTTTGCTGCACTTGGCCATAGACTTCTATTATATCCTGCGGGTTTGCTGCGCTTAGCCATAGACTTCTATTATATCCTGCGTGTTTGCTGCGCTTAGCTATAGACTTCTATTATATCCTGCGGGTTTGCTGCACTTAGCCATAGACTTCTATTATATCCTGCGGGTTTGCTGCACTTAGCCATAGACTTCTATTATATCCTGTGGGTTTGCTGCACTTAGCCATAGACTTCTATTATATCCTGTGGGTTTGCTGCACTTAGCCATAGACTTCTATTATATCCTGCGGGTTTGCTGCACTTAGCCATAGACTTCTATTATATCCTGCGGGTTTGCTGCACTTAGCCATAGACTTCTATTACATCCTGCAGGTTTGCTGCACTTGGCCATAGACTTCTATTATATCCTGCGGGTTTGCTGCGCTTAGCTATAGACTTCTATTATATTCTGCGGGTTTGCTGCGCTTAGCCATAGACTTCTATTATATCCTGTGGGTTTGCTGCACTTAGCCATAGACTTCTATTATATCCTGCGGGTTTGCTGCACTTAGCCATAGACTTCTATTATATCCTGCGGGTTTGCTGCGCTTAGCTATAGACTTCTATTATATCCTGCGGGTTTGCTGCGCTTAGCCATAGACTTCTATTATATCCTGCGGGTTTGCTGCACTTGGCCATAGACTTCTATTATATCCTGTGGGTTTGCTGCGCTTAGCCATAGACTTCTATTATATCCTGCGGGTTTGCTGCACTTAGCCATAGACTTCTATTATATCCTGCGGGTTTGCTGCGCTTAGCCATAGACTTCTATTATATCCTGCGGGTTTGCTGCACTTAGCCATAGACTTCTATTATATCCTGCGGGTTTGCTGCACTTAGCCATAGACTTCTATTATATCCTGCGGGTTTGCTGCGCTTAGCTATAGACTTCTATTATATTCTGCGGGTTTGCTGCGCTTAGCCATAGACTTCTATTATATCCTGCGGGTTTGCTGCGCTTAGCCATAGACTTCTATTATATCCTGTGGGTTTGCTGCACTTAGCCATAGACTTCTATTATATCCTGCGGGTTTGCTGCACTTAGCCATAGACTTCTATTATATCCTGCGGGTTTGCTGCGCTTAGCTATAGACTTCTATTATATCCTGCGGGTTTGCTGCGCTTAGCCATAGACTTCTATTATATCCTGCGGGTTTGCTGCACTTGGCCATAGACTTCTATTATATCCTGTGGGTTTGCTGCGCTTAGCCATAGACTTCTATTATATCCTGCGGGTTTGCTGCACTTAGCCATAGACTTCTATTATATCCTGCGGGTTTGCTGCGCTTAGCCATAGACTTCTATTATATCCTGCGGGTTTGCTGCACTTAGCCATAGACTTCTATTATATCCTGCGGGTTTGCTGCACTTAGCCATAGACTTCTATTATACCCTGCGGGTTTGCTGCGCTTAGCCATAGACTTCTATTATACCCTGCGGGTTTCCTGCGCTTAGCCATAGACTTCTATTATATCCTGCGGGTTTGCTGCGCTTAGCCATAGACTTCTATTATATTCTGCGGGTTTGCTGCACTTAGCCATAGACTTCTATTATATCCTGCGGGTTTGCTGCGCTTAGCTATAGACTTCTATTATATCCTGCGGGCAGTGGCGGCTGGTGAAGTTTTAAGATGGGGGGGGCGCAAGACCCCGCCCTTCTATTTTGACCCCTCCCATTTATCAGAAGCCCCACCCATTATAGACTCCACCCATTTTGTCCCCTATATTTTGCTTGCGTGAACAAATTCTCCCAATATATCACATATTAAGGGGTCTCTCAGTACTAGTATATCCCATAATAGGGTGCAGGGGCCCTATTATGGGATATACTGTGAGAGACACCCTATTATGGGATACACTGACCGAGAGTGGCACAAACCCCACATTACAGACCCCCTAGCACTAATCCCACAGTACAGGCCCCCTAGCACAAACCCCACAGTACAGGGCCCCTAGCACAAACCCAACAGTACAGGCCCCCTAGCACTAACCCCACAGTACAGGCCCCGCTAGCACTAACCCCACAGTACAGGCCCCCTAGCACAAACCCCACAGTACAGGCCCCCTAGCACTAACCCCACAGTACAGGCCCCCTAGCACAAACCCCACAGTACAGACCCCCTAGCACTAATCCCACAGTACAGGCCTCCTAGCACAAACCCAACAGTACAGGATCCCTAGCACAAACCCCACAGTACAGGCCCCCTAGCACTAACCCCACAGTACAGGCCCCCTAGCACAAACCCCACAGTACAGGCCCCCTAGCACAAACCCCACAGTACAGACCCCCTAGCACTAATCCCACAGTACAGGCCTCCTAGCACAAACCCAACAGTACAGGATCCCTAGCACAAACCCCACAGTACAGGCCCCCTAGCACTAACCCCACAGTACAGGCCCCCTAGCACAAACCCCACAGTACAGGCCCCCTAGCACTAACCCCACAGTACAGGCCTCCTAGCACAAACCCAACAGTACAGGCCCCCTAGCACTAACCCCACAGTACAGGCCCCCTAGCACTAACCCCACAGTACAGGCCCCCTAGCACAAACCCCACAGTACAGGCCCCCTAGCACTAACCCCACAGTACAGGCCCCCTAGCACTAACCCCACAGTACAGGCCTCCTAGCACAAACCCAACAGTACAGGCCCCCTAGCACTAACCCCACAGTACAGGCCCCCTAGCACTAACCCCACAGTACAGGCCCCCTAGCACTAATCCCACAGTACAGGCCCCCTAGCACTAACCCCACAGTACAGGCCCCCTAGCACTAATCCCACAGTACAGGCCCCCTAGCACTAACCCCACAGTACAGGCCCTCTAGCACTAATCCCACAGTACAGGCCCCCTAGCACTAATCCCACAGTACAGGCCCCCTAGCACTAATCCCACAGTACAGGCCCTCTAGCACTAATCCCACAGTACAGGCCCCCTAGCACTAACCCCACAGTACAGGCCCCCTAGCACACACCCCACAGTACAGGCCCCCTAGCACTAATCCCACAGTACAGGCCCCCTAGCACTAACCCCACAGTACAGGCCCCCTAGCACTAATCCCACAGTACAGGCCCCCTAGCACTAATCCCACAGTACATGCCCCCTTTCAATGTAGTGACCAGCATACATGTCCCTTTCAATGTAGTGACCAGCGTACATGCCCCCTTCAATGTAGTGACCAGCGTACATGCCCCCTTCAATGTAGTGACCAGCGTACATGCCCCCTTCAATGCAGTGACCAGCGTACATGTCCCTTTCAATGTAGTGACCAGCATACATGTCCTGCCTGTACCTACCTGTTCTGGCCTGGGTCTATCCATCCATCATGGATGAATGGACCCAGGCCAGGCCAGAACAGGTAGGTACAGGCAGGTCACCGTGCAAGATTTATCAAGTTACCCAGGCCGGGCCCAGACCAGAGTGTGCAGATATCATTATCATCATGGATGGATGGATGGATGGACCCAGGCCAGAACAGGTAGGTACAGGCAGGTCACGGTGCAAGAATAATATACCAAGCCAGGCCCAGACCAGAGTGTGCAGATATTATATATATCATCATGGATGGATGGATCATCCATCCATCCATGATGATATATATAATGATATCTGTACACTCTGGTCTGGGCCCGGCCTGGGTAACTTGATAAATCTTGCACCGTGACCTGCCTGTACCTACCTGTTCTGGCCTGGGTCCGTCCATCCATCCATCCATGATGATGATATCTGCAGCAGATATCATTATCATCATGGATGGCATGGCAGGCAATGGATGGCAATGGCATGGATGGCAGGCAATGGATGGCAATGGCATGGATGGCAGGCAATGGATGGCAATGGCATGGCATGGATGGCAGGCAATGGCATGGCATGGATGGCAGGCAATGGATGGCAATGGCATGGCATGGATGGCAGGCAATGGATGGCAATGGCATGGATGGATGGCAATGGCATGGATGGATGGCAATGGCATGGATGGCAATGGCAATGGCATGGATGGCAATGGCATGGATGGATGGCAATGGAATGGATGGCATGGATGGATGGCAATGGCAATGGCATGGATGGCAATGGCATGGATGGATGGCAATGGCATGGATGGATGGCAATGGCATGGATGGCAATGGCATGGATGGATGGCAATGGCATGGATGGCAATGGCATGGATGGCAATGGCAAGGCATGCATTTTTTTGTGGAGTGGACAGAGGCCTGAGGAGGAGGAGGACTGAGGACTTACCGGGCTGCTGCTGCACAGGGCTGGACTCTTCTCTCTCTTCCGACTCGAGGCCTGGATCCGAATGCGGTCTGCCGTCCGTCCACGAAGAAGGCCCGCCGCCCGATCCGACTCCTGGTCTCCTCCTGGTCCTGCACTGGTCCTCCTGGTCAGGTGCCGACTCGGCGTCGGCGAGTGCTCTGAGCGGACGGGACTCGGGAGTCTTCTATCTTCTCTCAGCTGCGGCCCGGGAAGGAATGGAACCCGGAAGGCGGAAGCGGTGATCGTGACGCCGGGGCAGTGCACCGCCCCACGCGTCACGTGACCAGATGATGTCCTTCTGTGATCAGTCCAGGCTGGAGTCTGGACCAATCACAGCCAGGTGGGGGTGGCCAAGCGCTCTTTTCTGCGCCCAGGTTACGCCCCAGAAGGCAGCCAATCGGCGCCTCTTCTGGGTCGTAAACCCCACCCCCTCTTTATCCACCACATAAGCCGGTCAGGCCGGCAACCCAATTTTTTTTTTTCCCCTAACTTTATTGTTTTTTTTTGTCTTTTTTTTTTTTCCTTTTTTTCTTAGGGGGGGGGGGGGCGGCGCCCTGGCGCCCCCTATGCACGGGCCGCCACTGCCTGTGGGTTTCCTGCACTTAGCCATAGACTTCTATTATATTCTGCGGGTTTCCTGCACTTAGCCATAGACTTCTATTATATCCTGCGGGTTTCCTGCACTTAGCTATAGACTTCTATTATATCCTGCGGGTTTGCTGCGCTTAGCTATAGACTTCTATTATATCCTGCGGGTTTGCTGCACTTAGCCATAAACTTCTATTATATCCTGCGGGTTTGCTGCACTTAGCCATAGACTTCTATTATATCCTGCGGGTTTCCTGCACTTAGCCATAGACTTCTATTATATCCTGCGGGTTTGCTGCGCTTAGCCATAGACTTCTATTATATTCTGCGGGTTTGCTGCGCTTAGCCATAGACTTCTATTATATTCTGCGGGTTTGCTGCGCTTAGCTATAGACTTCTATTATATTCTGCGGGTTTGCTGCGCTTAGCCATAGACTTCTATTATATTCTGCGGGTTTGCTGCGCTTAGCTATAGACTTCTATTATATTCTGCGGGTTTGCTGCGCTTAGCCATAGACTTCTATTATATCCTGCGGGTTTCCTGCACTTAGCCATAGACTTCTATTATATTCTGCGGGTTTCCTGCACTTAGCCATAGACTTCTATTATATTCTGCGGGTTTGCTGCACTTAGCCATAGACTTCTATTATATCCTGCAGGTTTGCTGCGCTTAGCCATAGACTTCTATTATATCCTGCAGGTTTGCTGCACTTAGCCATAGACTTCTATTATATCCTGTGGGTTTGCTGCGCTTAGCCATAGACTTCTATTATATCCTGCGGGTTTCCTGCACTTAGCCATAGACTTCTATTATATTCTGCGGGTTTCCTGCACTTAGCCATAGACTTCTATTATATCCTGCGGGTTTGCTGCACTTAGCTATAGACTTCTATTATATCCTGCAGGTTTGCTGCGCTTAGCCATAGACTTCTATTATATCCTGCGGGTTTCCTGCACTTAGCCATAGACTTCTATTATATTCTGCGGGTTTCCTGCACTTAGCCATAGACTTCTATTATATCCTGCGGGTTTGCTGCACTTAGCTATAGACTTCTATTATATCCTGCGGGTTTCCTGCACTTAGCCATAGACTTCTATTATATTCTGCGGGTTTGCTGCACTTAGCCATAGACTTCTATTATATTCTGCGGGTTTGCTGCGCTTAGCTATAGACTTCTATTATATTCTGCGGGTTTGCTGCGCTTAGCCATAGACTTCTATTATATCCTGCGGGTTTCCTGCACTTAGCCATAGACTTCTATTATATTCTGCGGGTTTCCTGCACTTAGCCATAGACTTCTATTATATTCTGCGGGTTTGCTGCACTTAGCCATAGACTTCTATTATATCCTGCAGGTTTGCTGCGCTTAGCCATAGACTTCTATTATATCCTGCAGGTTTGCTGCACTTAGCCATAGACTTCTATTATATCCTGTGGGTTTGCTGCGCTTAGCCATAGACTTCTATTATATCCTGCGGGTTTCCTGCACTTAGCCATAGACTTCTATTATATTCTGCGGGTTTCCTGCACTTAGCCATAGACTTCTATTATATCCTGCGGGTTTGCTGCACTTAGCTATAGACTTCTATTATATCCTGCAGGTTTGCTGCGCTTAGCCATAGACTTCTATTATATCCTGCGGGTTTCCTGCACTTAGCCATAGACTTCTATTATATTCTGCGGGTTTCCTGCACTTAGCCATAGACTTCTATTATATCCTGCGGGTTTGCTGCACTTAGCTATAGACTTCTATTATATCCTGCGGGTTTCCTGCACTTAGCCATAGACTTCTATTATATTCTGCGGGTTTGCTGCACTTAGCCATAGACTTCTATTATATTCTGCGGGTTTGCTGCGCTATCTGAATGCAGGAGTTTTGGTGCACTTTCTGAAAGCACACCACACCTGCAGGATATAATAGAAGTCTATGACTAAGCGGAGCAAACCCAGAAAAGTTGCAGATGCACCCGCAGTGCAGGTAAACCGCAGCACATCAGTGTGAAAGCAGCCTTATAGGGGGTTTAGAACAGTAAAGGTTTATTTATATTTACAGTTTGGGGGGTACAACCCCATAGTTGAGACGTGTTTTTATCACGTCCTCCCCCCCGCCCTTAGCTGCAGTGGCCAGTAGGGTTGCCAACTCATTCCTTTAAACCAGGACACACATTAACCTCTTCCCGACCGCCTGCCGCCTATTTTTGTGGCAGTGCGGCCCTACTGCGCAAACCGACGTAGACCTATGTCGGTCACGCGCCTGCAGCTCCCGCCCCCACTTGGCAGCGGGGATGCCGATGCATGGGGCAGGCGGCTCCGATTGCTGCTTGACACCCCGCTGAGAGAGAAGAACGGTCGGCTGTTATAAACACAGCTGACCGTTCTTCTCCCTGGAATGATCACAGAGTGCCTGTGATCCTTCTATATAGGATCAGAGGTCTCTATGATAATTTCACAAGCCACGCCCCCATACAGTTAGAAACATGCCCCCTAGGTACATATTCAACCCTTTGATCGCCCCTGGGTTAACCCCTTCCCTGCCAGTGTCATTATTACAGTAACAGTTCATATTTTTAGCACTGATTACTGTAGTAATGTCACTGGTCCCCCCAAAAGTGTCAATTAGGGGTCCGATGTGACACCCGCAATCGTTCCCCCGCTGATAGAGAAGAATAGTCAGCTGTTGAGCGACTGTGATCCTTCTATATAGGAACACAGGTCTCTATGATCATTTCACAAGCCACGCCCCCCCCCCCACAGTTAGAATCACTCCCCTAGGCTCACATTTAACCCCTTGATCACCGACAGTGTTAACCCCTTCCCTACCATTCATTATTACAGTAACAGTGCATATTTTTAGCACTGATTACTGTAGTAATGTCACTGGTCCCCCCAAAAGTGTCAAAAATGTCAGTTAGGGGTCCGATCTGTCCGCCGCAATGTCGCAGTCCTGCTAAAAATTGCAGATCGCCGCCATTACTAGTAAAAAAAAAAAAAAACAATAAAAATGATATAAATCTTTCCCGTAGTTTGTAGACGCGATAACTTTTGCGCAAACCAATCAAAATACACTTATTGCAATTTTTTTTTTACCAAAAATATGTAGCAGAAAACAAATTGGCCTAAAATGTTAAAAAATTTTGTTTTCTACTTTTTTTTATTGGGAATGTTATATAGCAGAATGTCAAAAATATAGTTTTTTTTATTAGAATTGTTGCTCTTTTTTTGTTTATAGAGCAAAAAATAAAAATCGCACAGGTAATCAAATACCACCAATAAGAAAGCTCTATTTGTGGGGGAAAAAAAGACGTCTGCCTGGAATGGGGGTCGGGAGGAGGTCGGGAAGAGGGAGAGTGGGAGGGGGGGGCCAAGTCTTTGCACCATGGGCCTCTGGTTTGCACTCTCCCCCTGGGCTGAAAGTTGCCAGTCAGCCCCTGCTTCCAGTAGTGCAGAAAGGTACTAATGCATGCCAATGCACATGGCTGTGGCACACTAGTGTGGGTATCAAGGAGTTAGCAGGCAGTGCGGTTCACTCCTAAGAGACCACAGCTAGTGTGAACAAGCCCAAAGGGCTTCTATGATCTGTAAGAGTTGTAAACTCTTTTTTACCTAACATGCCTGCAGTAGTTATCTTGCTTATACAGAATACTTTATTAATCCCAAAGGGAAATGATATCCATTGTAATAACTGACGGTCAATTGGTCTCCATTCTATGATACTAGTGGGATGCTGAGGATGCCACTTTTTCACCCACCATACCTTCTTGCTCTCTGCTGTGCCTCAGTGAGCCGTTCTCTATGACCTTCAGGCATGGATAGGGTAGCAAGAACACCATTGAAAATGTTTGCTAGGCAATGCCACATGAAAATGACAAAGTATTCCTCCCACTGACACCAATGATGGGGCACTATTCCTCCCACTGACACCAATGATGGGGCACTATTCCTCCCACTGACACCAATGATGGGGCACTATTCCTCCCACTGACACCAATGATGGGGCACTATTCCTTCCACTGACACCAATGATGGGGCACTATTCCTCCCACTGACACCAATGATGGGGCACTATTCCTTCCACTGACACCAATGATGGGGCACTATTCCTCCCACTAACACCAATGATGGGGCAATAATCCTCCAACTGACACCAATGATAGGCCACTATTTCGCCCACTGACACCAATGATGGGGCACTATTCCTCCCACTGACAACAATGATGGGGCACTATTCCTCCCACTGACACCAATGATGGGGCACTATTCCTCCCACTAATACCACCAATGATGGGGCACTATTCCTCCCACTGATATGCACAATGCGGCACTATTCCTCCCACTGACACCAATGATGGAGCACTATTCCTCCCACTGACACCAATGATGGGGCACTATTCCACTGACACCAATGATGGGGCACTGTTCCTCCCACTGACACCAATGATGGGGCACTATTCCTCCCACTGACACCAGTGATGGGGCACTATTCCTCCCACTGACACCAGTGATGGGGCACTATTCCTCCTACTGACACCAATGATGGGGCACTATTCCTCCCACTGACACCAATGATAGGCCACTATTTCACCCACTGACACCAATGATGGGGCACTATTCCTCCCACTGACACCAGTGATGGGGCACTTTTCCTCCTACTGACACCAATGATGGGGCACTATTCCTCCCACTGACACCAATGATAGGCCACTATTTCACCCACTGACACCAATGATGGGGCACTATTCCTCCCACTAATACCAATGATGGGGCACTATTCCTCCCACTGACAGCAATGATGGGGCACTATTCCTCTCACTGACACCAATGATGGAGCACTATTCCTCCCACTGACACCAATGATGGAGCACTATTCCTCCCACTGACACCAATGATGGGGCACTATTCCTCCCACTGACACCAATGATAGGGCACTATTCCTCCCACTGATACCAATGATGGGGCACTTTTCCCCCCACTGACACCAATGATGGGCCACTATTCCTCCCACGAATACCACCAATGATGGGGCAGTATTCCTCCCACTGACACCAATGATGGAGCACTATTCCTCCCACTAATTCTAACAATGGGCACTATTCCTCCCACTGATACCAACAATGCGGCACTATTCCTCCTACTGACACCAATGATGGGGCACTATTCCTTCCACTGACACCAGTGATGGACCATCATTCCTCCCACTGACACAAACAATGGGGCTCTATTCCTCTCATTGATACCAATGATGGGGCACTATTTCTCCCACTACTAAAACCAATGATAGGCCACTATTTCACCCACTGACACCAATGATGGGGCACTATTCCCTCCACTGACACCAATGATGGGGCACTATTCCCCCCACTGACACCAATGATGGGGCACTTTTCCTCCAATTGATACCAGCGATAGGGCACTATTTCTCCCACTGATTCCAGCAATGGGGCACTATTCCTCCCTCTACTAAAACTAATGGTAGGGCATGGTTTACTCCCACTGATGCCAGGGTGTTTTTTAATCCCACTGGTCACAGTTTGGCCCCCCTAAAGCCTGAAGGACAGTTAACTGGCCCTTTGAAAGGAAAGTTTAGAGACCCCGTGGTGGAATAAAGAAAAAATGTCTTAACAATCCAGAGCTGAACTCTGTTCAGATTTGACTCTGCTCCAGCTCCGGAGCTTATCCACAGGAATACAAGCTGTCCTCTGGCCCAAGGCCATGGGGCCAGCTGCAAACTCCATAGCTTTGCCAACCCTAGCTGGTGTAATGAACTTAACAGCTTTTCCTTTCAAAACCGCATCCCCCTTTTAATTGGACTTGAGCTCCCTTAATTTTATTCTGATTTAATGATTGGTTATTTCTTTTTCAGGTTGCCAAGATGGATTACAGCTCGTTCAGCGGGGCTCCACGGTTCTTGACCAGGCCCAAAGCCTTTATGTTATCTATTGGTAAGGATGCCACACTGAGTTGCCAAATCATTGGAACTCCCATCCCCGAAGTCACATGGGAAAGGGATAAGGCCCACATTGAGTCAGGAGGCCGCTTCAAGATGACAGAAGATAGCGGCTTATACCAGCTCACCATATATGACCTCACCGCAGAAGACAGCGGCCAATACATCTGTAGGGCGATCAACAACATTGGAGAATCTTTTGCAGCAGTCACCATCAAGGTTGGCGATGAAAAGGAAGGCGCCCAAGTGGAATGTGCTCCATTTTTCATTCTCAAACCAACCAACACCAGGCTGAACCTGGGAGAGGATGCCATTTTCCGCTGCAGAATTCAGGGTCACCCACGGCCAGTCGTCAGTTGGGAAAAAGACGGGAGGGCTTTGGGGACATCGATTGACTCAAACAGAATTCAAGTCGAGGTTGACGGGGAGTCAAGCGCTTTGAGAATCCACTGCATTCGGTTTTCAGATAGCGGGACGTATATTTGTCGGGCCGAGAGCCCTATGGGCCAAACCAAGGCGTCCGCTTCGCTAGTCATCGACTCTTTCTCCAACTTCAACGCCAACAGCACCGCTGCTCTTGAACCTGCTTACGGAAAAACGGCATCGCTTTTGTCTCACCTGCAGAGAAGGCGAGAGGAAATACGGAAAACGGACTATTCCATCCTTGGTTCCTATGAGTCCAACGCAACTTCCTATGGTGCTCTGGACTCACTGACTGGTCTAGGCTTAAGTTTGTCCATGGACTATGAAAGGGCAGCTACTCTTACCCCAAAAATAGGGCGCGATAGCTCCTACAGTGTCCTCACACGCACCTGCACAGTGACAGAGGGCAAACACGCCAAAATGAGTTGCTTTGTCACTGGGGAGCCCAAGCCTGAAATAGTTTGGAAAAAGGATGGGGAGGTGATTGCGGAAGGGCGCAGACACGTCATCTACGAGGACGAGCAAGAAAACTTTGTCCTGAAAATTTTATTCTGCAAACAAATCGACAACGGATTATACACCTGTACAGCTTCGAACTTGGCTGGTCAAACCTACAGCTCGGTGCTTGTCATAGTGAAAGGTTAGTGCTGCGGGGCAAGTGGGTGGGGGATCATGTTATATTGTTGTAGTAGTTATTATTACCTGGAAATACCATCTGTTAAAGTTTTTACTTTGCTTGCTGTTCAGCATTTTCATCATTGCATATGCCAAATGTTTGTGTATGTCAGACACTGCTACCACCAACCATAGGTGTGTGCATGGGGTGTGTTGGATGTGCCTGGGCACACTCTAATCACGCCATGTGCATTAGCATTTTCACTACTGGTGGAAAACCGGTTTCTGCTCCTTTCCATCCCAAGGCTTTCATCTGCTGCATTGAGAGCAAAATGGGGAATCAGTGCTTGTAATTACCACACCAGTACCGATCATTCACTGTGCTCATTCATAACTGAAGCCTAGTAAACTGTGTTCATTCATTCTGTGCAGCTGAAGCTGCAGAAAGAACAGGGGAAAGTGTCCCTTTCTCTGTCTCAAAAGTGAGATCCCTGATATTTCACCCCCCCAAAAAAAATAAAAATAAAACTATTGCAAAAATAGATGTGAAAATTAAAAAATTGCAACAAATAATAAAAAAGTAAAAATAATAGAAAATGTAAAATAAAAAAAAAAAAAATTAGGGGGTTCTCTGTATGTGTGTGTGTTTGTATATATTTACATACATGTGTGTATATATATATATATATATATATATATACATGTGTGTATATATATATATATATATATATTATATTATCAAAAGTATTGGGACGTCTGTCTTTACACACGCATGAAGTTTAATGGCATCCCAGTCTTAGTCTGTAGGGTTCAATATTGAGTTGGCCCACCCTTTGCAGCTATAACAGCTTCAACTCTTCTGGGAAGGCCGTCCACAAGGTTTAGGAGTGTGTCTATGGGAATATTTGACCATTCTTCCTGAAGCGCATTTGTGAATTCAGGCACAGATGTTGGACAAGAAGGCCTGGCTCGCAGTCTCCACTCGAATTCATCCCAAAGGTTTTCTATCTAGTTGAGGTCAGGACTCTGTGCAAGCCAGTCAAGTTCCTCCACCCGAAACTCGCTCATCCACACTATATTGCCAAAAGTAATGGGCCACCCCTCTAAATCATTTGGTGGAGGGGGGATTATGGTGTGGGGGTGTTTTTCAGGGGTTGGGCTTGGCCCCTTAGTTTCAGTGAATGGAAATCTTAAGGTGTCAGCATACCAAGACATTTTGGACAATTTCATGTTCCCAACTTTGTGGGAAGAGTTTGGGGATGGCCCCTTTCTGTTCCAACATGACTGTGCACCAGTGCACAAAGCAAGGTCCATAAAGACATGGAAGAGCGAGTTTGGGGTGGAGGAACTTGACTGGCCTGCACAGAGTCCTGACCTCAACCCGATAGAACACCTTTGGGATGAATTAGTGCTGGGACTGCGAGCCAGGCCTTCTAGTCTAATGGGCCATACACACTATAAGATTTTCTAAAGACTTTTTCCTTTAGACTTACCAAAACCATATAATATGAGGTCAAACCTAAACACTTTCAATTTGTATGCAATCTGGCAGGCCCTTGCACTACATAGAAAAGGTAAATCTGAAGGAAATCTAACCACAAAAGTTGGATAGTGTGTATCCAGCTTAAGATCAGCACCTGACCTCACAAATGCGCTTCTGGAAGAATAGTCAAACATTCCCATAGACACTCCTAAACCTTGTGGACGGCCTTCCCAGAAGAGTTGAAGCTGTTATAGCTGCAAAGGGTGGGCCAACTCAATATTAAACCCTACAGACTAAGACTGGGATGCCATTAAAGTTCATGTGCGTGTAAAGGCAGGCGTCCCAATACTTACTATATATATGTACAGTATATACACGCTCATACGCATGTGTGTTCCAGCTGAACACACCTATGCAATCAACATCTTACATGACTGAGAGCTGTAAGAAAATCAGTTGAAGGATAAGCCACTTGAAGGCTGCGCTGTGCTCAGTGGTTCTAAAATGACCCATGAGCTAATGGTTGGGCTGCTCTCCCCACACATTTCAAAAGACAATGAAAGCTTATTGCTTGAAGGTTATGCAAATGATTAACACTTTTTTTTAACCACAGACCTAGAACCAGTAAAGCAAAAAAAAAAAATGCTACCAGTTCTGGACCCGACAGTCAGGTACCTACCATTTTTCAAAGTGAGCCCAGCAAGCGCAGCCTCCATGTTTCTTCCCTTGACAGTAGAACTTTAAAGTAAACCTGTGCTTGGCCACCATTCTGGACCCCAAGCACATATTCATCTTCCCTTCACTCCCCCATAACTCCATCCCACATCCAGGAATAAGGAGAGGAAGCCTCATGTCATGGCTTGAAACTTACATGGGGCTAAAGACTATCACAAAGTGGCTATTAACCAAACACTTGTGTTGTCACATGGAAGGAAAGTCAGTCCCACATAACTCCTATTAGAGGCGTAACTAGAACCTTGAGGGCCCTGGCAGAAGAAACTATGAAGGGCCCCCAGAACCCCTAACTGGGGCCCTTCCCTTCAAGCCTCGGGCTCTTCCCACGGATCCTGGGGCCATATACTCTCATTGCGGGGGCCCTTTATTATGGTCCTGCAGCGGGACCCTTTCACAAGTTCTGCAGTGGTCCCCTTTCCTGCCATCTATGGCCTCCCCACGGTGGTGGAATGGCAGGGCCCAGTGGCAAGTGTGACCTTTGCAATCCTGGAAGTTGACCCATTGGTGTCAGTAGTTTTCATTTTTTGGTATTTTAATTGTATTATTTTTTATCATTTTATTTTATTTTTTTACAATGTCACTGACTATGACTCTGTCCATTCAGAAAAGGAAGGAGCTGGTAAATTACATATTTACTGGCCCCTTCCTGGTTGTCTATTGTGACACATCCCCTGCAGCAGCCGGCAGGAGAGGGGAGGGAGCACAGTGAGGGGGGAAGGGGGGCAGCACAGTCGACCAGGGGAGCACACAGGGGCCCAGAGACAGCAGAACACAAGTGAACTGGATAGGAGGAGTGGCGGGGGAAGCATACAGAGGAACCAATCTCCTCCATTTTCCTCCTGCAGCACAGGGGGAAAAAGGAGGACACTGATTTCTCTACATGCTGCCCCCCACCCCCCTCCTATCCAGGTGTACAGGGGAGCCGCACAGGCCGCCTGGAGCATGGGGCCCGGTTGCAATTACAAACCCTGCAACCCCTGTAGTTACGCCCCTGACTCCTATAGATGGAAGTACTGGGTATCTATGTTTCTTCCTGAATGGGGCAGTGGAGGAGAGATTGCTGATTGGGTTGTCATTAAAGTGAACCTGTTGCTTTGCCCTGCATGAGCAAAGAAGAGCTAAGCTAAGTTTATATTGGCATGAAAGAAGCTCTTGGCCAGCAAAGGTTTCCCAGACACTATGAACTAAAGGGTTTGTTAAGGTGGATCTGTACTTTGCTCATGGGAAACAAAGTAACATGCACACTTTACACAATGGACCATACGCAGTGTATCATCAACTATTCCCTCCCACTTCCCCATGTGATAGCACTTAGTCCTTGTGGATGGCTGCTCGGGCACCAAAAGCCTCACTGTGGAAGGCATGGAGAACGTCATATGAACCTCATACATTAAAGTATGATCTAAAAGTAAATTGGCATGGCGGGTTGAGTGTAGACAACAGAACATCCAGAGATAAAAAAAACAACTTAGTAGGGGCCAAACACAAGATTGCTTTAAGCACACTGGAGGCTTATGAAGGAATTGATACTGCAGCAGCCTTTCCTTCTGGTGGGAATTTTACAGCCAGGATTGGACATATAAAGTGTCAGCCCAGCAGTCCAGCCAGTAGGAGTATCTAGAATACATGTTGATAGGTGGGAACATCTGAACACCTAAACTTCAAGGTGGACAGATAATTGGGAATTCTGGCAAGGCAAAGTCACTATTAGGGTATCCAAGAAATTTAAGAGGCCAGGAGCTAACTCAGGTCCGCCATGTTCCATCCAGGGCTTTTTTTCAGCAGGAACGCGAGGGAACGCAGTTCCGGCACCTCCAGCACTGAATGTATGTAATGGCAAGGGGTGTGGGGTGTGTTGGAGGGTTTCTTGATGGGGATCTATTGTCACTGGTAGGGATCTGGTATTGTGCGAGGGTCTATTGTTGCTGCTGGGTGATCTATTGTTGCTGGGGGGGGGTCTTATGTTGTTGGTAGAGGTCTATTGTTGGCTGAGCTATTGATACTGGTTGCTGGGAGAGCCGTTGTTGCTACTGGAGGGGGTCTAATGTTGCTAGGTTGAATCTTTTGTTGCTGGGTGAGGTATTTTGTTGTGCATGGGAGGTGGGTAGGGGATGGAACCAAGGGACAGTGATCAGAGGTGGGTAGTGGGTGGAGACAAGGGGTGATTCAGAAGGGGGGAGTTCCTGCACCTGTCCTCCAAGAAAAAAAGCCCTGGTTCCATCTATAGCTAAAGTATCAGTTTTGGGAAGACTGACTCTTTAAAGGGTCTCCTTCAAGTTAAGTCAAAGATTCCTGCAATAGAAGAACAATTCTACTTACCTTCCTAGTAGACTGTCTCTTCTACCTCCCTACATTTCAGTGCTGCAGCCTCTGTAAGACTGTTTGGCATTTGACACTTCTAGGTTGATTGGATTGCATTAAAACACTGTTGTGTGCTTGGCCAACATATCCCCCAACCACAGCGACTGTACACTGGACTGTCAGAGTCGTTGGGTGTGAAAGAGTATGTACACTCCTTGGCACTGAACTCCTTGGTATCATATTATACATTTAAGCCATTAAGGGCTAATTAAAACATATGCTAGTTTAGGCTGGAGATACTGAGGAGACCTTGAGGTTATCTTCTTGCTGACCATCATCTTCTGTAACACTCTCCTATCAGTGTGCTACAAAGAAGACCCAGGCAAACCAGAGCGTCGTACCCAACTGTCCTTATAATTATCATCCATTCTAGTCACAGATAAGGATCTCACAGCATATGGCAGGGGTACTGAATTAAAATTCTCCAAGGTCCATTCAGTAAAATTGTCTTCCAGCAGAGGTCTGAAACTCATGTCGGCACCATGTGGCAGCTCAGCACCATGTGGCTTGGTGTGGCGCGATTTTGAAAAAAGGTTTGGGGATTTCTTTCTCCATGTTTGTATGGATGGATGGGGGGAGTTGCAAGAGAATGAATGGTTGCTAGTACTGCCATTCATCCTAGTAACCAATCACTTGCTTGTTAACCTTGGGTTCCTTAGTCTGTACACCTGCTATGCCCATTATGAGGGGCTCCCACCATCCCTGTGCTGAGTTCCCAGGTCTGTACCCATTATAAGGGATTCCCATCATCCCTGTGCTGATTTATCAGGTCTGTACACCTTCTATGCCCATTTTGAGGGGTTCCCACCATCCCTGTGCTGAGTTCCCTAGTCTGTACACCTGCTGTGCCCTATTTGAGGGGTTCCCACCATCCCTGTGCTGAGTTCCCGGGTCTGTACACCTGTTGTTCCCATTATGAGGGGTTACCACTATCCCTGTGCTGAGTTCCTGGATCTATATACCTGCTGTGCCCATTGTGAGGGTATTCCCACCATCCTTGTACTGATCTCCCAGGTTTGTACTCCTACTGTGCCCATTATGAGGGGTTCCCACCACCCCTGTGCTGAGTTCTCGGGTCTGCGCACCTGCTGTGCCCAGTATAAGGAGTTTCCACCATCCCTGTGCTGAGTTCCTGGGTCTGTACACCTGCTGTTCCCATTATGAGGGGTTACCACCATCCTTCTGCTGAGTTCCCGGGTCTGTACACCTGCTGTGCCCAATATGAGGAGTTCCCACCATCCCTGTGCTGAGTTCCCGGGTCTGTACACCTGCTGTGCCCATTATGAGGGGTTCCCACCATCCCTGTGCTGAGCTCCCGGGTCTGTACACCTGCTGTTCCCATTATGAGGGGTTCCCACCATCCCAGTTCTGTGCCCGGGTCTGTACACCTGCTGTGCCCATTATGAGGGGCTCCCACCAACCCTTCTGCCTTTTCCTATTCTTATTTTCCTTCTTTTTTTCATCCTTTCCTTCCTTTCTTTCTTCTTTTCTTATTCTCCCCCCCCCCCCCCCCTCCTAGTCCCTTCTTCCCTTCCTTCCTTTCCATTTTGTTCCCTCCATTCCTGCCTCTCTACTTCCTTTTCTGTTCTTTTCCTCTTTCCTTTCCTTGCCTTGATTTTTCCTTCCTGAAGGTGATGTCATCCTCACCCAGGCAAGGAATGAGGAAGTGGGAGCGGAGGGTAACTGTAATTTTTGGGGGGACGCTGTAAGAAAAATCCCTGGAAAATCACCTAACCAGGCTTTCGCCTTTATTTGTACAATAATTCATCATGGGGGAATAAATCAGTCTCTGCACAAGAAGAGCTTACACTCTAATGTCCCACCACTGTCACACGCTATTCTTATTATACAGTACATTTATATAGCTCTGACATATACCATAGACAGTGCTGTACAGAGAAAACTGAACCAGTCATATCAGTCTCCACAGCAGAAAAGCTTACACTCTAGAGTCCTAACCACAGTCACCCATTTGGGGTTCCAAAATTGTCAAAAGCCCCTCAATTTCTTGGTATGTTTTTTGGTGGTGGAAAGAAACCAACCTTTATCCAGATTTTCTGTAGGAGTGTTATGGAAGCAACTCAGAAGATATCCAGCACGTCAGGTACCCAGCTATATATAGACTCAGCTGGGAGATAATCCCCAGATACAGCGCCTCCAGTATTGCCTGATCTTCCAAAATAGAATGGAGGGAGTCAAACAGTTATTTGTAGAATGTATAATGGTTCACAGAGGGTATTCAAAGCTTTCCCCTCCCCTGTCCACAACCATTCTGCCCCTTCTTTTTTCCCCATGGTCCATATTTGACTCCCGTTCTCAAATACCCTTCAATTCAGTCCCTGATCAACTTACTGTATATACTCGAGTATAAGCCGACCCGAATATAAGCCGAGGCACCTAATTTCACCACAAAAAAGTGGGAAAACTTATTGACTTGAGTATAAGCCTTGGGTGGGAAATGCAGCAGCTACTGGACCCAACTGGACCACTATGAGACCCAAAACAGGGGCTGTGGCATGGTACAGTCCATGCAGGCTGTGGGCATTGTACAGGAGATGGTACAGGCATGGTACGGGAGAGGGTACAGGAGATGGCACAGGCATGGCACAGGAGATGGCACAGGCATGGCACAGGAGATGGTTCGGGCATGGCACAGGAGATGGTACAGGCATGGCACAGGAGATGGTACAGGCATGGCAAAGGTGATGGTATGGGAATGGCCCAGGTGATGGTATGGGTATGGCACAGGAGAGGGTACAGGCATGGCAAAGGTAATGGTACAGGAGATAGTACAAGCATGGCACAAGAGATGGTACAGGCATGGCACAAGAGATGGTATAGGCATGGTACAGGAGAATCAGTGCTGCAGGCATGGTACAGGATAATGTCCTGTACCATGCCCGTAGCACTGCATGAGGAAATGCAGGGGCTGCGGAGGAGTCTCACTAACCTGTCAGTGAGGCACCTTACATTTTAAAATGGCGCCGCCCGGTGCCAACACATCACCGCGCATGCGCTGCCGATGATCGGGAAAGCCCATACACGTTTGGCTATTCCCAGGCAGACGGCGCATGCGCAGTGACGTGTTGGCGCCGGGCGGCGCAATTTTTAAAAGGTAAGTGAGACCGTGACTCAAGTATAAGCCGAGGGGGGCTTTTTCAGCATAAAAAAACATGCTGAAAAAGTCGGCTTATACTCGAGTATATACGATATACTCTCTTCCATGTTCAATTTAGTGAGCAGACACAGTTTACCTAATAATAGGTGAGCTGCAATAGTGTCTGATTGGGCAGCATTGTGTGGGTGGGTGCAGTGTGGTGCTGCAGCAATAACACACAAAGTCCAGATGCAAATAAAAGAACTTGTATTGAAGTCAAAGTAAAATAGATGAGAACAATCCCGGCAGAAGGAAGCCCAACTGGGAACACTCACATATGACAGCAGCATGTGGTGAAGCAGGTCTCAGCTGAGCTGATAGCACCTATCTTGAGTGGCAGAATGCTTCCTGGCCGGTCCAAGCCCAAGTAGGAAGGTTTCCAGGAACAGTGACAAATCCCTATGCTTTCCCTACTCTTCTGGAACATTTTCCTGCTGCTAATACTGTCCCAGACAGACAGACGACCTGTCCCTACACTATCCATACGCTTAATGTGCACTAAACCCAAGAGCCAGGGACTTAAATAGACTCTGCCTGACCCAAGATGGCCGCAGAGTCACATGGGCTGACAGCATCCAACTAGATCACTGTGCCAGTGGCGCAGAAAATGATAGAGGAACCATGTTCCTCCTGATTTCCTCTCCCTCTGCTCTGCCGCTGCGTTTGAGCATGACCTGCAGAGGAGAAAATATACTGCACCTGCCTACAATTCTTACCAGTGTATTGAATGACCAGAGGACAAAGACACATGGTGCCTAAATTAACCAGTTTAGGAATAGTACACATTTGCTAGTATATTTACAAAGGAAAGTGAGATTATGAGCGTCCCTTATCAGCATGGCTAGCCTATCCTGTCTTTATAGACTCTATAGAGTATTCTGCATGGAGATCTCAGAACCTTACTGAGT
Organism: Pelophylax lessonae; assembly: GCF_965119305.1. NCBI lineage: Eukaryota > Metazoa > Chordata > Amphibia > Anura > Ranidae > Pelophylax > Pelophylax lessonae. The sequence continues at coordinate 16,616,351 of NC_138772.1, forward strand.
AGAGATCCCAGGAGCTCATTGCATGACGCTCACTGCATTGAGTATTTAGGAGCTCACTACATCTCAGAAGTTTGCTACATTGAAATTCCAGGAGCTTACTGCATGGAGCTCACTGCAAAGGGGATGTCAGAGTTCATTACATGTGGACCTTAGGATGTTATTGAACGGAGATCTTAGGAGCGGATTGCATAGAAATCTCTGGAATTCACTGTACAGAGATCTCCAGATTTGACTGTAATAAAATTCCAGGAGCATACTGCATGAAGATCTCAGGAGCATACTGCATAAAGATCTCAGGAGCATACTGCATGGGGATCTCAGGAGCATACTGCATGGGGATCTCAGGAGCATACTGCATGGGGATCTCAGGAGCTCACTGCATGGGGATCTCAGAAACTCACATCACAGAGATCTTTATAGCCTACTGTAAGGAAATCGCTATAGCTGAGAGCCCATGATCTTACTTCTTGGAGTTCACAGGAGTTTACTTCATGGATACCTTAGAAGCTCACTGCATGGCAATCTCAGGAGCTCACTGCATTGGAAACTTAGAGCTCACTGCATGGAGACCTAAGGGACTCACTGCATGGAGACCCCAGGAGCTCACTGCATGGCGATCTCAGTAGTTCACTGCATGGGGAACTTAGGAGCTCACTGCATGGAGACCTTAGGAGCTCAGTGCATGGAGACCTAAAGGACTCAGTGCATTGATACTTCAGGAGCTCACTGCTTTGAGACCTTAGGAGCTTACTGTATGGATACCTCTGGAGCTCACTGCATGGAGACCACAGAAGCTCACTGCATGGAGACCACAGAAGCTCACTGCATGGAGACCACAGGAGCTCACTGCATGGAGACCACAGGAGCTCACTGCATGGGGATCTCAGAAACTCACATCACAGAGATCTTTATAGCCTACTGTAAGGAAATCTCTATAGCTGAGAGCCCATGATCTTACTTCTTGGAGTTCACAGGAGCTTACTGCATAGTGATAACAGAAGATTACTGCATAGAGATTTCAGGAGCTCACTTCATGGATACCTTAGGAGCTCACTGCATGGAAACCTCGTTAGCTTACTGCATGGAGATCTCAGGAGCTCACTGTATGGGGAACTTAGGAGCTCACTGCATAGAGACCTTAGGAACTCAGTGCATGGAGACCTTAGGAACTCAGTGCATGGAGACCTAAGGGACTCAGTGCATGGAGACCTAAGGGACTCAGTGCATGGAGACCTAAGGGACTCAGTGCATGGAGACCCCAGGAGCTCACTGCATGGAGATCTCAGTAGCTCACTGCATGGGGAGCGTAGGAGCTCACTGCATGGATACCTCAGGAGCTCACTGCTTTGAGACCTTAGGAGCTTACTGTATGGATACCTCAGGAGCTCACTGCATGGAGACCTCAGGAGCTCACTGCATGGAGACCTCAGGAGCTCACTGCATGGAGATCTTAGGAGCTCACTGTATAGAGACCTCTGGAGCTCACTGCATGTAGACCACAGGAGCTCACTGCATGGGGTTCTCAGAAACACACATCACAGAAATCTTTATAGCCTACTGTAAGGACATTTCTATAGCTGAGAGCCCATGATCTTCCTTCTTGGAGTTCACAGGAGCTTACTGCATAGTGATAACAGAAGATTACTGCATAGAGATTTCAGGAGCTCACTTCATGGATACCTTAGGAGCTCACTGCATGGAAACCTCGTTAGCTTACTGCATGGAGATCTCAGGAGCTCACTGTATGGGGAACTTAGGAGCTCACTGCATAGAGACCTTAGGAACTCAGTGCATGGAGACCTTAGGAACTCAGTGCATGGAGACCTAAGGGACTCAGTGCATGGAGACCTAAGGGACTCAGTGCATGGAGACCCCAGGAGCTCACTGCATGGAGATCTCAGTAGCTCACTGCATGGGGAGCGTAGGAGCTCACTGCATGGATACCTCAGGAGCTCACTGCTTTGAGACCTTAGGAGCTTACTGTATGGATACCTCTGGAGCTCACTGCATGGAGACCTCAGGAGCTCACTGCATGGAGACCTCAGGAGCTCACTGCATGGAGATCTTAGGAGCTCACTGCATGGAGATCTTAGGAGCTCACTGTATAGAGACCTCTGGAGCTCACTGCATGTAGACCACAGGAGCTCACTGCATGGGGTTCTCAGAAACACACACCACAGAGATCTTTATAGCCTACTGTAAGGACATTTCTATAGCTGAGAGCCCTTGATCTTACTTCTTGGAGTTCACAGGAGCTTTCTGCATAGAGATACCAGAAGATTACTGCATAGAGATACCAGACGATTACTGAATAGAGATTTCAGGAGCTCACTTCATGGATACCTTAGGAGCTCACTGCATGGTAACCTCATGAGCTCACTGCATGGAGATCTCAGGAGCTCACTGTTTGGGGAACTTAGGAGCTCACTGCATGGAGACCTTAGGAACTCAGTGCATGGAGACCTAAGGGACTCAGTGCATGGAGACCCCAGGAGCTCACTGCATGGAGATCTCAGTAGCTCACTGCATGGGAAACTTAGGAGCTCACTGCATGGAGTTCTTAGGAGCTCACTATATAAAGGCCTCTGGAGCTCACTGCATGGAGACCACAGGAGCTCACTGTATGCAGAACTTAGGAGCTCACTGCATGGAGCCCTCAGGAGCTCACTGCATGGAGATCTCTAGAGCTCACTGCATGGAGACCTCAGGAGCTCACTGCATGGAGAATTTAGGAGCTCACTGCATGGAGACATTAGGAGCTCACTGCATGGAGACATTAGGAGCTTAGTGCACGGAGACTTTAGGAGCTCATGGTCTCAGTGGAGACCATGGGAGTTTACTGCATGGAGACCTCAGGTACTTACTGCATAGAGATCCTAAAAACTCAATTCATACAGATTTGCATAGCTATAAGGAGATCCAATGATCCTCCTTCCAATGAGCTTAGGACCTCACTACATAGGGACCTTAGGAGCTTTTGCCAAACATATACATATTGACATTTGTTCTTTTAGGAGCAGAATCATATAGTTGATAATTCATAAACTGACAGATTGCTGAAATCTTCCGAATTTGTGAATTTGAAAATTGTGGGTTTCCCTGGTTCAGTCATTTTTTACTAATTTGCTTTCATTCCAAAGATAACTCGTTATTCTTTTATTAAGAAGTTTTTAAATATTCAATTCTATATTTGTAAATTTAATATTTTCTTCCTGTTTTCCCATTAAGAGCCCAGAATCCCCTTCAGATCTAAGTTGAGAGATCTGGAAGTTCGGGAGAAGGAAACCGCCACCTTCCAGTGTGAGGTCCCTCAAGCCATTACCGAATCGTCATGGTACAAGGAGGAAACCCAGATCCAACAAAGTTCCAAATACAGCATCGAGGAGGAGGGGACCATCCGGAGACTCACCATACAGAACGTCACCGCGGACGATGACGCAGTCTACATCTGTGAGATGAAGGAGGGAAGCCGAACCATTGCAGAACTCTCAGTTGAAGGTCAGTCCACCCAAAACTGAATTTTTGAGGTTTGCATGGATGTATATTCATGATACATGTTACACTGGGGGGGCATTTGTGATACTGTGTGAATCCACCAAAACAACAATGTCCACTACACCAGGGGCTGAAGATCTCAAATTTTTCTACACAAGCTTTGCTGTCGTTCCAATTACAATCCCAGTAAAAATTTGGGTTAAATTGGTCTGCTAGCCATTGTCAATTAGACAGAGGGTGCCAACAAGCATGCAGGCAGTATTTGACTTTCTTATTGGAAAGGCAATGTCCATATTATTTGTGCCAACACCTGATAGTCACAAATCCCATTTTGGGATCCCATATTTGTATAAAGACATGTCAGCAATGGCGTTTTTCGTATTGACATCCTAAAAAAGGTTCTTTTGAATCACATAATATTGAATAACTCTGAAGTTATTACTTCTGCTTTTTTCTTTTTCCAGTGTTTTAATAGCTGTCATCTCAGGCTAACCAGGCTAACCTTAACTGCCTTGCTGAAGTACAAAGAGTGCATCCTTTGGTGTACTCCTTCTCAAGGCGTCATTTACATCTATGGCTACAACTGTATGTGTAGCCTTGCTAATTCCCATGGTGAAAGAACAATTGGATAACTACTATTTTCTTTAAATACATAGTAATATCAAAATTGTACAGATAAACCCAGGTCTGGTGGGAAGAAAGGAAAGACGGGAAGGGAGGGGGGGGGGGGAGAGAGAGAATGGATGAGTGGAGAGAAAATTGCCAGCAAGTCCTGAAAATGGGGATTTACATGTGCCCAAACATATCAATCAAAATCAGTTAAAAGAAATGTATGAAAATGTATTCAAAGTACAAAATGATAAAAGAGCAGTCACAATTAGTAAATAAAAAATGCATGTATTGCATCACATGATCTGGTAGGTGGATCATATGATCTGGGTGGTGGATCGACGCGTTTCGCTCAAGATCACTTAGCTTCTTCAGGATCTAATTGTATATGCGTACAGAAAAACTCTTATTCAACCAATATCCTAGAAGGACACTGAAACCTTGGATTTTAGAGTGGGAGTGGCACAAAAAGATGGAGAGACCAGTCTATTTATTGCCAAGCAACGGATGTAATAGAAAAGGAAAAGGCCACCCAGACAGGGGCTCCTAAACCAAACTATACCAAACAGTCAGATCCAACATACAAAAGTACCCAAATATGAGACCAGCAACCATAGGATACAGTGACCTGGCGATTGTCCCAAAGGAACGTATAATATTATATTATATTTATTACATATATATATTATTATTATTATTAATATGTAGCACCCTCCTAGGTAGGTGCTAGAGCAGTGGTTCTTAACCTGGGTTCGATCGAACCCCAGGGGTTCGGTGAGTCAGTCTCATGTGATTCGTTATGACACGCCCCGCTCATCCCCCTGAGAAAATATTACTAATTGTGAGGCCGAGTGCACCCCGGGAAATCAGAGCTGCGGTCGGGACAACTGACAGCCATTACACATAGACACTTGACGCTCCGCCCCCTGTACCTCCCCCAGCAGGTTTCCAGCCTATCTCCTGCAGGCTGCTTGCTGCTTGAGTGGGCGGTATGGGGATGTACCTGCCCACGGAGATCGCACCCGCCTGGAAGAGGGAAGTGTGAGCAGCTGAGCAGAGGGAGCCAAGTGAATGTTCCTGGAGGTAGGCTCAGCTAGCTGTACATGGTGGATTAGTTTACAAGCACCTCTATGCTAAGTCTGCTGAGTTACTGCAGCTTAGTATAGAGGTGCTGTTAGCTGACAGATGGAAATGCATGTCCTTTTCTTTTAGCTCAATAAAGCATTGTGAATGCCCCCTGGTGTGTGCCCTCCTGATACCCCATGGTATGCCCTCCCAACACCCCCCCTCCAGTGTGTGCCCTCCTGACACCCCATGGTATGCCCCCCCCCCCCCCCAGTGTGTGCCCTCCTGACACCCCCAAGTCACACTGATTTGCAGTAAATATTCATTATTATGTTTTTGTTTTTTGTGTGAAAATCATGTTTTAATGGTTTTGTTCTTTGTTCTTAATGTAGTTTTGTTCTTAAATGGTTTTGTTCATTTTGTGCACCTATGTATAATAAATATATACCTAAATATATATACCTATGTTTTGAATTTGAAAAAATCATATTTTATTTTTCCAATTAAGAAGGGTTCGGTGAATGCGCATATGAAACTGGTGGGGTTCAGTACCTCCAACAAGGTTAAGAACCACTGTGCTAGAGATAGAGTATAGTTTCTGGCTCTGTCTGCTTACCAGAGGAGCAGCAGGCAAATCTATATTGCTTTCTGCCTACCAGAGAGCAGGATCTGTTAGTTAGGTCTGCTCATTGTGCTCAGTATGTGATTCATTGGGTCTAGAGAGTGTTTCACACTGGTCCAATAGGGAGGCATGTTGGACAGTGGGAGGAAACCTGACCAATGGATGCATAGGCTTTGGTACAGTCTTGTGATTGGCAGGGGCAGGCTGCCTCGGTGCATTCTGGGATACTGTATAAAAGCCAGAAGCACATGTGCTGCGGAGTCTTTGGCTGGAGAGAGGGTGGCGGCTGCCTTCCCCTCTGTAGCAGTAGCACGTGACCTCAGGAGGTCATCCTGAGGGCCAGAGGAATGGAGCTGAACCCAGAGGTCCAGGAGAGCTGACTGAGGGGGAGACACTGGAGACCCTAGAAAAACAGTGTCCTGAGTATAGGGGCTCGTGTCAAGGGGCCTGACCTGAGGGGGGCCACCCCGAGAGTAGGATAGTCAGTGGATGGGTGTCAGCAGTTAAGAAAAGAGGATACTGAGGAGAGTGTCCTGAAGATAAACATAGTTCATCAAGTCATCTTAGGAAAGAGACTTAAATGTAAATTCACCTCAGTGGCAAGGTGGATCAACAGCCTGGCTGTACTGAGAGATAGAAGTCCTCCAGTATTGTGCATAGTTAATTTGAAGTATCCCACTATTCCCTTCTCCCAACCCTAATTTGTAATAAAAACCCAAAAAACTACATCCCCCTGGACTGATTGTTGGACGAGCCGAAGAGGAAAAAAACTGAGAGATTGTGCATGCCATGGTTGCTAATGGTAACTCAGGGGGACCCGTAAGTGTGAAATCTGGCAGTCCCCAAAGGGTCAGTGCTACAAATACATAGTAATGTCCAGTGGTGGCTGGTGCTCCGTGGGTCAGGGGCAGTGTTGCCAACCCCTCGGAGGGAAAATTACTGGCAGAACGTCCAAAATTTACGGACGGCACCATTTTTTTACTGGCAAAAAATCATGAAATTTACTGACCAAGCCGCATTTTTTACGGACACTGAAAAAAGTACCTAAAATAAAAATTTTCAGTGCTAAACAGTGCAAATATCAATATTTTAACTATAAACATATAGCTAGTGCTATTAGCAATGTGTTTAAGTTAAACAAAAGTCAAAAAACATATTTCTCAATTTACATGAAGGCTGGGTTACCATAACCCAGCCAGCACAGAGATCCCCCTTACATCAGAGTCTGCAGACTCTGGTCAGACATGGTACAGGAGGTGGTCAGAGACTGCGGACATGGTACAGGAGGTGGTCAGAGACTGCGGACATGGTACAGGAGGGGGGTCAAAGACTGCGGACATGATACAGGAGGTGGTCAGAGACTGCAGACATGGTACAGGAGGGGGGTCAGAGACTGCAGACATGATACAGGAGGTGGTCAGAGACTGCGGACATGGTACAGAAAGTGGTCAGAGACTGCGGACATGGTACAGGAGGGGGGGTCAGAGACTGCGGACATGATACAGGAGGCGGTCAGAGACTGCAGACATGGTACAGGAGGGGGGTCAGAGACTGCAGGCATGGTACAGGAGGTGGTCAGAGACTGCGGACATAGTACAGGACAAGGTCAGAGACTGCGGACATAGTACAGGACAAGGTCAGAGACTGCGGACATAGTACAGGACATGGTCAGAGACTGCGGACATGGTACAGGAGAGGGTCAGAGGCTGTGGACATGATACAGGACAAGGTCAGAGACTGCGGACATGGTACAGGAGGGGGGTCAGAGACTGCGGACATGATACAGGAGGTGGTCAGAGATGCAGACATGGTACAGGAGGGGGGTCAGAGACTGCGGACATGATACAGGAGGTGGTCAGAGACTGCGGACATGGTACAGGAGGGGGGTCAGAGACTGCAGACATGATACAGGAGGAGGTAGGTCCTACCCATCCATCTACCTACCTACCTGTGTGATATCAGGGGAGCTACCAGTACCTACCCATCCATCTACCTACCTACCTGTGTGATATTAGGGGAGCTACTTACCTACCCGGTAGGTAGCTCCCCTGATATTACACAGGTAGGTAGATAGATGGATGGGTGGGTGGGTAGGTAGGTAGCTCCCCTCACATCACACAGGTACTACTGGTAGATAAATGAGTGGATAGATAGGTAGCTCCCCTGGGGTCCCGGAGTGGCAGTGAGGTGACAGGCAGTGAGGCAAGGAATGGAGTGACAGTGTCCGGCGGGGACCGGGTCAGAGACTCAGAGGCAGGGAAGTGGGTCAGGGAAGGCAAGGCAGTACAAGTTACAGCACTTACATGAAACATCTCCGACTCCTCGTGACGCCAGGACCAGTGTGTGCCCCCCCTCACCCTTCCATCCAGAAGAGAGGAGCCGGCTCTGAGTATGACTTACCTGCGGCGGATGGATTGGACAGTCAGTGGCCATGGTGCCCAGCACGGCTATGCCCGCACGGATAGGTAGGTGACCCCCTCCATAGCTCACGCCGATCGCCCCCCCCCCCCCTCGGTGAGCGGATGAAGCTCAGGCTGTGTCAGGCAAAGTTCCGGCCGGGTCGGCTTCATTACACAGGCGGGAAAACTTAAATTAGTGCGGAGGGGCAGGGGCGGAGGCAGAGGCGGGCCGTGGCACTCGTCCAACGTCGATAACTCGGGGATCTCCGGAACTGCGTGCCGCACATGCGCAGTTCTGACAGTGCCGCCGCCGCCGTAGATTTACTGGCACTTTTCTCCTGCTACGGGCATTTACGGCAGGAGAAAAGTGCCCTGTTTTAACGGGCTGTCCGTAAATCTACGGGCGGTTGGCAACACTGGTCAGGGTGGGGGGGGCGGCAGATGGACCTGACTACAGACCACACCAGCTCCAGACCGCACCGCACACCATATTCCCCCCAGGTCTCCGGCTCACTCACCCTGTGCTGCCCCTGGACTGACATGTGGAGGCAACGGCAGCAGGGGCAGCTTCCCCCTCAGTCTCCTCCGTGTCCCCCTTTGTTGGTAGGGCTTCCCCTGTGTCTCCTCCCTCCTCCTTCGCCAATAGGATGGCTTCTTCTTTTGGCCAATCGGGAAACGGGTCTCAGGACCCGCTTCCTGATTGGCCAGGAGGAGAATCCATGTGACAATAGCGAATATATACATTCGCTATTGTTACACAACTGGGTGGGCTCAGGGCTCAGTGCTCTGCCCCCCCGAGCCCACCCATTTTTTTAAGCTTATTATTGAAGCTCTAATCAGGTGCTTAAAAAAAAATTCCCTCATTGGAATCCATGCATCCGGCGCCCTGCATGTAGATTAGGGGGCCGGACGCATAGATAGGGGGGGCGGCGCCCTTGCGCCCCTAATGGACGGGCTGCCACTAGTAATATCACTACTGAGATGTCTATTTCACGATTTTAACCCCTTTGTTTTTATATAACACAAGGTTATTTTCGGGGTTCCCCTGCCCTGAGCATGGGAAGGTAGAATAATCCTGGAGCCTGGAAAGTTCTATACAACAAAGTTTATTTATTGGGTATATTTTTTTTGGCTCAGCGAGCAACAAGACACGACTTATAATTCTATATTCATCATCCCCCGTCAGGATGCCATGGATTCCCGAGACATCATAAAGTCCTGCTACATAGACATGTATTAGTTATTAATAACTGAAACACTGGAGAGACGGTGATACCAGCCGGCTAAACTAAGAACTCTACACCATACCACACCCATCCTTCCTTCTCTACAAAGACAAACTGCTCAATAGGTCCTGCCCCCTATATTGTCAAAAGTATTGGGACGCCTGCCTTTACAGGCACATCAACTTTAATGGCATCCCAGTCTTGGTCCGTAGGGTTCAATATTGAGTTGGCCCACCCTTTGCAGCTATAACAGCTTCAACTCTTCTGGGAACGCTGTCCACAGGGTTTAGGAGTGTGTCTATGGGAATGTTTGACCATTCTTCCAGAAGCCCATTTGTGAGGTCAGGCACTGATGTTGGATGAGAAGGCCTGGCTCATAGTCTGTACTCTAATGCATCCCAAAAGTGTTCTATGGGGTTGAGGTCAGGACTCTGTGCAGGCCAGCCAAGTCAAAGCAAGGTCCATAAAGACATGGGTAAGCAAGTTTGGGGTGGAGGAACTTGACTGGCCTGCAGAGTCCTGACCTCAACCCAATAGAACACTTTTGGGATGCATTAGAGTACAGACTATGAGCCAGGCCTTCTCATCCAACATCAGTGCCTGATCAGTGCCTGGGATGAATTAGAGCCTTCTTGTCCAACATCAGTGCCCGACCTCACAAATGCGCTTCTGGAAGAATGGTGAAACATTCCCATAGACACACTCCTAAACCCTGTAGACAGCCTTCCCAGAAGAGTATAAGTTGTAATAGCTGCAAAGGGAGCTGCAAAGAGTGGGCCAACTCAATATTAAACCTACCGACTAAGACTGGGATGCCATTGAAGTTCCATGTGCCCTCCGAATCTTCAAGGTGCGATTAAGGTGGTCAGATGAGACTAAAGGGAATTATTTGGCCTCAACACCAAACGATATGTCTGGCAGAAATCCAATACAGCTCACCATCCAAATAACTGCTGTTAGAAATGTTCATTCACAAACTGAAGCATAGTAAATACAGTTTTCAATGCTTCAGTGATGAATTGGTACCGATCACTCACTGTGTTCATTCAGGAAAGGAAGGGGCCAGAAAATGACATATTTACCGACCCCTTCCCGCGCTCCTCATCCTGAAACCTCCACCTGTGTGCCTGCAGCAGCTGCTGGTGGGAGAGGGGAGGAGGGAAGCCAGCAGCGCTGCGAGACAAAGTGGCACACGGGGGGGGGGGAGGGTCCGGTCAGCGTGTGTACAAGAACCAATCCCCCTGCAGTGCAGCGGGAGGGAGAAAGAGGAGGAGAAGCTTGCAGCGCTGCGGAGGGGGTGGGGGGCCTGAGGAGGATCGGTGTCTGCAGGAAGACAGTACAGCTAGCCCTCCTACTCAGCAGATGCCAGCCCCCCCCCCCCCACCTTTTAAACTGATGGGGCCTGGGCCCAGTACAGGAGGGCTGGCTGTACTGCCTTATCAGCGGCCCTGACACCAAAGGGTGTGACCACCCTTTACCTTGAAACCAGCATCAGTTCTTCTAAGTAGACTTGCAGACAGTTGTTAAAGGAGCTCGGCAGGTAGGTTGTTCTATGTACATCTCGGAGAACTAAGCACAGATCTTCTGTGGATGTCGGCTGCCTCAAATCCTTCTGTCTCTTCATGTCATCCCAGACAAACTCCATGACCAGCCTCCAACCTCTTCTTTTGGCCGATCCAGCACTCCCCTGAAAAGAAAAATAATGGCCTTCAACCTCCCCTATAGCCAGTTTAACACACACCTATAAAAAGTACAAGCCTCCAACCTCTTCTTTTGGCCGATCCAACACTCACCTAAAAAGAAAAATACTGGCCTCCAACCTCCCGTATAGCCAGTCCAACACACACCTAAGAAAAGTACCAGCCTCCAACCTCTTCTTTTGGCCGATCCAACACTCACCTAAAAAGAAAAATACTTGCCTCCAACCTCCCCTATAGCCTGTCCAACACACACCTTAGAAAAGTACCAGCCTCCAACCTCCATATAGCAGGTCCAACACACACCTAAGAAAAGTATTAGCCTCCAACCTCCATATAGGAGGTCCAACACACACCTAAGAAAAGTACCAGCCTCCATCCTCCATATAGCAGGTTCAACACACACCTAAGAAAAGTACCAGCCTCCATCCTCCATATAGCAGGTCCAACACACACCTAAGAAAAGTACCACTCTCCAACCTCCATATAGCAGGTCAAAAACACACCTATAAAAAGTACAAGCCTCCAACCTCTTCTTTTGGCCGATCCAACACTCACCTAAAAAGAAAAATACTGGCCTCCAACCTCCCGTATAGCCAGTCCAACACACACCTAAGAAAAGTACCAGCCTCCAACCTCTTCTTTTGGCCGATCCAACACTCACCTAAAAAGAAAAATACTTGCCTCCAACCTCCCCTATAGCCTGTCCAACACACACCTTAGAAAAGTACCAGCCTCCAACCTCCATATAGCAGGTCCAACACACACCTAAGAAAAGTATTAGCCTCCAACCTCCATATAGCAGGTCCAACACACACCTAAGAAAAGTACCAGCCTCCATCCTCCATATAGCAGGTTCAACACACACCTAAGAAAAGTACCAGCCTCCATCCTCCATATAGCAGGTCCAACACACACCTAAGAAAAGTACCACTCTCCAACCTCCATATAGCAGGTCAAAAACACACCTATAAAAAGTACAAGCCTCCAACCTCTTCTTTTGGCCGATCCAACACTCACCTAAAAAGAAAAATACTGGCCTCCAACCTCCCGTATAGCCAGTCCAACACACACCTAAGAAAAGTACCAGCCTCCAACCTCTTCTTTTGGCCGATCCAACACTCACCTAAAAAGAAAAATACTTGCCTCCAACCTCCCCTATAGCCTGTCCAACACACACCTTAGAAAAGTACCAGCCTCCAACCTCCATATAGCAGGTCCAACACACACCTAAGAAAAGTATTAGCCTCCAACCTCCATATAGCAGGTTCAACACACACCTAAGAAAAGTACCAGCCTCCATCCTCCATATAGCAGGTCCAACACACACCTAAGAAAAGTACCACTCTCCAACCTCCATATAGCAGGTCAAAAACACACCTACGAAAAGTACCAGACTCCAACCTCCATATAGCAGGTCAAACACACACCTACGAAAAGTACCACTCTCCAACCTCCATATAGCAGGTCAAACACACACCTAAGAAAAGTACCAGCCTCCATATAGCAGGTCCAACACACACCTAAGACAAGTACCAGCCTCCAACCTCCATATAGCAGGTCAAACACACACCTAAAAAGAGAGAGTGTGTGGAGAGATATGCAGTGTACAGACCAGGCCTTTTTTTTTCTCAATGCAGAGAAATACAGGCAGATGCTCCATCATGTCATACTGTCAGGGAGGCGCGTGATTGGTCCCACATTTAGTGCCGGTTCACACTAGGGGGATGCCAGACATCGCATGTGATTCGTACCACATTGCTGTGCAGATCACATGAGATGTCTGTGCAATGCAATTTCAGCCATACAAACCGCATGGCTGAAATCGCATATCGCATTCACTCCAAAATGGTGCAGGACCCTTTTTTTTGGTTCACACTGGAATCTGTTCACACCAATGCGATCCGATTCCTAAACTATTGCATAGCCCTCATTGCTAGTTAAAAAAATAAAAATAATAAAAATGACATAAATCTTTCCCCTAGTTTGTAGATGCGATAACTTTTGTGCAAACCAATCAAAATACGCTTCTATATAGGATCACAGGTCTCCATGATCATTTCCCAAGTCCCTCCCCCATACAGTTTGAATCACTCCCCCTAGGCTCACATCTAACCCTTTTGATCGCCACTGGGTTAACCCCTTCCCTGTCAGTGTCATTATTATAATAACAGTGCATATTTTTAGCACTGATTACTGTAGTAATGTCCCCCCAAAAGTGTCAAAAATGTCATTTAGGGGTCTGATCTGTCCACCGCAATGTCGCAGTCCTGCTAAAAATCGCTGATTGCTGCCATTACTAGTAAAAAAAAAAAAAAACAATAAAAATGACATAAATCTTTCCCCTAATTTGTAGACGCGATAACTTTTGCGCAAACCAATCAAGTTACACTTATTGCAATTTTTTTTTACCAGAAATATGTAGCAGAATACAAATTGGCCTAAAAGAATTAAAAAATTTTGATTTTTAAATTTTTTTTGTGGGGGAATGTTATAAAGCAGAATATTATTATTTTTTTCCCCAGAATTGTTGCTTTTTTTTTTGTTTATAGTGCAAAAAATAAAAATCGCACAGGTGATCAAATACCACCAAAAGAAAGCTCTGATTGTGGGAAAAAACGGACATCAATTATATTTGGGTACAGCGTCGCACGACCGCGCAATTGTCAAGTTAAAGCAACGCAGTGCCGAATCGCAAACAATGGCCCGGTCATTAAGGGGGAAAATCCTTTCCGGTCCAGAAGTGGTTAATAGGATAAAGTTGCCTAAATATAAATAACTTTTTAGATAATTTTTAGATGAATTCTCCGCATTTCTCACGCAGGGAACATAATCAAGAAGCTCCCGCGGAGGACGGCGATCCCGGTGAACGATACGGCCATTTTCTGCGTTGAGCTGGACAACGACTGCCAGACATCCAAGTGGATGATCAACGGTGAGGAAGTGAGAGCGGGCGGGCGGATCTCCATTACCTCTGCGGGCAAGCAGCACACCATGATCATCCGAGAGTGCCAGAACTCCGACGCCGGGGAGATCGCCTTCATCGCTGACGATTGCAAAACCTCCACCAAGTTCACCGTAACCGGTGAGTGCCGCTTACTTATCCCAGAGCTAACAAAGGGGCACACAAGATCCACCTATGGAGTACATGAATGTGTCAGAGCTCATGTTTTATTTATTTATTTCAGGTACTTATATAGAGCCGTCAATTTCCGCAGCACTTTACATATACATTGTACATTCACGTCAGTCCCTGCCCTCAAGGAGCTTACAATCTAAGGTCCCTAAGCTGTTATAGCTGCAAAGGGAGCTGCAAAGAGTGGGCCAACTCAATATTAAACCTACCGACTAAGACTGGGATGCCATTACATACACAGTAGGGCCAATTTTTTTATACAGGATCCAATTAACCTACCAGCATGTCTTTGGAGTGTGGGAGGAAACCGGAGTACCCGGAGGAAACCCACGCAGGCACACGGAGAACATGCAAACTCCAGGCAGGTAGTGTTGTGGTTGGGATTTGAACCAGCGACCCTCTTGCTGCTAGGTGAAAGTGCTAATCACTACACCACTGTGCCGCTCATGTTTCAAAATATAGAACTTTTATTCTATTTTACTGTTATTATTATATATTTTTTGATTATTATATTATTATGAATCTTTTTTTATTGCTATTAGTATTATTATATTTTTTTTATTTTATATATATATATATATATATATATACACACACACAATTATAGATTTTTTTTTATTTTTACACATATTCATTAATATATATTTATTATTAGTTGAAAGGTCCTGCTCATATTTATTATTATTATATTATTATGAAACTTTTTAATGTGATTTCTATATGTTTTTTAATTATTATATCATTATATATCTTTTTTTATTGTTATTATTAGTATTATTATATTTTTTAACACACACATATATATATATATATTTATATATATATATATATATATATATATACAGACACACACATATGGATATATATTTTTTATTATTACACATATTTATTTTTATATATTTATTATTAGTTGAAAGGTCCTGCTCATATTTATTATTATTTTATTTTTTTTATGA
>NC_138772.1:16636555-16666405 GCF_965119305.1 Pelophylax lessonae
CGCTGCAGGCGACGCATTTCTCAGTCCTTTAACCCCGTGTAGACAAATCAGCGTGAATGTCACCGGCTCCTCTACTTCTCGCATTTCAGAAGGCGATGACGGCTCGGTGTCGTGTGTCCGCCAACTGTATGATCCACGGTGACTCAGGGACATGAAACCGGAGCGCACGGCTATTAATACAGACTGTACTCTGCACCGCTCATTGCATCAGGCAGCAAACACAACCAGTACCTTGCAAAAGTATTCACCCCCTCCCTTGACATTTTCCACATTTCGTCATGTTACAACCAAAAAAGCGTAAATGTATTTTATTGGGATTTTATGTGATAGACCGACACAAAGTGGCACATAATTGTGAAGTGGAAGGAAAATGATAAATGGTTTTCAACATTTGTTTTACAAATAAGTCTGTGAAAAGTGTGGCTGCATTTGTATTCACCCCCCTGAGTCAATACTTTGTAGAACCGCCTTTCCCTGCAATTACAGCTGCAAGTCTTTCTGGGTATTTCTCTACCAGCTTTGCACATCTAGAGAGGACATTTTTGCCCATTCTTCTTTGTAAAATATCTCAAGCTCTGTCAGATTGGATGAAGAGAGTCTGTGAACAGCAATTTTCAAGTCTTGCCACAGATTCTCCATTGGATTTAGGTCTGGACTGTGACTGGGCCATTCTAAGATTGCCCTGTATTTGGCTCTATCCATCTTCCCATCAACTCTGAGCAGCTTCCCTGTCCCTGCTGAAGAAAAGCATCCCCACAAGATGATGCTGCCACCACCATGTTTCACGGTGGGGATGGTGTGTTCAGGGGGATGTGCAGTGTTAGTTTTCCACCACACATAGCATTTTGTTTTTAGGCCAAAAAGTTAAATTTTGGTCTCATCTAACCAGAGCACCTTCTTCCACATGTTTGCTGTGTCCCCCACATGGCTTCTCACAAACTGAAAACGGGACTTCTTATGTCTTTCTTTCACCAGTGGCGGCTGGTGCTCAAAACATTTTTTTGGGGGGGGGGGGGCAAACAGAAAAATGTAATAGGCATTGCTTTGCGGCAAAAAACGCTGTAAAAAATTGCGTGACTTTGAGGTCACAATAGTGTGAAAGGGGCCTTCAGTAATTAAGGTATAGCGTGCCCCCTTTCAATGCACAGAGACCAGCGTGCCCCCTTTCAATGCACAGAGACCAGCGTGCCCCCTTTCAATGCAGTGACCAGCGTGCCCCCTTTCTATGCAGTTACCAGCGTGCCCCCTTTCAATGCAGTGACCAGCGTGCCCCCTTTCAATGCAGTGACCAGTGTGTCCCCTTTCAATGCACAGAGACCAGCGTGCCCCCTTTCAATGCAGTGACCAGCGTGCCCCCTTTCAATGCAGAGATGCCAGCATGCCCCCTTTCAATGCAGAGTGACCAGCGTAAGCGAGTCCCCCCCCCTCCCCCCCCCACGTGAGACCAGTGCACTTACCTCAGCCTACTGGAGGATGTTGCAGAGAAGATCCATATAGAGGATGTGTCAGAGGGGGTCCATATGGAGGATGTGGGGGTGTCCGGTGACACTATGGAGAACAATAGTACAGTGAGTGGGGGCCGATCACACAATAGAGGCATGAGATGACAGTCACTGGGGTAACAATAAGACCCCCCCTCCCCCGGACACCCTCCTCCCCTCCCCGGGCACCGCACACCCGGAGGCCCGGATGACACACAGCCGATCCCTACCTGCCGTGGAACCAGTCCTTGCAGGTGTTGCACTTGATCATGAAGTGAGTCACGTTGTAGGGCAGCAGGCGGCAGATGCACCCCGCTCACAACACTCCCAGCCAGGGACGGAGGACAGGACACCGGGGGGAGTCGGGAGAGCAGAGGGGAGCCGGGCGGCACAGCTCGGGATTCGGGCACAATGCGGGGGGCTGAATGTGGGAAACTTTCCGTGGGCTCTCCCCAAGCTCCTCACGGATCAGAACGAGGGAGGCGGCGGCTGAGCGGGGCTTGAAGCGGGGACAGGCAGCGGCGGCTCGCGGCTTCTCTTCAGTCCTCCCGCCTCCTCCCCAGCCAATGGCATGGGGTTTGCCTTTCGGCCAATCAGGAAGCGTGTATCGGACCCGCTTCCTGATTGGCCAGGAGGAGGATCCGTGTGACAATCGCGAATTTTCATTCGCTATGGTCACACAATGGGTGGGCTCGGGGCGCACTGCTCTGCGCCCCGGGTCCACCCTTTACTGCAGCCTATTAGAGCCTCTGGCTCTAATCGGGTGATGCAAAAAAAAAAGCCCCATTGAACTCCATGCGTCCCTGCGCCACCAACACACCGGCCGCCACTGTCTTTCACCAATGTCTTTCTTCTTGTCACTCTTCCATAAAGGGCAGATTTGTGGAGCGCACGACTAATAGTTGTCCTGTGGACAGATTCTCCCTCCTGAGCTGTGGATCTCTGCAGCTCCTCCAGAGTTCCCATGGGCCTCTTGGCTGCTTCTCTGATTAATGCTCTCCTTGCCGGCCGGTCAGTAGGTCAGTTGGTAGGTTTGTAGTTGTGCCATACTCTTTCCATTTTCCCATGATGGATTGAGCAGCGCTCCATGAGATGTTCAAAGCTTGGGATATTTCTTTATAACCTAACCCTGCTTTAACCTTCTCCATAACTTTATCCCTGACCTGTCTGGTGTGTTCCTTGGCCTTCATGATGCTGTTTGTTCACTAAAGTTCTCTAACAAATCTCTGAGGGCTTCATCTTCATCAAAAGTTCAATTTTGGTCTCATCTGACCAGAGCACCTTCTTCCACATGTTTGCCATGGGCCTCATGGCTTCTCGCAAACTGCAAACATGGCTCCTTATGGCTTTCTTCTTGTCACTCTTCAATAAAGGGCAGATTTGTGGAGCGCACGATTAATAGTTGTCCTGTGGACAGATTCTCCCTCCTGAGCTGTGGATCTCTGCGGCTCCTCCAGAGTTACCATGGGCCTCTTGGCTGCTTCTGTGATGAATGCTCTCCTTGCCCGGCTGGTCAGTTTAGGTGGACGGCCATGTCTTGGTAGGGTTGCAGTTGTGCCATACTCTTCCCATTTTCCGATGATGGATTGAACAGTGCTCTATGAGATGTTCAAAGCTTGGGATATTTTTTATAGCCTAACCCTGCTTTACACTTCTCCACAACTTTATCCCTGACCTATCTGGTGTGTTCCTTGGCCTTCATGATGCTGTTTGTTCACTAAGGTTCTCTAACAAACCTCTGAGGGCTTCACAGAACAGCTGTATTTATACTGAGATTAAATTGCACAAAGGTGGACTCTATTTACTAATTAGGGGACTTATGAAGGCAGTTGGTTCCACTAGATTTTTAGTTGGGGTAGCAGAGTAAAGCCCCGTACACACAATTTTGTCCGCCGACTACAGCCGACTGCAGAAGTGATGTCATGTGATGGTTAACTTTCCCTGTGTTTTTTCTTTTCTGAGCATGCCCAGTCTTGCAAATCTGCTGTCTGTCGGCCGAATTCTGTATTGACTGGCGAACAATCGTCCGTTCTGGTGTCGGCATACTAAAATTTTAATGCTTGCAAGACAGATTCTTTTGGGCCGAAAGTGTGCTGTCGGCTGTCGGAAGCATCATACTAACAAGCCGAAAATCGGCCGATCGTTCGGCGGCCGAACATTTTCGGCCAACAATCTGTACGTGTGTACGGGCCTTAAAGGGGGTGAATACAAATGCACGCCACACTTTTCAGATATTTATTTGTAAAAAATGTTGAAAACCATTTATCATTTTCCTTCCACTTCACAATGATGTGCCGCTTTGTGTTGGTCTATCACATAAAATCCCAATAAAATACATTTACGTTTTTGGTTGAACATGACAAAATGTGGAAAATTTCAAGGGGTATGAATACTTTTTCAAGGCACTGTAATGTGATATTAAAGGCAGAGCAGCCCAGATCCTCCTCTTCTCGCTCCTGGCCCCTCCCTCCTTCCAAGTGCCCCCACAGCAAGCAGCTTGCTATGGGGGCACCCGAGCAGACTTGCCCCCGAGCCACTGCTCTCTATGTCCATTCACACACAAAGCAGCGGCTCAGCCCCACTGCCTCTCTCTCCTCATAGGCTCACTGACTGTGATTGACAGCAGTGGGAGCCAATGGCTGCTGTCCCAGCCAATGAGGAGGGAGAGTCCCCACTCCCCAGAGAGCCAAGGCTCCCCTGCACAATGCTGGGTCGCGATGGGGCTTAGGTAAGTATTTGGGGAGTTGCTGAACACAAAAGGTTTTTTTATCCTTCATGCATAAGAATGAGAATGAGCCTTTAGAACCACTTTAACCACTTCTGGACCGGAAGATTTCCCCCCTTAATGACCAGGCCCTATTTTGCGATTCGGCACTGCGTTACTTTAATGGACAATTGCGCGGTCGTGCGACGCTGTACCTAAATAAAATTGATGTCCTTTTTTTCCCCCACAAATAGCACTTTCTTTTGGTGGTATTCGATCACCTGTGCGATTTTTTATTTTTTGCGCTATAAACAAAAAAAGATCGACAATTCTGAAAAAAAAACAACAATATTTTTCACATTTTGCTATGTAACATTCTCAAAAAAAAAAAGTTTAAAAATCTAAATTTTTTAACATTTTAGGCCAATTTGTTTTCTGCTACATATTTTTGGTAAAAAAAATCCCAATAAGCGTATTTTGATTGGTTTGCGCAAAAGATATACGAAGTTAGTCTACTAACTACGGGAAAGATTTATGTCATTTTTACTGTTTTTTTTTTTTTTTTACTAGTAATGGCGGCGATCTGCGATTTTTAGCGGGACTGCGACATTGCGGCGGACAGATCGGATCCCTAACTGACATTTTGGACACTTTTGGGGGGACCAGTGACATTCCTACAGTAATCAGTGCTAAAAATATGCACTGTTACTGTAATAATGGCACTGGCAGGGAAGGGGTTAACCCTGTGGGTGATCAAGGGGTCAAATGTGTACCTAGGGGCGTTTTTCTAACTGTGGGGGAGGGGCTTGTGAAATGATAATAGAGACATGTGATACTATATATAGAAGGATCACAGGGGCTCTGTGATCATTTCAGAGAGAACAACGGTCAGCTGTGTTTACAACATCCGACCGTCCTTCTCTCTCAGCGGAGAACGATCGCGGGTGTCAGGCGGCAATCTGAGCCGCCTGCCCCGTGCATCGGGGTCTCTGCTGCCAAGTGGGGGGCGGGAGCGCGCCGCCAGCGGTGCGCGCTCGCCCCCTAGCTGCAGGCCCGCGACTGGCGTAGGTCTACGTCATTCCGTGCAGGAGGGTCACCCTGCCGCAGTAAAACTGTGGCGGGCGGTCCGGAAGCAGTTAACATGTATGGAAATACAACGCGTTTCACTGTGTTTGTCATCATGTCTCACCGTGAATCTTTTCTTAAGCAATAATTTGTTAATCTGATACAAAGTTACTTACCCTGAGATCTGGCCAATAACAGCTCTTCCTCCTGCAGGCAAAAACACTAAGCCACTGCCTCCCAACTAACAGCAGCATTGTCAACCTCGACCCCCCCCCCCTCCCCTCTCCTCCTCAACCCCCCCCCCCCCTCCCATCACCTCTTAATTTGGCTGTTGGGCTGCTTTTCAGGTCTACGCATACTACACATACCACCTACATCACTTTCCTTTTTTCTCCACAGTTTTAAGGAAACCGCCTTCTAATGCCCCAATTGACCCCCTGGTGATGGAGAAAACCGACACGTCCGTTAAATTAGTCTGGTCCCCTCCCCCGATGGATCGTCCGGTGCCCATCGATGGCTACATCGTAGAACGTAAGAAGCTCGGAGCCATGACCTGGGTCAGGTGCCACGAATCGGCCAACGTGCCCATCCCAGAGTTCACAGTCAGCCGCGTGCCAGATGAAGGAAGCTATCAGTTTCGCGTCAGTGCCGTCAACAGCTACGGACAGAGCCCGTACCTGGAGTTCCCGGGAACGATGTATCTAGGTGGGTGTTTATGGATGGTGGGGTATGGCTGTTACTCTGCTCTGCCACCACAGAGCACTGGAGAGGGAGGGGAGTGGTCAGTTTTCTGGCTGTGCTGAGAACTCAGCGTGCTCTCCTCCAATGATCAGATCACGATGATCACGCCCTTCCCAGCACAGCCATTCACAGGGAAGAAAAGTTTTGCTGCTGTTTCCCCTCCCCCCAGCTCTCTGAGCTCCTTATGCAGCTGAGAACAGAGATTATGTGATTGCTGATATAAAAAAAAAAAAAAAGGATTTATAATTATTATTATAATTATTATTATAATTATTATTAATTCATTATTTATAATTATTATTATATATATATATATATATATATACACACACACATATATATATATATATATATAATTATTTAATATATATATATTATGAATTTTATATTATATTAGTATAACTATATTTGCAGCTGTTAAAATAATTATTATAAATACATTATATATATATATATATATATATATATATATATATATATATATATATATATAATGAATTTTATATTATTATAATATATATTATATTAGTATAATTATATTCCCAGCTGTTTAATTATTCTAAATAATACATACATATATATATATATATATATATATATATATATATATATTTATATATATATATACACACATATATGTGTGTGTATATATATATATATATATATATATATATATATATATATATATATATATAATTATTTTATATATATATATATACATATATATGTAATGAATTTTATTTTATTATATTATATGTTATATTAGTATAATTATATTCCCAGCTGTTAAAATAAAAATTATAAATATTATATAAATAATATATATATATATAAATATATATATATATATATATATATATATATATATATATATATATATATAGAATTATATTCACAGCTGTTAAAATGACAGGCAAGAGTTACAGTGTAAATAAAGAAGCTGAAGAACAGGCATCACTGAATGGTGGGCCGCGGTCTACATCCGGGCCGACTCACTGTCCTGTCTGGACTGCTGCGGTGCTGCCATTTAAAAGCCTCTTCTGCCCTGCAGCTGTCACTGCTGTCATCTTCATACTAGACATGTGCAGAACAAAAAAAATCCTTTTGATTCGTTATTTTCATAAATTCATTTAGCTAAATTCGTTTAATCTGTTTAATTCCTTTTCACAAATTAGTTTTGTTGTTCATAATCGAATCGATTCGAACTTTCAGAATTCAAATTTGTACAGATTTCGAATTAATTTCAAATAGTTTTCGAATTTGAAAAGCTTTCAAATTCGAAAAATTTTCAAAGTCAAAATCGAAATGTTTTCAAATTTAAAAAGTTTTCAAATTAAAAAAGTTTTTCGAATTCGAAAAGTTTTCGATTTGTTTTCCAATTTTCAAAGACAATAAAATAGAAAACAAGATAAAGGAAAAGAATATAAAAAAAACATAATAGAATAGAAAAGAATATAACAGAAAATAAAAGAGTCGACTATAGTAGAGAAAAACAGAACGAAATGGAATAGAAAATAAAATAACAGAATAGAAAAGAAAAGAATAGAATTAAAAAAACAATAGAATAGAATAGAAAGAATATAACCAATTCCCAAAATTCAAATAGAATCAATTTGAATTGGAATGGAAAACAACAGAATAGTATAGAAAAAACAATAGAATATAATTGAATAGAATAGAAAGGATATAACCATTTTTATATTCTAATCTATTCTTTTCAATTCTATTTAAATTTGAATTGATTCTATTTGGATATTGGAAAATGGTCATAATCTTTCAATTCTTTTCTATTCAATTGTTTTTTTAATTATTTTATTTTTCTATTTTTTTTTCTATTCTATTATTTTATGTTCTATAATATTCTATTTTTTTCTAGTCTATTCTTTTAAATTCAAATTTACTCTATTAAAAAATGTGAATTTCGGAAGATGGTTCGATTAGTTCTATTCTACTCTATTCTAGCCTGTTTTTTTTCTATACTTTTCTGGTATTTTATATTTTATTCTGATCTATTATTTTCTCAATATATTCCATTCAAATTCAAATTGATTCTATTTGAATTTTGGGAAATGGGTATATTTATTCTATTCTATTGTTTTTTTAAATCCTTTATTTTTCTTATTCTATTCTATTATTTTCTATTATATTATATTATTTTCTATTCTATTCTTTTCTATTTAAATATATTCTATATAAAATTCGAATTTCGGAAGATGGTTCTATTCATTCTATTCTATTCTGTTGGTTTTTTTTCTATAATATTCTCTTATTTTCTGTTCTATTCTGGTCTATTCTTTTCTATTCCATTTAAATTCGAATTTATTCCTTTTGAATTTTGGGAAATGGTTATATTTATTCTATTATTTTATATTCTTTTCTTTTTTTTACTCTATTCTTTTCTATTTTATTAGTCTATTCTATTCCTTTTTTTTCTATTCTATTCTTTTCTATTCTACTATTTTCTTATGTATTCAAATTCAAATTTATTCTATTTAAAATTCGAATTTCAGAAGATGGTTATATTCTTTATATATTATTCTATTCTTTTTTTTTATTCTATTCTATTTTTTAAATTTTAGTCCTTTACTTTCTATTTTATTTTATTCTCTTTGGAAACCTGAAAAAAATCTAAAACATTTCGAATTCCAAAACTTTTCAAATTCTAAAACTTTACGAAATTGATTCAAAAACTATTCGAATCAGTTCTAATTTCGTCTGAATTTTTTTTCGTTATTTTTCGGATTTGTTTAAATTCAATGCTTTTGTAACTCGAAAATTTGGATACATCCGAATTCCCGAAAACAGAAAATTGGTCCGAATTTCAATTCAGAACGAAATAAACGGCACATGGCTACATACCCCACAGCGGGATTCGGGGGGCAGGACAGTCCTGGAAGGTGGGTTTGCTTCCCGAATTCACAGAAAAGCGATTGGTTGCTAGGGCAGTCCTATCAACTAATCACCAGCTTGCACTTCCCGCTGTCTGTGCAGACCCACTGTGCCTCCTGCTCACCTCCTGTCTGGTGTAAGGTAGAATGGGGGGGGGGTGAAGAAAGGCTGCTTTAAACAGTTATGGGGGGCTCAGGACAGTAATAGGGGGCTGAGTAAAGTAAAGGGGGAGCTAACGAGGGGGGGGTGAGGACTATAATGGAGTGCTTAAGATAGTAATGGGGGAGCTGAGGACAATTATAGGGGGCTGAGGACAATTATGGGGGACTGAGTACAATAAAGGGGAGCAAAGGACAGTTATGGGGGGCTTAGGACAGTAATAGGGGGCGGCTAATGACAGTAAGGGTGGAGCTGAGGACAGTAATTCGGGGCTGACTACAATTATGAGAGGGGGCTGAGGACAGTAATGGGGGAGCAGAGGACAACTATGAGAGGATGAGGACAGTAGGGGGGGCTAAGGACAGTAATGGGGGGGGGGGCTGAGGACATTTGTGGAGGGGCTAAGGACAGTAATGTGAGGGAGAAACTGAGGACAATAATAGGGGGGGGGCTGAGGACAATAATGGGGGGCTGAGGATAATTATGAATTATGGGGGGATGAGGACAATTATGGGAGGGGGCTGAAGACAGTAATGGGGGAGCAGAGGACAACTATGGGAAGTTGAGAACAGTAGGGAGGGCTAAAGACAATTATGGGGGGTTGAGGACAATTGTGGAGGGGCTGGAGACAGTAATTGTGAGGGGAAAGCTGAGGACAATAATAGGGGGGCTGAGGACAATTATGGGGGGGGGCTAAAGACAATTATGAGAGGGGGCTGAGGACAGTAATGGGGGAGCAGAGGTCAACTATGGGAGGCTGAGGACAGTAGGGGGGTTGAGGACTATTATGGGGGGGCTGAGGACAATTATGGGGAGGGGGGCTGATGACAATTGTGGAGGGGCTAAGGACAGTAATGTGAGGGGGTAGCTGAGGACAATAATGGGGGGGGGGCTGAGGACAATAATGGGGGGCTGAGGATAATTATGGGAGGATAAGGACAGTCATGGGAGGGGGCTGAGGACAGTAATGGGGGAGCAGAGGACAACTATGGGAGGTTGAGGACAGTAGAGGGGGCTAAGGACAATTATGGGGGGGGCTGAGGACAATTGTGGAGAGGCTGGAGACAGTAATGTGAAGGGAAAGCTGAGGACAATAATAGGGGGCTGAGGACAATTATGGGGGGCTAAAGACAAATATGAGCGGGGGGGCTGAGGACAGTAATGGGGGAGCAGAGGTCAACTATGGGAGGCTGAGGACAGTAGGGGGGCTGAGGACTATTATGGGGGGGCTGAGGACAATTATGGGGAGGGTGGCTGAGGACAATTGTGGAGGGGCTGAGGACAGTAATGTGGAGAGGAAGCTGAGGACAGTAATGGGGGGGGGGGGGCTAGGGACAATTTTGGAGGGCTGAGGACAGTAAGGGAGGAGCTGAGGACAGTAATGTAATGAGGGGGCTGAGGACAGTAATGTGAGTGGGGAGCTGAGGACAGTATTGGGAATTGTGTGACAATCGCCTTTCCAAATCGCGTAGAGGTCACGCTTGTTCCTTCTTTTTAAAGAATTGCAGGTATGGATATTTTTAAATAGTTACATTGTTCTAACTTAGACCAACTATGTATATACTGTACTATACCTGTAGGATCCCTCTATAAACTGGAAATCACTGTACTAGGCCCCCGTAATCCAGAGATCTCCACAACCTTCCAGGTCAAATGCCAAGCGGCTGCCCTGCTGCATTGTGAACACAGGAGGTCGGCCGCTGGGCACCATTTAGAGATCGCTTTGCATTCTCTGATTGGACGAGGTGGGATGGTAGGGCGGGGCATCATTAAAGGTCTTGTGTGAGGTCCCAGGCTCCCAGAATTCATAGTACTTGTTTGACTGTTTCTTCTAGAACCCGTCCCAGCCATTAAGCTTCCTCTGAGACCTGTTGAGGTCACTGCGGGTGGAGAAGCAACGTTCTCCATTGACCTCACCACCGTATCTTCTGGCATTTGGATGATCAACGGTCGGGTTGTTGAAAACTGTGAGCAGTATCTGGTGAAACGGATAAAGAACACCCACATGCTGGTCATCAAGGCTGTGGACCAAATGTTTGACCAAGCTGAAGTGAAATTCACCAGTAAAGGCATCGAGAACAGCACCAAACTCCAAGTGAAAGGTAAATCCTGATGACCGTCTTCAGCTGACCATACATGTTACCAGGGCTTTTTTTCTCACAAAATAGGTGCAGGAACCCCTTTCCAAGTCCCCCATTTTCTTGGACCCTACCCACCTCCAAGCACCATTCCATGGTTCTACCCCCTATCTACCTCCCAGTACTGCCCTTTTAGAGATTACAGAACCAAGTATCATTTAGTGGTGTTAAGTATTTTTTTGGGAATATGGTAATGATAATAAGAAAAGCAGTAAAATAGATTCCCTGTGGGCAACAACAATATAGCCCCTCGCCAGCAACAATAGATCCCTCTAACAGCAATGGACCACCCGCAACACACTTTCCCCCCCTAGCAACAATAGACTTCCAGCAGGAACAACAGATCTCCCCGCAGCCAGCAACAATAGATCCCTCCCTTAACACTAGATCTCTCCCAGCAAGAACTGACCTCCCCAGAAATATAAGACCTACCCCCAGCAAAAGTAGGGGCCCCACCAGCAACCATAGACCTCCTCAGCAACAACAGAACCCCCTGCAAAAATATACCGCCTCCTGCTGGAATAAATCCCCCCAGCAGCCAGCATTAATAGACCCTGCAGCACACTCCAGCACCCCTTGCCATTACATACACTCAGTGCTGGAGGTGCCGGAACTGCGTTCCCCCGCGTTCCCGCTGAAAAAAAGCCCTGCATGTTACATACCAATTGCACAATCTCCTTCCGATCTACAAACAAAAATGTCCTTCCATGTCCTGCCTTGGGTGGTGGTGGTGGGGGCTTTTCAGGATTTAACTCTTTTGCTGCCAGAGCCATTTGTGAATTTTTTGCACTCTTGTTTAACCACTTCTGGACCAGAAGGATTTGCCCCCTTAATGACCAGGCCATATTTTGCGATTCGGCACTGCGTTATTTTAATGGACAATTGCGCGGTCGTGCGACGCTGTACCTAAATAAAATTGACAGGGTTTTTTTTCCCCCAAAAACAGAGCTTTCTTTTGGTGGTATTTGATCACCTGTGTGATTTCCATTTTTTGCGCTATAAACAAAAAAATTGCGAAAACTCTGAAAAAAAAAAAAAAAAACAATATTTTCACTTTCTGCTATATAACATTCTCAAAAAAAAAAAAAAAAAAAAAAAATAAAAAAAACCAAAAAACATTTTAGGCCAATTTGTTTTCTGCTACATATTTGTGATAAAAAAAAAACCGCAACAAACGTATTTTGATTGGTTTGCGCAAAAGGTATTGCATCTACTAACTACGGGAAAGATTTATGTCATTTTTGTTGTTTTTTTTTTTAACGCGTAATGGCGGTGATCAGCGATTTTTAGCGGGACTGCGACATTGCGGCGGACAGATCGGACCCCTAACTGACATTTTTGACACTTTTGGGGGGACCAGTGACATTACTACAGTAATCAGTGCTAAAAAATATGCTCTGTTACTGTAATAATGACACTGGCAGGGAAGGGGTTAACATTGTGGGTGATCAAGGGGTTAAATGTGAGCCTAGGCGAGTGATTCTCACTGTGGGGGGGCGTGGCTTGATGAATGACCATAGAGACCTGTGATCCTATATAGAAGGATCACAGGAGCTCTGTGATCATTCCAGAGAGAAGAACAGTCAGATGGGATTATAACAGCCAACCGTTCTTCTCTCTCAGCGGGGAGCGATCGAGGGTGTCAGGCACCAATCGGAGCCGCCTGACACACGCATCGGCTTCCCCGAATGGGGACGGGTGCTCGCCCCCTAGCTTCCTGCGCACGACCGATGTAGACCTACGTCGGTTTGCGCAGGAGAGCCACCTTGCCGCAGGAAATAGGCGGCGGGTGGTCGTGAAGCGGTTAAAAAATAATTTTAGGCCTGAAGACTACACAAAACCCCCAAAACAATATATATTTTCTAAAAGCAGACACCCTAGAGAATAAAATAGCGGTAGTTCCAATTTTTTTATGTCACATGATGTTATGTCACATGATATTATGTCACATGATATTACCACAAGGTCTAGGAAACACAAAGTTTTTAGTAAAAAATACAATAAAGGTAATTTTAGGGCACACACATGCAAACAACAAATTTTGGTAAATTATAAAAGACGAGGTTGCACCAAATAAATGAAAGTGAAATGGCGACAAACTTCAGTACCCTTAATATTTCATAGCCAACTCTTTAACCGCTTGCCGACCGCCGCAAGTAGATTTACTGCGGCGGTCAGCCCCGGCCAGGCAGAGTGACGTTAATTAACGTCACTAGCCTGGGAGGGTCTGGGGAGCGAGCGCGCGCCCGCGGAGGCGCGCTCCCGCTCCCACGCGGTCACGGACCCCCCCGCGCGTGTGACTGGCGGACCCGATGTCCGCCGGTCACTCGGCGATCGGCGGGGGAGAGGGAGAAAGTCAGGTGGCTTGTGTAAACAAGCCAGATGTCATTCTCCTCGCTGTAAAAACACTGATCACTCGGATCTACTATGTAGAACCGTTGATCAGTGTCCTTACACCTCAAGCCACAGCCAATCACAGTAGAAAGCACGCCCCTAGGGACACACACAGCCCCTCCCTCCCAAATAAAGTTAACCCCTTCACTACCAGTGTATTTTTACAGTAACAGTGCATATGTATAGCACTGATTACTGTAGAAATGTCACTGGTAACCCCAAAAGTGTCAAAAATGTCAGTCAAGGGTCCGATCTGTCCGCCGCAATGTCGCAGTACCGCAAAAAAAATCGCAGATCGCCGCCATTACGCGTTAAAAAAAAAAACAACAAAAATGACAAAAATCTTTCCCTTTGTTAGTAAACGCGATAACTTTTGCGCAAACCAATAAAAATACGCTTTTTGCGATTTTTTTTACCAAACATAGGTAGGATAAAACAAATTGGCCGAAAATGTTAAAAAATTTTGATTTTTACATTTTTTTGGGGGGAATTTCATATAAAAAAAATGTGAAAAATATTGTTATTTTTGCAAAATTTACGCTCTTTTTTTGTTTATAGCGCAAAAAGTAAAAAGCGTACAGGTGATCAAATACCACCAAAAGAAAGCTCTGTTTGTGGGAAAAAAAGGACGTCAAATTCGTTTAGGTACAGCGTCGCACGACCGTGCAATTGTCCGTTAAAGTCACGCAGTGCCGAATCGTAAAATACCCCCTGGTCAGGAAGGGGGTAAAATCTTCCGGAGCTTAAGTGGTTAAAAGCCCCCTATAGGTCATCAGTTTAGTGTTACAGAGGAGGTCTGGAGCTGGAAATAGTGTATTGCAATCAGCGATTTCATGCATAGTCACCCCTATATACATTTGTATGTGCGTAAATGCGGGGGTGAGGGGCCTCAAAAATTT
Source organism: Pelophylax lessonae (assembly GCF_965119305.1). Taxonomy (NCBI): domain Eukaryota; kingdom Metazoa; phylum Chordata; class Amphibia; order Anura; family Ranidae; genus Pelophylax; species Pelophylax lessonae. The sequence continues at coordinate 16,651,026 of NC_138772.1, forward strand.
TAAGGGGGGGATTTTTCAGTGGGGAAAATAATTATTTGTTCCCCTGCAGATTTTGTAAGTTTTCCCATTTGCAAAGAAATGAAGGGTCTATAATCTTTATTATAGGTGTGTTTTAAATGATAGAGACAGAATATTAACCAGAAATTCAGAAAAGTCACACCATACAAATGTTATAAATTGAGTTGCAGTTCAGTGAGTAAAATAAGTATTTGATCCCCAAGCAAAACACGACTTAGCACTTGGAGAAACCCTTGTTAATAAGCACAGAGAGGTAAGACGTTTCTTTTAGTTGGTTACCAGGTTTGCGCACATCTCAGGAGGGATTTTGGTCTGCTCTTCTTTACAGATCTTCTCTTAAGGTTTCTTGGCTGTCTCTTGACATCTTGAAGTTTCAGCTCCCTCCATAAATTTTCTATAGGATTAGGGTCTGGAGACTCCATGACCTTAATGTGCTTCTTCTTGAGCCACTCCTTTGTTGCCTTAGCGGTATGTTTAGGGTCATTGTCATGCTGGAAGACCCATCGACAACCCATCTTCAGTGTTCTGGCTGAGGGAAGAAGGTTCTCATTCAAGATTTTACTATACATGATGGCCCCCCGTCCATTGGCCCCTCAATGCAGCAAAGTCGGCTTGAACCTTTAGCTGAGAAAAAGCCCCAAATCATCATGTTTCCATCTCCATTGTTGACTGTAGGGATGGTGTTCTTAGGGGCATAGTTAGCATTTTTCTTCCTCCAAACACGGGAGATGAGTTAGAGCCGGTTCACACTGGGGCGACTTGTCAGGCGACTTGGTCGTCTGACAAGTCGCGGTGGGTCGCCTGCCATAGATTAGCACAGGACCCGTTCTAATAAGTCGCTCCGACTTAGAAAAAGGGTCCTGTACTACTTTGGGGCGACCTGGAGCGACCTGCATTGACTTCAATGATATGAAGTCCGTGCATGTCGCTCTGAGGTTGCGGTGCGCGCTGTGCACCGCGACTTCACAGGTCACCCCGGCAAGTCGGATCGCCTCAGTGTGAACCGGCTCTTAATGTCAAAAAGCTCAATTTTGGTCTCATCTGACCACAGCACTCTCTCCCAATCCTTCTTTGAGTCAGATGTTCATTGGCAATCTTCAGACGGGCCTGCACATGTTCCTTCTTGAGGAGGGGAACCTTGCAGGCGCTGCAGGATTTTAATCAATGGCAGCGTATTGAGTTGCCAATGGTTTGTTTGGTGACTGTGGTCCCAACTGTCTTGAGATCATTCACAAGCTCCTCAGTTCTGGGCTGATCCTTCACTTTTCTCATGACCATCCTTACCCCATGAGGTGAAATCTTGCATGGAGCTCCACACCGAGGGCAATTGATGGTTATTTTGTATTTTCTCCATTTACGAATAATCGCTCCAACAGTTGTCATGCTGGAAGACCCATCCACGCCCCATCTTCAGTGTTCTGGCTGAGGGAAGAAGGTTCTCATTCAAGATTTTACTATACATGGCCCCATCCATTGGCCTCTCAATGCGGCAAAATTGGCCTGAACCTTTAGCTGAGAAACAGCCCCAAATCATGTTTCCACCTCCGTTCCTGACTGTAGGAAAGGTGTTCTTAGGGGCATAGTCAGCATTTTTCTTCCTCCAAACACGGGAGATGAGTTAATGTCAAAAAGCTCAATTTTGGTCTCATCTGACCACAGCACTTTCTCCCAATCCTTCTTTGAATCAGATGTTCATTGGCAATTTTCAGACGGGCCTGTACATGTTCCTTCTCGAGGAGGGGAACCTTGCAGGTGCTGCAGGATTTCAATCCATGGCAGCGTATTGAGTTGCCAATGGTTTGTTTGGTGACTGTGGTCCCAACTGTCTTGAGATCATTCACAGGCTCCTCAGTTCTGGGCTGATCCCTCACTTTTCTCAGGACCATCCTTACCCCATGAGGTGAAATCTCGCATGGAGCTCCACACCGAGGGCAATTGATGGTTATTTTGTATTTTCTCCATTTGCGAATAATCGCTCCAACAGTTGTCTCCTTCTCACCAAGCTTCTTGCTGATGGTCTTGTAGCCCATTCCAGCCTTGTGTAGGTCTACAATCTTCTCCCTCCCATCCTTGGACAGCTCTTTGGTGTTGCCCATGATGATGAGGTTTGAATGGAAGAAAGAGATTCTGTGGACAGGTGTCTTTTATACACATAAAGAGTTTTCGGAGCACTTTCTAAAATTTACAGGACTAATCTGTGTACCACATACTGTAGCCAGTCTGTGGAAGCCAGAATTATTGTTGGTTGGTAGGGGATCAAATACTTATTTTATTATTATTATTATTATTATTATTATTATTTATTTATTTTTGTGAACTGCAACTCAATTTATACCATTTGTATCATGTGTTTTTCGTGGATTTTTGCTTGATATTCTCTCTCTCTATCATATAAAATACACCTATGATAACAATTATAGACCCTTCATTTTTTTGTAAGTGGGCAAACTTACAAAATCTGCAGAGAATCAAATAATTATTTTCGCTAATGGCTGTGCTGGGATGTAACTTTCATTTTTTAAAATAAAAATATATATATATTTTTTTTACTTAACTTTTTTTGTTTTTTAATCACATAGGGGACAAAAAGTCCCCTATGTGATGACTTTTTTGGTTACAGGCTCTCTTTAACCAGTTCTGGACCGGAAGGATTTACCCCCCTTAATGACCAGGCCATTTTTTGCGAATCGGCACTGCGTTACTTTAACGGATAAATTGCGCGGTCAGCCATTGCTGTACCCAAATAAAATTGATGTCCTTTTTTCCCCACAAATAGAGCTTTCTTTTGGTGGTATTTGATCACCTCTGCGATTTTTATATTTTGAGCTATAAACAAAAAAAAAAAAAAAACAATATTTTTCACTTTCGCTATAGAACATTCCCAAAAAAAAAAATGATATATTTTTTTTTTTTTATCCGTGTAAGCCAGTTTTTATTCTGTTACATATTTTTGGTAAAAAAAAAATCGCAATAAGCGTATTTTGATTGGTTTGCGCAAAAGTTATTGTGTCCTCAAACTATGGGAAAGATTTATGTCATTTTTGTTTATTTTTATTTTTTTACTAGTAATGGCGGTGATCTGCGTTTTTTAGCAGGACTGCGACATTGCAGCTGACAGATCGGACCCCTAACTGAAATTTTTGACACTTTTGGGGGGGACCAGTGACATTACTACAGTAATCAGTGCTAAAAATATACACTGTTACTGTATTAATGACACTGGCAGATAAGGGATTAACACAGTGGTGATCTAAGGGTTAAGGGTGAGCCTAGGGGGTGTTTTCTAACTGTATGGGGGATGGGCTTGTGAAATGATCATAGAGACCTGTGTTTCTATATAGAAGGATCACAGGCGCTCTTTAATAATTTTAGAGATAAGAACGGTCAGCTGTGTTTACAACAGCTGACCGTCCTTCTCTCTCAGCAGGGAGCGATCGGGGGTGGCCGGCGGCAATTACGGCCGCCGGCCCCATGCATCGGCATCCCCGCTGCTGAGTAAGAGCGGGAGAGCGCTCGCCCCCTAGCACCCTGCGCGCGACCGACTTACTCGGGGGTGCCCGGCGGCAATTGGTGCTGCCGGTCCCGTGCATCGGCATCCCTGCTGCCTAGTGGGGGGCGGTTGCGCCACCCCCAGGACCGCTCCCGTGAGCCAGCGTACTTCTACCTCGGTTCGCGCAGCCGAGTCAGCCTGCCACAGTAAATCTTCAGCAGGCAGTAAGCAAGCGGTTAATGAGACATCCAGGTTATAAAAGACCCCAGATGTCTCCCCTGTGCTCCACAGAATGCAGTGCAGATTGGATTGCAGTACATTGTTTCCCCAGTATGCTGGCCGGGACACTGAGAGGCGGACCCAGAAGTGACGTCATACACGTCGCTTTCTTAGTCAGCAACAAGGAGGGGAGGAGAGTTAATGTGTGTCTGCTCTGCTTCCTCCCCTCTACCTGGCGGCACCCGATAGGTCGAGCCTGGGCCTGCATGGCATGCAGAGCCCGGGATACATAAATTGGGCGTGCGTGGGGTGTGTTTTAAGCAATCATGGGGCAGCGCAGCCGCCCAAATGCTTCCATCTTACAGGCAGGAGTCTACTTGTCAGATTTACGCACATAGCCATTGGGAATGTATGTAAACCCCCCCCCCCCCCCCCTGCTGACGTACCTGGCAGCAAAAGGGTTGGCAGTGAATATGCAACATATCACCTCCCAGCCACCTGTCAAATGCCCTTTGAATAACGATCCACTCCAGATCACTTTTCAGAGGGCAGCGCAAGCATAAAGGGGCCCTTAATCCTTTTATGCAGTTAATTAGGCTGTAAGCTACCTTTTTGAAAAACCTGTCAATTTTCTTTTTTTTTCAACCATCTAAGTTTTATTGAGGAGTTTTTTTTTTTTTTTTTTACACCTTGGCATCTTTGTGCAATAATTTGTGTTTTTTTTTTTTTTTTTTTTTTGCATTAAGGCAGCCCATTGAAATGAATAGGTAGGCAATGCTGCAATATTGTCCCAGAAAAAAGGACATGGGCCATTTTTGCTAATGTGGCACACCACAATGCATGGTAGTGCATTACTGTCTTAGCTTTCACAGAAACAGGGGGCACTTACGTTTTTTTATTTGTAATTATGAATTTATGATTTATGAATTATGAATTTATAAATTAAAAACTTAAAAAAAATTTAATAAAAAACAAAATTAATAAAAAAAAAAGATGAGTGTCCCAAACCCCCCCCCCCCCCATGCTTGTGTGCAAAAGTGAACCCATGCCTCGGTCCCACAAGCATTCAAACAGTGATCATCCCACACATGTGAGGTATCACCACAAACGTCAGATCCAGGGGCGGCCGGTCCATTGGGGGTGCAGGGGCGACGCCCCCTCTATCCATGTGTCCAATGGGGTTTTTTTTTTTTTTTTTGAAACGCGTGATTAGAGCCTGAGGCTCTAATAGGCTTCAAAAAAGGATGGGCTCGGGCCGCAGAGCATTGCGCCCTGAGCCCACCCATTTGTGTGACAATAGCGAATTAATATTCATTATTGCCACATGGATCTTCCTCCTGGCCAATAACGAAGTGGGTCCAGAGACACGTTTCCCGACTGGCCGGAAGGAGAAGCCATGCCATTGGCCAAGGAGGAGGAGGAGGGGAGGAGATGCAGGTGAGTGAGCCGGTGACGGGGGGGGGGGGGGGTGACTTATGGTGTGGTCCATCTCAGTTAGTCAATGAGGGAGGAGGGGGGTCAAACCACTGCTCCGTGTCTGAATGGATACAGGGAGCTGTGACTCGGCTCAGGTGCCCCCATAGCAAGCTGCTTGCTGTGGGGGCACTCAAATGGAGGAAGGGGCCAGGAAAGCCGAAGAGGGACCCAAGAAGAGGAGGATCCGGGCTGTCCGAAGAGTGGCGCCCAGTTGCTCCAGCCAGAGTCTATATGTAGGAGGTTCCTTATCAATCCAGCATTTAAGAATAAGTAGTCGGGCTTGAAAAAGAGCTTGCGCCGCTGCCTCCCGTAAGTAACAGTCATCTTTAATGTGATCCAGTATACCCAAGAGGCAGTGCTTGGGATCCAAAGGAATCGCCAAGCCCAGAACTCTGTTTATAGTGGAGGTCACTGAGGTCCAATACCGGTGTCATTTCGGGCATCTCCATAGTAAGTGTATAAGGTCCCCCACATCCCTCTCACATCTATTGCACATATTGTCTGGGCGTAGACCAATAGCATGTAATTTCGCCGGGGTATGATGTACTCGTAACAGGATATATAATTGGGATACCTGATGGAAAACATTGAGTGAACATATTCTGACTGACTCCAAGGCCTCCTCCCATTGTTCAGCGGGTACCTCCCCCACATCCCCGCTCCATTGGTCACACGCCTTTCACGGATATCTGTCTAAGTATGAACCCAATAAGGCTGCATAACAAGCTTATATAAAGCCCTTAGTAGAGGTATATTGCTCCATAAGGAAAAATACCGGTGTGGAGGACAAGCTGGAGTGGGACAAGGAAGATTGAGCCCAGTATGCATGCCGAAGCTGCAGGTAATAGTACTTCATATTATGTGGCAAGAAAAACCAAAGTTGCAATTGCTCGAAGGTCAGTAGCTCCCCGTTGAGCAGGATGTGTTTAAGATGGGACACACCATGCGTCAGCCACCTACCAGCCTGATCCAGCTTGTCCAGCTCAGGGTAAGAACGATTATGCCAAATGGGACTATAAGAAGTGTATCCGGTAACCAGTTGTAGCTGTTTGGCCTTATCCCAGATATTCTGAAGAAGTCTATAGGTAGGGTAGAGTTTATTGGATTTAGCAAAAAGTTGAGCCTCCAGCCCCTCAGGAATGCCAGTGGCACCCGTAAAATACCCCATCAGTTTCAGAGCCGGACCGCCCCCCGTCCCAGCCATCGCCCCGACCAGGTGCTGCAGCTGAGAGGCTAAATAATAAATCCAGGGATTAGGGAGAGAAAGGCCCCCAAATCCCTAGGCTTCTGTAGTTGCTTAATCCGGATCCGGGCCGCCCGCCCCCGCCATATAAGAGTCCTAAATAACGTGTTGACCACCCTGAATATTTTCAGCGTGATAACCAATGGGGAGTTGTGCAAGAAATACAAGAGCTGCGGCATCAGAACCATCTTAATCAGGTTCACCCATCCCGCAACCGATAACCACAGCTTGTCCCAGACCTTAATCGTATCACGAAACCGAGCAAGGAGCGGGTGCACATTCAAGCTACAATAGTGGAGTGGATCCGCAGAAATCCCCACCCCCAAATATTTAAAGTTAGCTACCATAGGGACTGGACAGAGCATACCCAGGAGAGGATCCACCGGTTTATCCAGTGGCAGTAAGCAGTGGTGGGATTCAAAAATTTTAGTAACCAGTTCCGACTTTCCCAGCAGAATGACCAGCGTGCCCCCTTTTAATGCACAGTGACCAGCGTGCCCCCTTTCAATGCACAGTGACCAGCGTGCCCCCCTTTCAATGCAGAGAGACCAGCGTCCCCCCCTTTCAATGCACAGTGACCAGCGTGCCCCCCTTTCAATGCACAGTGACCAGCGTGCCCCCCTTTCAATGCACAGTGACCAGCGTGCCCCCCTTTCAATGCACAGTGACCAGTGTACATGCCCCCTTCAATGCACAGTGACCAGTGTGCCCCCCTTTCAATGCAGAGAGACCAGCGTGCCCCCCTTTCAATGCACAGTGACCGGCGTGCCCCCCTTTCAATGCACAGTGACCAGTGTACATGCCCCCTTCAATGCACAGTGACCAGCATGCCCCCCTTTCAATGCAGAGAGACCAGCGTGCCCCCTTTCAATGCACAGTGACCACAGCATTGCCCCCAATGATTGCAGAGTGCTAGCCACAGCATTGCCCCCAATGATTGCAGAGTGCCAGCCACAGCATTGCCCCCAATGATTGCAGAGTGCCAGCCACAGCATTGCCCCCAATGATTGCAGAGTACCAGCCACAGCATTGCCCCCAATTGCAGAGCGCCAGCCACAGCATTGCCCCCAATGATTGCAGAGTGCCAGCCACAGCATTGCCCCAAATTGCAGAGTGCCAGCCACAGCATTGCCCCAAATTGCAGAGTGCCAGCCACAACATTGCCCCCAATTGCAGAGCGCCAGCCACAGCATTGCCCCCAATTGCAGAGTGCCAGCCACAGCATTGCCCAATGATTGCAGAGTGCCAGCCACAACATTGTCCCCTATTGCAGAGTGCCAGCCACAACATTGCCCCCAATTGCAGAGCGCCAGCCACAGCATTGCCCCCAATTGCAGAGCGCCAGCCACAGCATTGCCCAATGATTGCAGAGTGCCAGCCACAACATTGCCCCCTATTGCAGAGTGCCAGCCACAACATTGCCCCCAATTGCAGAGCGCCAGCCACAACATTGCCCCCAATTGCAGAGCGCCAGCCACAGCATTGCCCCCTATTGCAGAGCGCCAGCCACAGCATTGCCCCCTATTGCAGAGCGCCAGCCACAGCATTGCCCCCAATTGCAGAGCGCCAGCCACAACATTGCCCCCAATTGCAGAGCGCCAGCCACAACATTGCCCCCAATTGCAGAGCGCCAGCCACAACATTGCCCCCAATTGCAGAGCGCCAGCCACAGCATTGCCCCAGCCACAACATTGCCCCCTATTGCAGAGCGCCAGCCACAGCATTGCCCCCAATTGCAGAGCGCCAGCGATCCTCCCCCCCCCCCCGCGAGACCCATGCACTTACCTCACGGACGGTCTCGCAGTCGGCTCCCCGCGTCTCCAAGTCCTCCCGCGGCGCCTCCTCCTCGTCCAATGGCACGGTGTTTGCCTTTCGGCCAATCAGGAAGCGGGAGGACCCGCTCCCTGATTGGCCAGGAGGAGGATCATGTGACAATAGCGAATTCTCATTCGCTATTGGCACAGAATGGGCGGGTCTGGCCGCACTGCTCCGCCCCCCGGCTGCCACATCTGCCCGAGCGCGGGACATTCAATTGTCCTGCGTAGACGCGCAGAGGGATTCAGCCGGTTCTGCGAACTTGCAGAAAGTTAGCAACCGGTTCTATGGAACCGGTGCGAACCGGCTGAATCCCACCACTGGCAGTAAGGCCGACTTGGACCAATTGATAGTGAGGCCAGAAAATTGGCCAAACTCCGTTATGGTGGCCATGGTAGCTTGTAAGGAAGCCCCCGAGTCCCCAAGCATCAGGAGCATGTCGTCCGAATATAGCAGAATCTTCTCCTGAAGGGGGCCGAAGTGAAACCCATCTATGGTGTCCTGCGATCGAATGGTAGCTGCAAGCGGCTCAATAGCCAGCGCGAACAGGAGCGGGGAAAGTGGACATCCCTGTCTGGTGCCCCTCCCCAAGTAAAAGTGCTCAGATATTCTGCCACCCTCCCTGATGGAAGCCTGCGGACGGTAATAAAGCAGTCACACCCTGGAGATAAATAGAGGGCCAAACCCAAACTTTTCCAACACTGCCCATAAATAGTCCCATTCGACGCTGTCGAACGCTTTGTTAGCATCTAACGATAACAACACTCTGTACCCGGCATTATCCGCCGGTGTCTGCATGGCTACAAACAAGTGGCGAAGATTGATTGCGGTGGACCTATTCGGCATAAAACCCGCCTGGTCCTCGTGGACAATATGTGCAATAATGGTATTAACCCTCCTAGCCAAAACCTTTGCAAGTATTTTTACGTCAGTTTGAAGGAGAGAGATAGGTCTATAAGAACCCAGGTCAGATGCGGGTTTACCTGGCTTTAGTAATAGAACAATACTGGCCTTAGTCATGGAGTCTGGCAGAGCTCCCACCTCTCTTGCAGCATTGAAGACCTTCAGCAGCTCCGGTACAAGCACCTCAGAGTATTGCTACATTTCGACCAGGAGACCATCATCACCAGGGGCCTTGGAACCCGGAAAGAGAGCAGCAGCCTCTCTCAGCTAGTCCTCGGTGATGGGGGCCTCCAGATCTGCGCTCTGACGCTCCATCAGCCTCGGGAGGGTGATTGCATCCAGATACCGCCAAAGATCTGCCGGTGCATAAGACACCCTAGAGGAATACAGATCAGAATAAAAGCGTACCAATTCAGTCATAATAGTATCGGGCGTGTTGGCCATTCGGCCCCCTACCAACCTGAGGGCCCCAATGGGGGGAGCTGAGGGGCGCACCCCCACAATACGCGATAGCAGGCGGCCCGTCCGCTCCCCCTCCTCATAGAATGTGGTTTTAGCAAAGAAACGCTTCTTATCTGCTTTAGACTGTACCTCTCCCACCCACACCTTCTGCGCAGATAGCCATGCATCCCTCGTAGCTTCCGAAGGGTTGGCAATATACTCCTCCTCCAACTCATGGGTGCGCTGAGCCAATTGCTCCTCAAAATGTTTAGAGGCGTTTTGCACTTTTTTAATGTTAGCAATCAAAATGCCCCGAAGGAAGCACATAAAGGCATCCCACCGTGCAAGAGAATCAGAAAATCGGATATTATCCAAAAAATAACGGGTGATTGCAGCGGAGATATTAGCATCTGGTGAAAAAAGCTTCAGCCAGAAAGCATTCAGGCGCCAAGGGGCCCTACGCAAACCGGTCTGAGGCCGTACAGTAAGCCAGACCACAAACGGGGAGTGGTCCGAAATCCCCCGCAAAGCATATTCCACCCGTTCCACCAACGCGAGTGCAGCCACTGTGCCCACGCATAGGTCTATACGGGAGAGAGAGGAATGGGTCTTAGAAAAGCAGGAAAATTGGACCTCGTCAGGGTGGCGCAAACGCCATATATCCATCCAGCCCAACTCCCCCAGAAAGCGCGAGAGGGCAGTACCCCTAGCGGAAACCATCCGGGGAGCAGGTGGATGTCTATCACTGGCAGGATCCAATATCCCATTAAAATCACCAAGCACAAAAAGGGGTACATCCGCCTTATCAGCGGTAAACAGGAGAAATTCACGGAGCACCTGGGAAGAGAACGGAGGAGGAATATAAACCACCGCTAAAGCACATACAACCTGAAATAATTTACAATGCAGAAAGACAAAACGTCCCTCAGGATCCACCCTCACCCCCAACTCCTGGAAGGCAAGGGCCCTATGCACCAAAACACTCACCCCCCTGGAATAAGAAGAGTGAGTGGAGTGGTAACCCTGACCCACCCAGGAGTATCCCAGACACCCCACAGATTCCTCTACCAGGTGAGTCTCCTGCAGTCCTATGATAGCTGGATGATACTTGCGCAGTTGAGAAGCTATCATGGCCCTCTTCTGAGGACAACCAAGCCCCCTCACATTCCACGAGACTATAGGTAGTCCAGCCATGCAGTAAAAATCTTGCGAATCGGGTACCAGCCACAGAGGCCGACACCCACGGCAGGGAACCGTATGACAGCAAAGTCGAATGGAGCCAATGTTTTCGAGAAGTCCACAGCCAAGATACTGTCCAGTCCAATGGTGTGTGCGATTCCTCAAAGACAAAGAAAAAGAAAAAAAGAACATGGTCCAACGGGACAAGGCACAACGGTGCCTCATTATAGCACAGGAGGCGGGAAAAAGAACCAGTCAGTCCACCGGGGGCGTCAACCCCACAAACCAGTGGTGGCCCGCCAGCCTGTTGTGCGCAACTGCGCAAACTGCACTGTGTAATCCGGGTGCGATGCATTCGCCAGCACTCCGACGAGAAAAGAAGCATGCGATGGATGGAGCACATCTGTGCCAGTACAACAAGGATATGAGCCCCGGCCGGGGAATTCTTTCACAGGGTCCAAACTGGGAAAAATGCAGAGTCCACATTAAGGTGTCCCTCACTCACCGAGATCGGCCCGTTGGCGTTGATGGAGGGAGGGCTCATGTATGTCCAGCCAACTCGCCGCGTCAGCGCCAGTATCAAAAAAGTGCGCCCTGCCCTCCGCAGTGACCTGGAGGCGGGCTGGGTACAGCATGGCATAGATTAGCCCGATACATCGGAGACGTTGCTTGACATCGGAGAACTTGGCCCGCTGCTTTTGGACCTCCGCAGAGAAGTCCGGATAGAAGGAAACCCTGACCCCGTTGAACTTGATCTCCGCCTTTTCTCTGGCCAGCCATAGCATCTTCTCCCTGTCCCTGTAGTGTAATAACTTTGCCAGTATGGGTCTGGGAGCGTTTACCAGGCAGTGCTCTGGTGGGGACCCGATGGGCCCTTTCCACCGCAAACACAGGTGAGAAGGATTCCCTGCCAAATACATCACATAGCCAAGATTCAATAAATTCGGTAGGATCCCTGCCCTCGACCTTCCCAGGAAGTCCCACAATGCGCACATTGTTGTGCCGCAATCGATTTTCGATATCATCAGTCTTGTCTTTATTGATCTGTGCCTGTCTCGCATTTGATCTGGACTCAGTAATCAGTGCCGGCAGCTGGTCTTCCAGGTCACTAATACGGCTTTCCGCAGCAGTAGTGCGTTCACAGATCTTTTGTAGGTCCTGGCGAAGGAGAGCCACCTCTTCAGTGAGACTCCCCAGCCGGTCCTTAACAGTATTCACAGAGGCAGTACAGTTGTGCACGGCATGAAGTATTTGGCTAAGTGTAGGCTGTGTCCCCTCCGTCACCCCCTCATCGGTGTCCAGGTCCCAGTCGGTCAATGGGGGCTGCGCAGCTGTCCCCAGTCCCCGTGCGTCAGCAGCGGAGGACCCCCCAACGTCCGCCTGTGCACAGTCCCCAGCATCCTGATACCGAAGTTCCGACAGTTTTTTAGCATATAGCAATATGTCCCCAGCAGCGTCCTTACCTGCGGGACGAGTCGTTTTAGGCTTCACCGCAGCCTCCTTCGGTCGCTCAGGGCCACGCGGGACGCGCTGCGGGGTCGCCAGGCCAGCGCCATCTTGGAGGGATGCCGACACTGTGCTGTCCTCCTTGGATTTGCTGCCGTGGGTCATGATGGGATCGCCGCGGAAACGACAGGGACACGGAGGTGCTGGTACACCAGGTTCCAGGTGTGGCAAGTTGGTCTGACAAGGAAGGCAGCTGAGGAGAGGGAGACGCAGCCTGCTGCATGGAGGTATGGTATCCCCGATCCGGATCTTCAGGATACGGGGTCCCCCCCGAAAAATAAAGGCAGGAGTCCGTGGCAGGGATGTGGGAGAAGCCCCCGGAGGCAGAGTAGAGGCCGTGGGCGAGAGTCAGAGAGAGGATGGCAGAAGATTGCGATACAGGGAAGCAGAGCGCGGCCCGCGATCCTCCGGGACCTCCGTTTCCAGGCACACCGCAGTATGCAAAAGGCACCAGGGCAAGCAGGGGGACCCCCTGAGGATAGTCAGTCCACTAAATAGGGCAATCTGGCCGGGGAAAGGATGAAATTAGAGGATCAAGAGCGGGAGCTCCGTGAGATAGGTCTACTCACATGCCCGGTCCGGCCACGCCCCCTCGATAGTAAAATTTATGTTTAAAATTGTGCACGCCCGTGCAGCAACTACAAATCGTGACATGTTCGGTATCTTTTTACTCGCTGTAACATCATCTTTTGTTTCACAAAAACATTGGGTTATGTATTTTGTTTTTTTGGGGTTTTTTTTGCATTAAAATGCAAAAAATAAATTTTTTTACAAAACATTGCCTTTGATAAACTACTGAGCAAATACTGTGGGACATAAAGAATTGCAAAACCCACCAATTTATTCTCTAGGTTCTCTGCTTTAAAAAAATATATAATATTTGGGGGGTTCAAATAAATTGTCTAGCAAAAAAAAATAAAAGTGTCAGGAAAAGCCTGATCCTTACGTTTTTTTTGGCGTGATCAGTCATATTTTCAATATCAATGCCAAAATTTCACCATTTCTGCCAGGTAGTGATCGACTGATATAGTTTTTTTATTGCCGATAGCGATACTGATATTTTGGTCATCGCGTATCGGTATCGGCCGATATTTTCGTACATTAAAAAATTATTTTTTTTTTTTGACAGGTACTCTTGTGGAGGGATGTGGGGTTCTAAAAGCACCCAAACCCCTCCTCTGCACTTAAAAGCATTCAGTTTGGCTGTTTTGAATGCTGTAATTTTTTTTAATTTGGCCCCGAATACCCAGAAGTGATGTCATGACATGGGTTTTTACATGGAGACCCAATCAGAGCCAAATAAGACTTTGATTGGGTCTTCTCTTCCTCGGCGAGCTGCGGAAGGTGGCGAGAGGGGGGGGGGTTGTCCCCTCCCCTCCCGCTCCTTGTAATGACAGCCGAGAGGCTTCTCAGCTGCATTGGTTGTCATTACAAGACAGCCGACCGTCGGCTATGGACGCCGGTACCGGGGTGATGCATCTAGCTGCAGACATCACTCCGGTACAGCACTTTCCCGAAATATTGGCAATATCGGTAACCTCAGAGCCGATTCCGATATATCAGGGAAAGTGCATATTGGCCTTTGATATATCAGCTTTGCCGATAATCGGTCGATCCCTACTGCCAGGGGATGAAAACTTTTGAGTACAGCTGTGTAAATTCTCCAAATCTTGCTGAGATCTAGATTTCCCACTGAAGAAGAAAAAAACCCCAGATTTTAGACCATTGGCACTAAATGAGGACTGATGGGGCAAATGTGGATGAATCTCATAACCTTCGTTCCAAGGCAAAAAAAAAACAGCGAAAGTTCTCCGAATGGAAACATTTTAAGCTTTATTTTTGCTTGGCGTAACCCCCGCCAAGGGCTCTTTCCCCAGACTGAATTTAGAAAAAAATGTCATTGGGTCCTAAAGAAGGCAAGCATGTGTCTTCTATCAGGAATGGCAGCGGATTATAATCACATTCCATTATTGTGAGTCAGATGCTTGTCCTCGGGACCAGCCAATGATCTGCTGGGCGCAGGGCTGTGGTTGTCCTTTAGTTAAATGCTCAAATATTATCAAAGGCAGAGCGCTGAGTGGGGAGGGGGACACAGCACAGGAAAGGTTGTTCATGATGGGTATGTGACATCAGACCCCCCCCCCCCCCCCCCACCTCCACCAGAGGAATGTCCTCCAACTGCCAATCTGGCCAGCAACTCTGCAGCTGTTTAGAAGACGCATTGACATATTGTCATCTGTCAGGCCCGCCGTTAAAGGGGAATTTAGCTTATGCCATAGCTTTTTATTAAAACAAGTCGTAAGACTGACCATTGTTGTAATGTGCTGTTGTGTCGTTAAAGGTTCAAACCCATAAAATTCTTCCTCGGTTTCTCTGGGTTCTGGTTGAAGTTCTACTGTAAGCCACTTAAGGTTTTTTTTTTTGGGGAAATCCAATTATGAGATCTTTCGATGTCAGTAAAAGACTAGGAGAGCAAAACCTTTCAGCAGAGCAGAGTATTTCAGGAGAGGTAAGATAGATAGAGGAAGGAGCAGAGTCCTCCAGGAGTGGAGTGTCAGGAGTTAGCAGCAGGGATGGCCAAATCTGCGTAGCTACACTATGAAACTAACCCCAGACTATATAAAGTGCCTTGAAAAAACATTCATACCCCTTAACACCACCTGGATCACCTGCTGGTGATACTGTGCTTCCCAGAGCAGAGCGTGTCTCAGCAGCCAAGCAGCTCTACTCGGTGCTGGCTGCTGGGAGGGTATTAAGTCCGTTTTAGATCGCTGTTCCCTGTTTATAGAATTCACGGTTTGAATGCAGGCCACACTTTTCAGATACTTATTTATTTATTTATAAAAAAATGTTGAAAACCATTTATTATTTTCCTTTCTTCTACTTCGCAATTATGTGCCACTTTGTGTTGGTCTATCACATAAAATCCCAATAAAATACATTTACGTTTTTGGTTGTAACATGACAAAATGTGGAATACTTTTTCAAGGCACTGTATATACTTAACTACTTGCTGCCCACCCATGGTAGATTAACTGCGGGCGAGTGGCACAGGCAGGCCTGACAAATCCCTGTAAACCTGTAAATCCC
>NC_138772.1:16666605-16814105 GCF_965119305.1 Pelophylax lessonae
GGGGCGGTTGCGCCACCCCCAGGACCGCTCCCGTGAGCCAGCGTACTTCTACCTCGGTTCGCGCAGCCGAGTCAGCCTGCCACAGTAAATCTTCAGCAGGCAGTAAGCAAGCGGTTAATGAGACATCCAGGTTATAAAAGACCCCAGATGTCTCCCCTGTGCTCCACAGAATGCAGTGCAGATTGGATTGCAGTACATTGTTTCCCCAGTATGCTGGCCGGGACACTGAGAGGCGGACCCAGAAGTGACGTCATACACGTCGCTTTCTTGGTCAGCAACAAGGAGGGGAGGAGAGTTAATGTGTGTCTGCTCTGCTTCCTCCCCTCTACCTGGCGGCACCCGATAGGTCGGGCCTGGGCCTGCATGGCATGCAGAGCCCGGGATACATAAATTGGGCGTGCGTGGGGGGTGGGGTGTGTTTTAAGCAATCATGGGGCAGCGCAGCCGCCCAAATGCTTCCATCTTACAGGCAGGAGTCTACTTGTCAGATTTACGCACATAGCCATTGGGAATGTATGTAAACCCCCCCCCCCCCCCCCTGCTGACGTACCTGGCAGCAAAAGGGTTGGCAGTGAATATGCAACATATCACCTCCCAGCCACCTGTCAAATGCCCTTTGAATAACGATCCACTCCAGATCACTTTTCAGAGGGCAGCGCAAGCATAAAGGGGCCCTTAATCCTTTTATGCAGTTAATTAGGCTGTAAGCTACCTTTTTGAAAAACCTGTCAATTTTCTTTTTTTTTCAACCATCTAAGTTTTATTGAGGAGTTTTTTTTTTTTTTTTTTTACACCTTGGCATCTTTGTGCAATAATTTGTGTTTTTTTTTTTTTTTTTTTTTGCATTAAGGCAGCCCATTGAAATGAATAGGTAGGCAATGCTGCAATATTGTCCCAGAAAAAAGGACATGGGCCATTTTTGCTAATGTGGCACACCACAATGCATAGTAGTGCATTACTGTCTTAGCTTTCACAGAAACAGGGGGCACTTACGTTTTTTTATTTGTAATTATGAATTTATGATTTATGAATTATGAATTTATAAATTAAAAACTTAAAAAAAATTAATAAAAAACGAAATTAATAAAAAAAAAAGATGAGTGTCCCAAACCCCCCCCCCCATGCTTGTGTGCAAAAGTGAACCCATGCCTCGGTCCCACAAGCATTCAAACAGTGATCATCCCACACATGTGAGGTATCACCACAAACGTCAGATCCAGGGGCGGCCGGTCCATTGGGGGTGCAGGGGCGACGCCCCCTCTATCCATGTGTCCAATGGGGTTTTTTTTTTTTTTTTGAAACGCGTGATTAGAGCCTGAGGCTCTAATAGGCTTCAAAAAAGGATGGGCTCGGGCCGCAGAGCATTGCGCCCTGAGCCCACCCATTTGTGTGACAATAGCGAATTAATATTCGTTATTGCCACATGGATCTTCCTCCTGGCCAATAACGAAGTGGGTCCAGAGACACGTTTCCCGACTGGCCGAAAGGAGAAGCCATGCCATTGGCCAAGGAGGAGGAGGAGGAGGGGAGGAGATGCAGGTGAGTGAGCCGGTGACGGGGGGGGGGGGGGGTTGACTTATGGTTATGGTGTGGTCCATCTCAGTTAGTCAATGAGGAAGGAGGGGGGTCAAACCACTGCTCCGTGTCTGAATGGATACAGGGAGCTGTGACTCGGCTCAGGTGCCCCCATAGCAAGCTGCTTGCTGTGGGGGCACTCAAATGGAGGAAGGGGCCAGGAAAGCCGAAGAGGGACCCAAGAAGAGGAGGATCCGGGCTGTCCGAAGAGTGGCGCCCAGTTGCTCCAGCCAGAGTCTATATGTAGGAGGTTCCTTATCAATCCAGCGTCTAAGAATAAGTAGTCGGCTTGAAAAAGAGCTTGCGCCGCTGCCTCCCGTAAGTAACGGTCATCTATAATGTGATCCAGTATACCCAAGAGGCAGTGCTTGGGATCCAAAGGAATCGCCAAGCCCAGAACTCTGTTTATAGTGGAGGTCACTGAGGTCCAATACCGGTGTAATTTCGGGCATCTCCATAGTAAGTGTATAAGGTCCCCCACATCCCTCTCACATCTATTGCACATATTGTCTGGGCGTAGACCAATAGCATGTAATTTCGCCGGGGTATGATGTACTCGTAACAGGATATATAATTGGGATACCTGATGGAAAACATTGAGTGAACATATTCTGACTGACTCCAAGGCCTCCTCCCATTGTTCAGCGGGTACCTCCCCCACATCCCCGCTCCATTGGTCACACGCCTTGCACGGATATCTGTCTAAGTATGAACCCAATAAGGCTGCATAACAAGCTGATATAAAGCCCTTAGTAGAGGTATATTGCTCCATAAGGAAAAATACCGGTGTGGAGGACAAGCTGGAGTGGGACAAGGAAGATTGAGCCCAGTATGCATGCCGAAGCTGCAGGTAGTAGTACTTCATATTATGTGGCAAGAAAAACCAAAGTTGCAATTGCTCGAAGGTCAGTAGCTCCCCGTTGAGCAGGATGTGTTTAAGATGGGACACCCCATACGTCAGCCACCTACCAGCCTGATCCAGCTTGTCCAGCTCAGGGTAAGAACGATTATGCCAAATGGGACTATAAGAAGTGTATCCGGTAACCAGTTGTAGCTGTTTGGCCTTATCCCAGATATTCTGAAGAAGTCTATAGGTAGGGTAGAGTTTATTGGATTTAGCAAAAAGTTGAGCCTCCAGCCCCTCAGGAATGCCAGTGGCACCCGTAAAATACCCCATCAGTTTCAGAGTCGGACCGCCCCCCGTCCCAGCCATCGCCCCGACCAGGTGCTGCAGCTGAGAGGCTAAATAATAAATCCAGGGATTAGGGAGAGAAAGGCCCCCAAATCCCTAGGCTTCTGTAGTTGCTTAATCCGGATCCGGGCCGCCCGCCCCCGCCATATAAGAGTCCTAAATAACGTGTTGACCACCCTGAATATTTTCAGCGTGATAACCAATGGGGAGTTGTGCAAGAAATACAAGAGCTGCGGCATCAGAACCATCTTAATCAGGTTCACCCATCCCGCAACCGATAACCACAGCTTGTCCCAGACCTTAATCGTATCACGAAACCGAGCAAGGAGCGGGTGCACATTCAAGCTACAATAGTGGAGTGGATCCGCAGAAATCCCCACCCCCAAATATTTAAAGTTAGCTACCATAGGGACTGGACAGAGCATACCCAGGAGAGGATCCACCGGTTTATCCAGTGGCAGTAAGGCCGACTTGGACCAATTGATAGTGAGGCCAGAAAATTGGCCAAACTCCGTTATGGTGGCCATGGTAGCTTGTAAGGAAGCCCCCGAGTCCCCAAGCATCAGGAGCATGTCGTCCACATATAGCAGAATCTTCTCCTGAAGGGGGCCGAAGTGAAACCCATCTATGGTGTCCTGCGATCGAATGGTAGCTGCAAGCGGCTCAATAGCCAGCGCGAACAGGAGCGGGGAAAGTGGACATCCCTGTCTGGTGCCCCTCCCCAAGTAAAAGTGCTCAGATATTCTGCCACCCAACCTGATGGAAGCCTGCGGACGGTAATAAAGCAGTCTCACCCAGGAGATAAATAGAGGGCCAAACCCAAACTTTTCCAACACTGCCCAAGACGCTGTCGAACGCTTTGTTAGCATCTAACGATAACAACACTCTGTATCCGCCGGTGTCTGCATGGCTACAAACAAGTGGCGAAGATTGATTGCGGTGGACCTATTCGGCATAAAACCCGCCTGGTCCTCGTGGACAATATGTGCAATAATGGTATTAACCCTCCTAGGCAAAACCTTTGCAAGTATTTTTACGTCAGTTTGAAGGAGAGAGATAGGTCTATAAGAACCCAGGACAGATGCGGGTTTACCTGGCTTTAGTAATAGAACAATACTGGCCTTAGTCATGGAGTCTGGCAGAGCTCCCACCTCTCTTGCAGCATTGAAGACCTTCAGCAGCTCCGGTACAAGCACCTCAGAGTATTTCTGATACATTTCGACTAGGAGACCATCATCACCAGGGGCCTTGGAACCCGGAAAGAGAGCAGCAGGCTCTCTCAGCTAGTCCTCGGTGATGGGGGCCTCCAGATCTGCGCTCTGACGCTCCATCAGCCTCGGGAGGGTGATTGCATCCAGATACCGCCAAAGATCTGCCGGTGCATAAGACACCCTAGAGGAATACAGATCAGAATAAAAGCGTACCAATTCAGTCATAATAGTATCGGGCGTGTTGGCCATTCGGCCCCCTACCAACCTGAGGGCCCCAATGGGGGGAGCTGAGGGGCGCACCCCCACAATACGCGATAGCAGGCGGCCCGTCCGCTCCCCCTCCTCATAGAATGTGGTTTTAGCAAAGAAACGCTTCTTATCTGCTTTAGACTGTACCTCTCCCACCCACACCTTCTGCGCAGATAGCCATGCATCCCTCGTAGCTTCCAAAGGGTTGACGATATACTCCTCCTCCAACTCATGGGTGCGCTGAGCCAATTGCTCCTCAAAATGTTTAGAGGCGTTTTGCACTTTTTTAATGTTAGCAATCAAAATGCCCCGAAGGAAGCACTTAAAGGCATCCCACCGTGCAAGAGAATCAGAAAATCGGATATTATCCAAAAAATAACGGGTGATTGCAGCGGAGATATTAGCATCTGGTGGAAAAAGCTTCAGCCAGAAAGCATTCAGGCGCCAAGGGGCCCTACGCAAACCGGTCTGAGGCCGTACAGTAAGCCAGACCACAAACGGGGAGTGGTCCGAAATCCCCCGCAAAGCATATTCCACCCGTTCCACCAACGCGAGTGCAGCCACTGTGCCCACGCATAGGTCTATACGGGAGAGAGAGGAATGGGTCTTAGAAAAGCAGGAAAATTGGACCTCGTCAGGGTGGCGCAAACGCCATATATCCATCCAGCCCAACTCCCCCAGAAAGCGCGAGAGGGCAGTACCCCTAGCGGAAACCATCCGGGGAGCAGGTGGATGTCTATCACTGGCAGGATCCAATATCCCATTAAAATCACCAAGCACAAAAAGGGGTACATCCGCCTTATCAGCGGTAAACAGGAGAAATTCACGGAGCACCTGGGAAGAGAACGGAGGAGGAATATAAACCACCGCTAAAGCACATACAACCTGAAATAATTTACAATGCAGAAAGACAAAACGTCCCTCAGGATCCACCCTCACCCCCAACTCCTGGAAGGCAAGGGCCCTATGCACCAAAACACTCACCCCCCTGGAATAAGAAGAGTGAGTGGAGTGGTAACCCTGACCCAACCAGGAGTATCCCAGACACCCCACAGATTCCTCTACCAGGTGAGTCTCCTGCAGTCCTATGATAGCTGGATGATACTTGCGCAGTTGAGAAGCTATCATGGCCCTCTTCTGAGGACAACCAAGACCCCTCACATTCCACGAGACTATAGGTAGTCCAGCCATGCAGTAAAAATCTTGCGAATCGGGTACCAGCCACAGAGGCCGACACCCACGGCAGGGAACCGTATGACAGCAAAGTCGAATGGAGCCAATGTTTTCGAGAAGTCCACAGCCAAGATACTGTCCAGTCCAATGGTGTGTGCGATTCCTCAAAGACAAAGAAAAAGAAAAAAAGAACATGGTCCAACGGGACAAGGCACAACGGTGCCTCATTATAGCACAGGAGGCGGGAAAAAGAACCAGTCAGTCCACCGGGGGCGTCAACCCCACAAACCAGTGGTGGCCCGCCAGCCTGTTGTGCGCAACTGCGCAAACTGCACTGTGTAATCCGGGTGCGATGCATTCGCCAGCACTCCGACGAGAAAAGAAGCATGCGATGGATGGAGCACATCTGTGCCAGTACAACAAGGATATGAGCCCCGGCCGGGGAATTCTTTCACAGGGTCCAAACTGGGAAAAATGCAGAGTCCACATTAAGGTGTCCCTCACTCACCGAGATCGGCCCGTTGGCGTTGATGGAGGGAGGGCTCATGTATGTCCAGCCAACTCGCCGCGTCAGCGCCAGTATCAAAAAAGTGCGCCCTGCCCTCCGCAGTGACCTGGAGGCGGGCTGGGTACAGCATGGCATAGATTAGCCCGATACATCGGAGACGTTGCTTGACATCGGAGAACTTGGCCCGCTGCTTTTGGACCTCCGCAGAGAAGTCCGGATAGAAGGAAACCCTGACCCCGTTGAACTTGATCTCCGCCTTTTCTCTGGCCAGCCGTAGCATCTTCTCCCTGTCCCTGTAGTGTAATAACTTTGCCAGTATGGGTCTGGGAGCGTTTACCAGGCAGTGTTCTGGTGGGGACCCGATGGGCCCTTTCCACCGCAAACACAGGTGAGAAGGATTCCCTGCCAAATACATCACATAGCAAAGATTCAATAAATTCGGTAGGATCCCTGCCCTCGACCTTCCCAGGAAGTCCCACAATGCGCACATTGTTGTGCCGCAATCGATTTTCGATATCATCAGTCTTGTCTTTATTGATCTGTGCCTGTCTCGCATTTGATCTGGACTCAGTAATCAGTGCCGGCAGCTGGTCTTCCAGGTCACTAATACGGCTTTCCGCAGCAGTAGTGCGTTCACAGATCTTTTGTAGGTCCTGGCGAAGGAGAGCCACCTCTTCAGTGAGACTCCCCAGCCGGTCCTTAACAGTATTCACAGAGGCAGTACAGTTGTGCACGGCATGAAGTATTTGGCTAAGTGTAGGCTGTGTCCCCTCCGTCACCCCCTCATCGGTGTCCAGGTCTCAGTCGGTCAATGGGGGCTGCGCAGCTGTCCCCAGTCCCCGTGCGTCAGCAGCGGAGGACCCTCCAACGTCCGCCTGTGCACAGTCCCCAGCATCCTGATACCGAAGTTCCGACAGTTTTTTAGCATATAGCAATATGTCCCCAGCAGCGTCCTTACCTGCGGGACGAGTCGTTTTAGGCTTCACCGCAGCCTCCTTCGGTCGCTCAGGGCCACGCGGGACGCGCTGCGGGGTCGCCAGGCCAGCGCCATCTTGGAGGGATGCCGACACTGTGCTGTCCTCCTTGGATTTGCTGCCGTGGGTCATGATGGGATCGCCGCGGAAACGACAGGGAACGGAGGTGCTGGTACACCAGGTTCCAGGTGTGGCAAGTAGGTCTGACAAGGAAGGCAGCTGAGGAGAGGGAGGCGCAGCCTGCTGCATGGAGGTATGGTATCCCCGATCCGGATCTTCAGGATACGGGGTCCCCCCCCGAAAAATAAAGGCAGGAGTCCGTGGCAGGGATGTGGGAGAAGCCCCCGGAGGCAGAGTAGAGGCCGTGGGCGAGAGTCAGAGAGAGGATGGCAGAAGATTGCGATACAGGGAAGCAGAGCGCGGCCCGCGATCCTCCGGGACCTCCGTTTCCAGGCACACCGCAGTATGCAAAAGGCACCAGGGCAAGCAGGGGGACCCCCTGAGGATAGTCAGTCCACTGAATAGGGCAATCTGGCCGGGGAAAGGATGAAATCAAGAGCGGGAGCTCCGTGAGATAGGTCTACTCACATGCCTGGTCCGGCCACGCCCCCTCGATAGTAAAATTTATGTTTAAAATTGTGCACGCCCGTGCAGCAACTACAAATCGTGACATGTTCGGTATCTTTTTACTCGCTGTAACATCATCTTTTGTTTCACAAAAACATTGGGTTATGTATTTTGTTTTTTTGGGGGTTTTTTTGCATTAAAATGCAAAAAATAAATTTTTTTACAAAACATTGCATTTGATAAACTACTGAGCAAATACTGTGGGACATAAAGAATTGCAAAACCCACCAATTTATTCTCTAGGTTCTCTGCTTTAAAAAAATATATAATATTTGGGGGGTTCAAATAAATTTTCTAGCAAAAAAAAATAAAAGTGTCAGGAAAAGCCTGATCCTTACGTTTTTTTTGGCGTGATCAGTCATATTTTCAATATCAATGCCAAAATTTCACCATTTCTGCCAGGTAGTGATCGACTGATATAGTTTTTTTATTGCCGATAGCGATACTGATATTTTGGTCATCGCGTATCGGTATCGGCCGATATTTTCGTACATTAAAAAATAATTTTTTTTTTTTGACAGGTACTCTTGTGGAGGGATGTGGGGTTCTAAAAGCACCCAAACCCCTCCTCTGCACTTAAAAGCATTCAGTTTGGCTGTTTTGAATGCTGTAATTTTTTTTAATTTGGCCCCGAATACCCAGAAGTGATGTCATGACATGGGTTTTTACATGGAGACCCAATCAGAGCCAAATAAGACTTTGATTGGGTCTTCTCTTCCTCGGCGAGCTGCGGAAGGTGGCGAGAGGGGGGGGGGGTTGTCCCCTCCCCTCCCGCTCCTTGTAATGACAGCCGAGAGGCTTCTCAGCTGCATTGGTTGTCATTACAAGACAGCCGACCGTCGGCTATGGACGCCGGTACCGGGGTGATGCATCTAGCTGCAGACATCACTCCGGTACAGCACTTTCCCGAAATATTGGCAATATCGGTAACCTCAGAGCCGATTCCGATATATCAGGGAAAGTGCATATTGGCCTTTGATATATCAGCTTTGCCGATAATCGGTCGATCCCTACTGCCAGGGGATGAAAACTTTTGAGTACAGCTGTGTAAATTCTCCAAATCTTGCTGAGATCTAGATTTCCCACTGAAGAAGAAAAAAACCCCAGATTTTAGACCATTGGCACTAAATGAGGACTGATGGGGCAAATGTGGATGAATCTCATAACCTTCGTTCCAAGGCAAAAAAAAAACAGCGAAAGTTCTCCGAATGGAAACATTTTAAGCTTTATTTTTGCTTGGCGTAACCCCCGCCAAGGGCTCTTTCCCCAGACTGAATTTAGAAAAAAATGTCATTGGGTCCTAAAGAAGGCAAGCATGTGTCTTCTATCAGGAATGGCAGCGGATTATAATCACATTCCATTATTGTGAGTCAGATGCTTGTCCTCGGGACCAGCCAATGATCTGCTGGGCGCAGGGCTGTGGTTGTCCTTTAGTTAAATGCTCAAATATTATCAAAGGCAGAGCGCTGAGTGGGGAGGGGGACACAGCACAGGAAAGGTTGTTCATGATGGGTATGTGACATCAGACCCCCCCCCCCCCCCCCCACCTCCACCAGAGGAATGTCCTCCAACTGCCAATCTGGCCAGCAACTCTGCAGCTGTTTAGAAGACGCATTGACATATTGTCATCTGTCAGGCCCGCCGTTAAAGGGGAATTTAGCTTATGCCATAGCTTTTTATTAAAACAAGTCGTAAGACTGACCATTGTTGTAATGTGCTGTTGTGTCGTTAAAGGTTCAAACCCATAAAATTCTTCCTCGGTTTCTCTGGGTTCTGGTTGAAGTTCTACTGTAAGCCACTTAAGGTTTTTTTTTTTGGGGAAATCCAATTATGAGATCTTTCGATGTCAGTAAAAGACTAGGAGAGCAAAACCTTTCAGCAGAGCAGAGTATTTCAGGAGAGGTAAGATAGATAGAGGAAGGAGCAGAGTCCTCCAGGAGTGGAGTGTCAGGAGTTAGCAGCAGGGATGGCCAAATCTGCGTAGCTACACTATGAAACTAACCCCAGACTATATAAAGTGCCTTGAAAAAACATTCATACCCCTTAACACCACCTGGATCACCTGCTGGTGATACTGTGCTTCCCAGAGCAGAGCGTGTCTCAGCAGCCAAGCAGCTCTACTCGGTGCTGGCTGCTGGGAGGGTATTAAGTCCGTTTTAGATCGCTGTTCCCTGTTTATAGAATTCACGGTTTGAATGCAGGCCACACTTTTCAGATACTTATTTATTTATTTATAAAAAAATGTTGAAAACCATTTATTATTTTCCTTTCTTCTACTTCGCAATTATGTGCCACTTTGTGTTGGTCTATCACATAAAATCCCAATAAAATACATTTACGTTTTTGGTTGTAACATGACAAAATGTGGAATACTTTTTCAAGGCACTGTATATACTTAACTACTTGCTGCCCACCCATGGTAGATTAACTGCGGGCGAGTGGCACAGGCAGGCCTGACAAATCCCTGTAAACCTGTAAATCCCCGGCTTGCTCCCTAAATTGGAGCCCATGCTGTCACTGGCTGAAATCGGCCAATCACAGACAGAGTTCTGTGTTTACAAAAACACTGAATTCTGTGAAAAGGGACCAGCGATCTAACACTATCCTAATACCCTCCCAGCAGCCAGCACCAAGTGGAGCTGCTTGGCTGCTGGGACACACTTCTGCTCTGGGAAGTACAGTACCACCAGCAGGTGATCCAGGTCTTGACATGTAGAGTATTTTATGAGAGGAGAGTTAGATAGAGGAATGAGCAGAGTCCTCCAGCAGTGCAGAGTATTTCAGAAGAGGAGAGTTAGGTAGAGGAAGGATCAGAGTCTTCTAGCAGAGGAGAATTAGATAGAGGAAGGAGCAGAGTCCCCCAGCAGTACAGAGTGTTTCAGGAAAGGAGAGTTAGAGGAAAGAGCGGAGTCCTCTAGCAGAGGAGAGTTAGATAGAGGAAGGAACTGTAGGGAGAACACAGGCGCCACTCTAAGTGCAGTATTAGGATTTATTAATATAAAATTCAGGTATAAAGGTACTCACAAAGGAATGCATAGGTAGGCAAAGGAATGCCAATAAATGTAAAAAGGGCCCATCATTCCGGTGTAATGGTCAGGATGGCTCGAGCGGTCACGATCCTCAGAACATTAGCCGGTGGTGACCGGCACTTCCTGGTTGTTTGGAACACACAAGGGCTCTCCCATCGTCACTTCCGGGCATGACGTAATGGCGCAGGCGACGCGTTTTCAGAGCATGCGCTCCTCCTTTTGCGCCAGTTTTTATACTTTGTTAGATAGAGGAAGGAGCAGAGTCCTCTAGCAGAGCAGAGTATTTCAGGAGAGTTAGATAGATGAAGGAGAAGAGTCCTCCAGCAGTACAGAATATTTTAGAAGAGATGTGAGCTTTTGTGGTTGCCAGCGACCTGCCCACTTGTGTCTCATTATGTGCAGGGCCGGTGCTCCCACTAGGTGAACTAGGCAGCCGCCTAGGGCGCACTGCTGCTTAGGGGGTGCAGCTACGGCCGCTGGTTTCCCTACTAGCCTGGCTGCCACCCTAGGGTGACCAGACGTCCACGGTGCACCGTGAACTGGAACAGGGGGGCGCCATAGATCCCACTTGGGCTGCCTCCGGAGGGGAAGGGGGGGGGGAGATGGGGATTAGAGCACCACCTGATTACAAAAAGCCAAGTTCTTCTGCTTACCCAGCTGTCATTCTGGTCTAGGAGGCGGGACTTCGTATGACAGCCTCCCCGCCGGGTAAGCAAAAGAACTTGGCTTTTTGTAATCATGCGGCGCTCTAATCCCCATGCACTGGTCACTCTGCATTGTTGGGGGAACTGGTCACTCTGCATTGTTGGGGGCACTGGTCACTCTACATTGGATGGGGGCACTGGTCACTCTGCATTGGATGGGGGCACTGGTCACTCTGCATTGGATGGGGGCACTGGTCACTCTGCATTAGATGGGGGCACTGCGAGTAATGCAAGTATAGGGGGAGTATGGGGAATGCATGTAGTGTGCTGCGAGAATAGGGACATTTTGAAGTTTTTTTTTATTTATTGGGGGGGGGGGGGCGCAAGTAGCTGGTCTTGCCTAGGGCGCAGAATAGTCTAGCACCGGCCCTGATTATGTGTCTTCATTAATATCCAGATATGCACAGATGCTCCGGATATGACATAGGAGATCTTCGTTTGTGAGGATGTATCTTGCAGCTTGTCTTCTGATCATGCACACACAACAATTTCCTCTCATACAATCTAACAATTCTCTTTCTCCATCAGCTCTTCCCCATTTCACAAATGCAAAGAAAGCCAGTGAGCTGAAGGTGAATTCTGGGGAACAAGTGGAGCTGCTCTCAGAGACTTCAGAGGAGAACATCAGGGTAGCGTGGTACAAAGATGGGAAGGAGATACGACACTCCAAGAAGTTCATCCAAGATGTCCATGGAAAGCAAAACAAGCTCACCATAACCTCTGTCAGGAAGGAAGATGAAGGGACGTACTCATGCAGAGTCGGGAACGACTCCGTCACGTTCACATTAAAAGTTGCAGGTAAAGGAACTTTGACTTTTTCTACAAAGCCCAAATATAAGATGGCCATAAACTGGCCTAATGATGTTCCAGGTCTGGGGTTGTTTTACAGTTATTTCTGACCACCAAGGAATCAATAGCCAGAACCTAAGGAAAATGGAGGTACTTGTTATTTCAGAGAGAAATTTTCCAACCTGATGTAACTTTTTCCTATTTTAGAACCAGAACCAGCCTTCACCAATCTGGACAAGGTGCAGAAGGAGGTCCATGTCAAACTGTCGGAGAAGGCCACCCTGAGCTGTGCGATATCCCAGGAGAAAACAGAGGTCAAATGGTACAAGGAAGGAAAACTAATCACCTCCAGCAAGAAAGTGAGGGTGGAGACTGAGGGTAGATCTCGGCGTCTGGTGGTGGAACAGGTGGAGAAGAAAGATGCCGGAGAATATATCTGTGAGGCCGCCGGACAGAAGATCAACTTCAAGATCAGCGTCAAAGGTATTAGAAATGATGTGGAGCTGCATGTTATACTAACCTCTCTAGTAAACCATGCCTGGAGAAGGTCACCTAGAGCCCAGAGCGAACATGCCAAACTGCACCCCCCCAAGATGTATGAGCATTATGTGTCAGCAAAAATCCCCCCCCCCCCACGAAAAAAAAAAAATGAGCACTAATCTGCATGATTACCCCCTAAGCATAAACCCCCCCCCCCCAGTACGAATCCGCTCTGCTAAAATCTCCCACATCCCCCAAATCCCCCCAGCAAGAATGCCCCCCCCAAAAAAAATCCCCCCTCCTAGCACAAATCCTCTACACCTAAAATGTCCCCCCAGTACACATCAACTCCCCCCAACCCCCTATTCCAAATCCCCCTCTTAGCACAAATTCCCCCCAATTAACCCTCCTAACACAAAACCTCTACTCTTCAAATTTCCTCTCTGAGAACACATCCCTCCCACTTCAAATCCCCCTCCAAGCACAACCCCCCCCCCACCTCCTTCCAGCACAATTCCTCTCCGCCCTCAACCATATCACCTCTTCCAGCACAACCCCCCCCCCCTTCCAACACAAATTCCCTTAAATCACCACTCCTAGCACCCCCCCCTTCAATGTTTCCCCTCCTAGAACAATTCTCACCCCCTGCCTCCTTTCAATATCTCACCTCCCAACACAAATTACCCCCAATTACCCCTCCTAGCACAAATCCTCTACCCTTCAAATTTCCCCTCCGAGTACACATCCTTTCCCACCCATTCCAAAGCCCCTATTCCAAACCCCCCCCCTTCCCTCTCCTAGCACTAATCCCCACTAAATTTACCCTCTTAGCACAAATACCCCCCATCATCCCCACTAGCACAAATCCCCCCTCTCCCCAAAAAAATCTTCCCCTCCTAACACAATTCCCCTCCCCCCTCTACCATATGACCTCTTCCAGCACAAACCCCCCTTCTAACACAAATCCCCCTAAATCACCACTTCTAGCACCCTCCCTCTCATATTTCTCCTCCCAGAACAATTCTTACCCCGTGTCTCCCCCCAAATCCTCCCCGAAGACATATCCCCCTCTAAATCCTTGCAGCTCCAACCCCCCCCCACCTCACATTATACCACAATGCCCAGGGCAGCCTCCCCTCCTGCCTACCCCTTTTCCCGGCCCTGCTAGTGACCCCCCCCCCCTTACACTGCTTTTTTCTTTACCCTTCTGTATATTGGGGAGTATTGGCTCTTCTTTGCTTTAACATGAACTGCTGGTTGATTGATCCCTGTGAGCTCAAGGGAACAAATAATTGTAAATTGTAAATTAATATTTGTTTAGAATAGCTCCATGGAAATTCCACATAGCTAAACTTAGACATAGATGAGTGATAGCAGAAAAAGATCAAGTGGTCCTTTTTGCATATAGACCTACACTATATTACCAAAAGTATTGGGACGCCTGCCTTTACACGCACATGAACTTTATTGGCATCCCAGTCTTAGTCCGTAGGGTTCAATATTGAGTTGCCCCACCCTTTGCAGCTATAGTAGCTTCAACTCTTCTGGGAAGGCTGTCCACAAGGTTTAGGAGTGTGTCTATGGGAATGTTTGACCATTCTTCCAGAAGCAAATTTCTGAGGTCAGGCACTGATGTTGGACCAGAAGCCCTAGTTTGCAGTTTCTGCTCTAATTCATCCCAAAGTTGTTCTGTTGGGTTGAGGTCAGGACTCTGTGCAGGCCAGTCAAGTTCTTCCACCCCAAACTCGCTCATCCATGTCTTTATGGACCTTGCTTTGTGCACTGGTGCGCAGTCATATTGGAACAGGAAGGGGGCCATCCCCAAACTGTTCCCCCAAAGTTACGAGCATGAAATTGTCCAAAATATCTTGGTATGCTGACACCTTAAGAGTTACTTTCACTGGAACTAAGGGGCCAAGCCCAACCCCTGAAAAACAACCCCACACCATAATCCCTTCTCCACCAACTGAGTTGGACCAGTGCACAAAGCAAGGGATTTGCAGGGGTTCCCTGAGACCTGAAAATGATTTCAAGGGTTCCTCTGGGATAAAGAGATTGAGAAAGATTGATCTAGAGTCTTCCATAAAAGCACTTTTGTAACATAAACTTTAAATTCCTAACATTGATATCAATGGTATTTTACAGAACCCGAGCCTGCTTTCATCAACCAAGAAAAAGTACAAAAGGAAGTGACAGCTATCCTAAACGAGAGCGCCACTGTCTGTTGCGAGGTGTCTGATGGAAAAGCAGAGGCGAAATGGTACAAGGAAGGGAAACTGATTACCTCCAGCAAAAAGCAGAGGCTGGAAGTTGAGGGCAAATATCGCCGCTTGGTGGTTGAGCAGGTGGAGAAAAAAGATGCTGGAGATTACAGCTGTGAAGTGGCTGGGCAGAAGATTAACTTCAAGATCAGGGTGAAAGGTGAGAGGCAATGGATTGGCCATTGGATAGGATAAATGGGTTGTACTGAGTTTCCTGTACGTTAGCCTTGTAATTAAAAACACAATATACAATATATATATATATAGCACCCTCCTAGAGTATTGTATAACGGTAGGGAGATTTTGTTAGCTCCTCTGTAGACAGTGCAGCTGGGGTTGATTGCTCAGGTCTTCTCAGTGTCTCACAGGCTGTTGCCCTGATTGCTTCCCCCTATATTCTAGAGGATTTTAGAATTCTAGTGGGAGGAAGAACAGAGTAAGCCGCCTGAAAATTTATGGAACGCCACCCAATCCCTGGGGAGGTGTACCAAGAAGGTGGTGGAAGAGCCAATAAATAGTCTGGGGTCTAGGGCAAGAGGTGCAGAGTTCCTGGGTCGAGTCCTGCTGGAGGTGACCCCGGTGCAGGGGCTCTGCCTCTGGGGCAGGATTTCTGGAGGTGCCATCTACAAGACATAGAGGTCCTAGCTGAGGCTTCTGCTGGGGGCCTATTTACAAAAGTCCTGGAGTTTATTTGGGTCTGGAGAAGCTCACTGGAGAGTACCTGGGGGAAGTTGGGGGAAAGGTGTTCAGCTGTCCTTCGGTGGCATGAGTCCATATCTCACTCACCGGAGAAGTGCCCGGTGGATATCAGAAGAAGGCAACCGATGATCCAGTTGCTGTGTGACTAAATGACCCAATGCTGAAAGTTAGTGATTATGTGGAGTTTTTTTTTGGTTCTTTGGGAAAAATCCAAGTCACCTGTCAGCATAGAGACTCTGTGGGACATTTTTGCATAGCTCAGGAAGCTGGAGAATAGTCCTCAAAGTGTTCAGTTCATCAGTTTTGGGGTATCCCATGATCCCCCCATCCCCAGCCAACTTCTGAATTGCAGTAGCAACAGAACGCTCCCTTAATGGGTTTCCCAAAACATGTAGATGGCCTTTGTACCTTTTTTAGTTTTCTGTCAACAGTCAGCCTTTTCACCCAGTGACAGACTCCCACAGCAGAGGGAGCCAGAGAGAGAGAACCCTGAGCAATATTTAGATCGCCTTTACAGAGGCCTGTGGACAGCTGAAACTAATAATAAGATCTTGCTACCAGGGGAAATGTGGACCTAGGAACGTAGGCTTTATACAACCCAGAGTTTTAAAAGCCTATGGCTTCCAGAACCCAGACCAGAACCTATTAGGATCTAAGAAAACAGACAGAAACCCTGGAACCCCTCACCATGTGTAGGTGAGAAACCTAGATACTATACATAACTTATTTTCAAGAGTCTTCTGGTTAGGTCCTCCCTCTTTTTTGGCAGTGTCAGTGGGTGGTTCCATGTTAATGCATTCATATAGATGCATAAGTGCCACTAAGTGCAGTAGCACTCTGAGCCCAGATCAGTGTGATGATGTCCACCCGGTGGAGGTCAATAACAGCTAGGGCTCAGAGGAAGTGGATTGAACAATGCTGGCTGTTATTGAACTTAGAAAACTGGTGGTGATGTCCAGTGGCTGAAAGGAACTACTGCAACAGACATCTCTGGAATTAAGATGAATATTGAAGCAAAAACTACTTTTCTAACTTTCACTTTTGATGGGATTTCTTTTTTTTTTTACTCCTTAAGACACTTCACATGAGTCACCATTGCCCACCAATTAGCTTCACTCCTGCCTTGAAAGTTCAGATTTGCTTGGTGTGTGGACATAACTTCAGATCTTAATTAATAATATAATATAATATAATATAATATAATATACTGTAATATAATATAATATAATATAATAAATATTTATAGTATAAAAATATGTTGATACAAAAAGCCTCAAAACTCTGTTAGATACTTAAACCTCAGTCAGTGGTTGTTGGCTTTAGGATTGAAATCTACTATGTAATGGAGATTGAAAGCTGCTTTTTATGCTCTTCACAGTATTGCCAAGTCCTATATTTCTCTGTCAAACATTGGCGTTTCTTTGGCGCAGATAAGTTTGGAGCTTCATCGGAAGATAAAAGCCTTAAAATTTCCACTAGATTCTTTGCAACTGAAATAGAAAGTACCTTTTTATAAAATACGTTGCTTGAATTGTCTTTTCAGAGCCAGAGCCACCATTTTCTAACTTGGACAAGGTCCAAAAAGAAGTCCAGGCTGTGCTGTCAGAGAAGGCCACCCTGAGATGTGAGGTGGCCCAGGAGAAGACGGAGGTGAAGTGGTACAAAGAAGGAAAATTAGTCACCTCCAGTAAGGCAGTGAAGGTGGAATCTGAGGGTAGATCTCGGCGTCTGGTGGTGGAGCAGGTGGAGAAGAAAGATGCTGGAGAATATACCTGTGAGGCCACCGGACAGAAGATCAACTTCAAGATCAACGTAAAAGGTAAATAAATCTTGAGTTTAGGATTTGAGTGGTTTGTAGAAATATATCAGTGTAGTGTTGTTTCTATTCAACAGTATAGTGATTTGTTGGTTATTTAGTCTGCAAGGGGGCCTTGCTACTTCTATCTGCAGGGAGCATCGATAGTTTCAAAAAACTATTAGATAGGCACATTAAAGACCACAACATACAGGGGTATACAATGTACAACATACAGGGGTATACAATGTACAACATACAGGGGTATACAATGTACAACATACAGGGGTATACAATGTACAACATACAGGGGGTATACAATGTACAGCATACAGGGGTATACAATGTACAACATACAGGGGTATACAATGTACAACATACAGGGGTATACAATGTACAACATACAGGGGTATACAATGTACAACATACAGGGGTATACAATGTACAACATACAGGGGTATACAATGTACAGCATACAGGGGTATACAATGTACAACATACAGGGGTATACAATGTACAACATACAGGGGTATACAATGTACAACATACAGGGGTATACAATGTACAACATACAGGGGGTATACAAAGTACAACATACAGGGGTATACAATGTACGGTTAACAGAAAACACACACACACATCATAGGTTGAACTGGATGGACTGATGTCTTTTTTCAACCTCACAAACTATGTAACTATGTATGTAACTATGTAACTTCTACTATAAACACCTGAAATGCTGCTGTTGTCTATAAAATCCTCTGTCTGCAGATCAGTCTGTTTAGGGGTACTTTTTCGTCTATTTAACATTCTGCCATTTCACCCAGTCCCAAATGAAGGGAGATTGTGTGGCCCCACAAAATGCATTGGCTCTCCTTTGCTCTGCTTGTTGCAACCAGTTGAACAAAAATGATGTTGGATTCCAAGCGACTTTTTGCTCTCTTTGACCTATTACACTAGGTTGGTATTGCCGTTTGTTTCCCTGTTGGGGGAGATACAAAATAAAAGTGACTAAAAAATTCTAATTTTAGAGTTGCCTCCAGAACAGGATTTGGAAACCTTACAAGGAGGACTCGTGTTCTGGTAACAGCTGTACAAAAATGGATTTCCCTTACTTTGGAAAGATGTCTCCAGAATAGGAATTGAGGGAAGTCTTCCCAAGAGGGCACAAAAAGCAAACTTTAAAAAAACCCAGACCATTCTAATTGTTTTTTTGTCTATCCAAAATTAAGAAACAATGAGGGAGATTTATGAAGCATCCTCCTAGAAAAGATTGCTGGATAGGCTCAGGTAGATTTAGTTTTTGTTGGCATCTCTGTAATCATTTCAGAAGTGTGTGATTATTTTTGGCTGTTCTGGGTTTCACTGGCTGCAGACTCAACTACTCCCCCCTGTCTTCTAGAATGTAGTGGGCTGGAAGAGGCAGACCCTGAGCCTGAATATTTCTGTGGTCTCAGCCAATCGCTTGGGGGATAGTGCCCAGTGGGCTGCTGAGAAGGGCATAAATAGTTTGAAGCCTGGCACAGCAGGGGTTTTGTCCAGGAGGAGAAGAACCCTGCCTCAAGGGCTGCTGCCCTTCTGAGCAGAATAGCTGCAGCTGGCAGGAGTTCATTGAGATCTCAGCTCAGTGGGAGCTGAGGGCCTATTGTCAGGAATTTATTAAAGCGATATTAAAGTCTCTTTAAAAAAATAAAAAAAAAATAAAAACAAATCACAAACATGTTAAATGTATCTTCTCTGTGCTGTGGTTTTGCACAGAGCAGCCCCGATCCTCCTCTTCTCGGGTCCCTCGCCGGTGCTCCTGGTCCCTCCCTCCTGCTGAGTGCCCCCAGAGAAAGCAGCTTGCAATGGGGGCACCCAAGCAGGCTTGCCATGAGCTGGGGCTGTTCGTGTCCATTCACACACAGAGCCGCAGCTTGGCCCCACCCCCTCTCTCTCCTGGGGGGCCTGCTGCACATGGAAGGTTTTTTTTACC
This sequence comes from Pelophylax lessonae, assembly GCF_965119305.1. Lineage (NCBI taxonomy): Eukaryota > Metazoa > Chordata > Amphibia > Anura > Ranidae > Pelophylax > Pelophylax lessonae. The sequence continues at coordinate 16,685,847 of NC_138772.1, forward strand.
TTCATGCATAGAATGTATAAAAGTCAAAACCTTTGAGCCGTTAAAACCACTTTAAAGGAGTTGTAAAGTCAGGAAGGTTTTTTTTTTTTATCTTAATGTATTCTATGCATTAAGAAAAAAAGCCTTCTGTGTGTAGCAGCCCCTCCAGCATCCCCTAATACTTACCTGTGCCCCCTCTCTGTCCAGCGATGTCCACGAGTTCCTCGGCCATCCTGGGACTCTCCCCCCTGATTGGCAGAGATACAGCTGCGGCGCCATTGGCTACTACGGCTGTCAACCAAAGTCAGTGAGCCAATCAGAAGAGAGAGGGGGGCAGAGCTAAACAGCAGGTCTGTGTCTGAATGGACACACGGAGCTGCAGCTCGGCTTGGGTGCCCCCATAGCAAGTTGCTTGCTGTGGGGTCACTCGATTGGACGGAGGGGCCAGGAGCAGGAATGAGGGACCCAAGAAGAGGAGGACATGGGCTGCTCTGGAGGAGGACAGGAGGTAAGTATAACAAGTATGTTTTTTTGTTTTTTTTAAAAACGAGACTTTACAATCACTTTAAGGTCTTAGCTTAGTAAGAGCTGTGGGGAGGGGGTTTGGAATCAATGAGGTCCCAGTTCAGTGGGAGACGAAGGACTATTTTTTTAGTGCAGTCAGAGCCAAATCAAGGGGGGTTTACTGAAGATCTGGCCTGGAGATTTACAGGAGAAGTGTCTGGCCAATATTGGACAGGAGGTATCCAGGGACACCGTGAGTAGAGACCTGGAAGTAGGATCCTAGTGACTGTCTGCTGTTTTAACCCCTTGTGAGACTGCGTCAGTGTTGCCGAAGTTTGATTTTCCCTACTGGGAGTCTCAGGATTGCTTGTGTTTCCTATCTCTACCAGGAGGTAGGTTTCCCTGAAGAGAGTAGACAGAATAGACAGCGTCTAGTAATTACTTTGTGCACTAAATTTGGAGTATCCCCAAGCCCCCTGTACAACATCCAAGTTCGTTAAGCCATAAAGCATAAAAAGACACTCCATGTCTGGTCATTGAGTGGTGAGAATGCCCAAGTGGTTGTGTATTTGGCTGGCTGTTTACCTGAAAGGGAAAAGAACCAGCGGGACCGTCACGGGTCTGCGTTGCTTTTAATAAAACTGGAATGTGCAAAATTTGGTGCAGCTGTTCACAGGGGAGGACTGGGTCAGGGAGCAGGGGGGGGGGTAATTGCCCCCGGGCCGCTCTGATGCCCCGTAAAAAGGCTGCCCCACTTCTGCCACAGACATGCCTACAGGATTCTTGGTGAAGAGAAGTAAAAAGTCTCTGCCGCTGACTTACTGAGTGCGGGATGAAGACAAGGATGGTGTAAACCAGGGATATGCAAACTGTGGCCCTCCAAATGTTGCAAAACTACGAGTCCCATCATGCCTCTGCCTCTTGGTGTCATGCTTGTGGCTTTTGGAGTCTTGCTATGCCTAATGGAACTTGTAGTTCTGCAACAGCTGGAGGGCCACAGTTTGCATATCCCTGGTGTAAACTGTGTCTGAGCAGAGGCCAGTTCCATGCCCCACTGGAGACTCTCCTTCACCAGGCAACTCCGACCGAGCTGGAACCCGGATTCGGCCAGTGAGTAGAGAGTACCTGGAGGGGAGCTTAAGCCTAGAATGGGGGTCAGAAGGAGGCTGAGAAGAGGGAGGGGGCGAGTTGCTGCACCCTGGGCCTCTGGTTTGTACTTGCCCCTTGGGGCGAAAGTTGCCAGTCAGCCCCTGGCTGTGCATATTAACCAATCAGCTTCCAGGTTTTATTATCAAAGCATAATTGAACAAGCTGAAGTTAGAAGCTGATTGGTTACCATGCACAGCTGCACCAGATTATGAGTGCTCCAAGTAAATCTCCCCCAAGTCGTCTAAAGATTAATTTTAGGTAGTGCTTGGCAGACTCCAGGCCTATGTTTTGCATCTGGTTTGCTGTTGGTTCACAATGCTGTTGTCCACCTTGACCTAGCTCCCTCCTATAAGACCACATTCTGTAAAGCCTCGTACACACGCAACGAATTTCCGCCGACCGGTCGTCCGTCTTTTGTCCAGAGTGGTGTTTGTTGGTTGGAATGTGCTCTAGACTGCATACAAATTTTCCCGCACGACAGAATTCTACTTCAGAAGTGATGTCATGTGTTGGATCGCTTTCTTTGTGTTCTTTCATCTCTTAGCATGCCTAGTCTTTCTCATAAGATTTTTCCCCATCGAAATCTGTACTAATGAGACGAAAATGGGACATGTTTTGACGGTCGACAAAAATTATATAGCCTGCACACAAGGATTTTTTCGGCCGAAAAGTCGGAGTCGGGTGTCGGAAGCACCATACTAACAAGCCGAAAATCGGCAGATCGGTCTTCGGACGAAATTTCCCAGCCGAATTTCTACTCATGTGTACGGGGCTTAAGTATCTCCTCCTCCCATACGTCAGCCTGCAGAGCACCCAGTCTGACTGCAGCCTGATTTTCACCTCCAGCTGAGAGCAGTAGCAACCTGTTTTAGGTATTACTGTGGACAATATAGAAAATATTTAATTGATATTTGAAGAAAAACATTAGTGACCTAAAGTTTAATTTAATTCAGATGCCATAAATTGTTGTTTACAATTTCATATGAGGAAGATCCTGTAATATAGTTGCAGGCTGCGACCCTCAAAAAGGGTTTTCACTAAATCTTGAAGAATAATGAAAGGCAATAAAACTGTTATGAATGTGTTCAGAAACCAAAAGCAATGTTTAGAAAACATGAATATAATTTTTTTTCCCAGAACCGGAGGCAGCATTTTCCAACCTGGACAAGGTGCAGAAAGAGGTCCAGGCTGTGGTGTCAGAGAAGGCCACCCTAAACTGTGAGGTGGCCCAGGAGAAGACGGAGGTGAAGTGGTACAAGGAAGGGAAACTGATCACTTCCAGCAAAAAACTGAAGATCGAGACTGAAGGTAAAACTCGGCGTCTGGTGGTGGAGCAGGTGGAGAAGAAAGACGCAGGAGAATATACCTGTGAGGCCGCCGGACAGAAGATTAACTTTAAGATCACCGTCAAAGGTATGATTAATTGAAATTTTTGCTTTAAAGCATGGGTGACCAACCTTTTGGCTTCTCTGGGCCACACTGAGTGTAGAGAAATTTTCTCGGGCCGCATATAAAATATATACTATAGTAAAGGTATATACAGTAAGTAATAAAATGCAGCCGCGTCCTTCCCGTGCTGCCGTGCCCCCCCCCAGCACTAATTTAACACAACTAGTGGATGACACCCTCCAAGGCTGCCTCTGTGTCCGTGCCCCCGACTTGACTTCCTTCCTACCCAGCAAAAAAAAAAAATTGTCAGGGGGCAGTGGGCCGCATTGCCTGCGGTTCCGGGCCGCATACGGCCCCTGGGCCGCAGGTTGGACATGCCTGCTTAAAGGATGTTGTTGAGTTGCAAATTAGAGAAAATCTCAACCAAACCTTCAGTTTAAATTAGCTAAACCCAATCCAAGTGCATCAAAACAAAATGTACCAAAGTCTTAAGGGCTAGCTTTCTTTAGAAAACAGCCACAGCCTGTAGAATAGCCTATATTTTTGGTGAGTAATCTGTAGAGAAGCACTTTTGTCCTCTGTGTGGAAGCAGTGGCTAATCTACAAATGTCACCCCCTATGGAGTCAGACCTAGAGCTGTCCAGTAGGGGGCATAAACTTTGCTAATTGCAGAGCTCTAGAGAAGAGAGCCCACTGTGTCCACACCAACCACACCAAGAGCATAGACCCTTCTCTGCAGGGGCGGACTGACCATTCGGGGATTAGGGCACTGCCCGGGGGCCCAGGGTCAGTAGGGGGCCCCATGAGAGGCTACACACTACAGAAAGAAGCCAGGACCTTCCATGCAGGCTATGCTGTGGTAGATATTTAAATGCCCACTCTATGTGGCTGAGCTGCAATTTGTAGGTGGGGCTTTGTGTGGCTTGAATGTGGACACAGGGGGCCCCATGATCTCTGATTGCCCGGGGGCCCCATGAGTTGTCAGTCCACCCCTGCTTCTCTGCAACATACTAGCAGGGGACAGGCTTTTATACTCAGGCGGTGACTGCTTTCTAAAGAAAACAAACTGTAAGACTTTGTGTATCTTTTCAGTTCAGCTTTAAAATTAATATTTGTATTCTGGGAAGATTTATACTCACTTCTTGCTCTGTCTGACACCTGCTCACCAGGAAAGGAAGTGAGCAGAAATCTCTCCAACACAGCACTAAAAACATTGTGTCATGGTCAGGGGTCAGGCTCGGAGACCAGTAGCTATATCAGTAGAGAGGTTGCCACTGAACAGCAGGATAGGTATACAAGCAGGTCACCCTGCGAATGACGTGGGCTCACCTAAAGGTGGGGGGTCTAAGTAATAACTGGTATTCCTCAGAGCTCCTGATGGTGGAGATGTGTTTTGCTGCATGCTAGTACCAGCTCGCGGTTCTCAAGATTTCCCCACCAGGAGGTGAGCAAAGTGGTGTCCAGTCAGTGCTGTATTTTGGCCTAGGCCAACAAGGCCCAGGCCTAGGGCGGCACTTTGCAGGGGGGCAGCAAAAAAGCCACCCCCCTCCACCTGATACTTTTTTGGCCACTGGTTGCTAGAGCCGCCTCTCCCACCTCTCTCTCTCTCACCCCCCCTCCTCTCTGTCACTCACTCACCCCTCTCTCTCTCTCTCCCCCTCTCTCTTTCTCTCTCACCCCCTCTCTCTCCACCCCTTTTCTCTCACCCCCCTCTCTTTTTGTCTCTCACCCCCTCTTTCTCTCTCTCTCATCCCCCTCTCTCTCATCCTCTCTCTCTGTCACCAACCCCCTCTCTCTCTCTCATCCTCTCTCTCTCTTCCCCCTCTCTCTCTCTCACCCCCCTCTCTCTCACCCCCTTCTCTCTCTCTCACTCCCCTTCTCTCTCTCACACCCCCCCCACTCTCTCTCTCCCTTCCTCACCCACCCCCTCTCTCTCTCCCACCCCCTCTCACCCCCCCCCCCCTCTCGTGAGATCTCAGGGGTTCATGCTGGCACTTGGAACCCTTCAATTTTGGAGGGAGTCACATCCGTTAAAAAGGAAGGAGTGGGGCAAATTTACATAGGACGGGGAAAGGGGGCTCCCAATTTTAGTTTTGCCTAGGGCAGCACAAAACCAAAATACACCACTGGGTCCAGTAGCAGATATAGCAGGTAAGGATCAAGCAGAAGCATAGTCCAGGATTAAGCCAAAGATCTGTAACAATTGGGGACAGGTTGGGATAAAACAGAAGCGTTGTTGAGGAACAAGCCAAAGGTCAGTAACGAGTGGTAGCAGAGATGTGCAGGAAGTGCAAAGGCATGGCTTAAGTCGGAAGTTCATGGGAAAAGCAAAGCAAATAGTTTAGGGCTTGTGAGAAACAGGATACAAAGTAAGGTTATCTTAGGGATTGTTCAGGGAGCTGTCCAGCATCTCAGGTGGCTCAGCAAGAAGAGACATCTCCAGACATAGCAGAGGTCTCAGGTTAAGACCTGGGTCCTGACATATTGCAGTCGATTGAGAGTGCAAAATCTGGTGCAACGGAAGTTCTAACCCTTTCTTACTCAATCCAAAACTAAAGAACTTTCAGCTCGAATTTTGCTTTTAAATGGAGAAACATGAACTAATAAAGTATGTAGACAACATTTTATTGGTTTTTGGAAAACTGTTTAAAACACATTAAATCACAGTAAAAGAAAAAAATAAATAAAATTAAAACATAAACATACAAGGTACAAAAGCCCAATAGACGGGTAATAAGGGTCACGCAGGACCATACAAGGAGACAACTTTTTAAACAAAGTTAAAAATGAAAGTTAAAGTCCAGAAACCCTAAAGAAGCCTTCAACTTTTTCTTTGTAGGATACCAGAATATGTTTTGAGGGTGTAAAGGATCCTTCTTCTTTCTCTTAAAAAAATGCAAATTCTAACTTGTAAGGAAGAGAAAAGACTAACATTGAGGGTCCTTTCTATCAGGTTTCTCTGCATGGAATGGTATGCGAAACAAACAAAATTTTAAAAATATGAATATTATTTTCTAGAACCAGAACCAGCCTTTACCAAACTGGACAAGGTGCAGAAGGAGGTCCATGTCAAACTGTCTGAGAAGGCCACTCTGAGTTGCGAGGTGTCCCAGGAGAAGACAGAGGTGAAGTGGTACAAGGACGGGAAGTTGATCAACTCCAGCAAGAAAGTGAAGGTGGAGTCTGAGGGTAAATCACGGCGTCTGGTGGTGGAACAGGTGGAGAAGAAGGATGCCGGAGAATATACCTGTGAGGCCGCCGGACAGAAGATCAACTTCAAGATCAACGTTAAAGGTTGGTAGTTTGGCTGTGGGTGGTGAATTTTCCCAGTAACAGCTCAAGTGGATAGCAAGATTCTGAGAACATATTGTTCAAATCCTTATTCCTTCATGACCTTTGTTAATGGTGTTAAAGGGGAAATTTTGAGGGCTAGTGACATTTTGATATATTTTTTGAAAGGCCTGTGTCGAAAAGATCTTGTTAGTTTCAAAGTGGTTTCTTATTCCAATACGATTGTAATGAAAAATCTGCTTCTAACAGGTCAAATGCAGGTCAGAAGGAGGCTCAAAGGAAGTTGCAAGAAGGTGGATAGTTATCACTGGAAAAATGCGTCATGCTTTCCATATAAGCTCCTTCACAGGTTCTTCTGTCCAGTAGTTGACTTTTTTTGTTTGTTTTTGAACTCCATCACTTGTTTGCACTCCCATTGACTTTGCAAGGAGAATGCAGCTCTGATGTGACCAAAAGCCCATACACAGCCCCTTATAGGGTTTATTTGTTCCCCAGAAACCTGCCTTTAAAGAACATCTCCTCTCGAAATGTTGTGCCCCCCCCCCCCCCCCCCACTGTGCTCCCTTCCCTCTCCTGCCGGCTGCTTCAGGGGATGTGTCACAATAGAGAACCAGGAAGGGGTCGGTAAATAATTTGCCAGCTCCTTCCTTTCATAGTCATAGTCATAGTCAGTGACAAAAAAATAAAATAAAATGATAAAAAATAATACAATTAAAAAAACTAAAAATTAAAACTACTGACACCAGTTGGTGAACTTCCAGGATCGCAAAGGTCACACTTGCCACAGCGCCCTGGCGTTCCACCACCGTGGGGAGGCCCCAAGATGGCAGGAAGGGGGCCCACTGCAGAACTTGTGTAAGGGTCCCACTGCAGGACCGTAATAAAGGGAACCGCAACGTGAGTTAAGGGCCCCATGATCAATGGGAAGAGCCCCAGGCTTGAAGGGAAGGGTCCCAGGCCAGGGGTCCGGGGGGGGGGGGCCCTTCATGGTTTCTTGCACCGGGGCCCTGAAGGTTCTAGTTACGCCTCTGACTGGGATGATGCCTACAGCTATAGACATCATCCTGTTATTGTTTTTTCCAGACGTTTTTTAAAAGCCATTGGAGAGGCTAATTCATTTAATTAATTAATTAATTAAAGGCTGCTGGATTGCTTTTACACCAACATGAAACAGAAATATATCCAATATATTTAGAAACAAAATATATATGTAACATACAGTATATGTACATATATGTCACATATTTATATATTTTTTTCTAAATATATTTATATAATGGCGCCAACGCCCGTCCCACTGGGGAACCTGGGAATGAACCATAGAGCCCATGGAAGGTCTCCAATGAGCTCTGTGGTATAAGAAACCGGAAGAGACGAGTACTATTGCCACTTATTGCCACTTATGGTTTGACTGGATATAAACAGCGCCATTTTCAAATCTTGAAAGCATTTGATCGCACCGATCTTGGTGTGAAAAGATGCTTTTAGGGCAGAGGAGACATCTGAGGTCTAATAGTCCGCAGATCTTTCCATATAGAGTGCCTTTCACGTGCCTATTGCTGTCACAAGTGATGTGATGTCCCCCCCCCCTGTGCTCGCGTGCAAAGGCGAATGCACACGTTGGTCCCACATGCGTATGTAAACAGTGATCACACCACACATGTGAGGTATTGTCATGGACCTCAGAGCGAGAGCGATAATCCCAACATCAGACCTCCTGTGCCACTCTAAACTGGCAACCTGTAAAGGCTTATAAAGTGTCACCTAAGGAAATTTACAAATACCGTATCATTCCACAAGCGTGCGCAACTTTAACCACTTCAGCCCCAGAAGGTTTACCCCCTTCATGACCAGGCCTTTTTTTTGCGATGCGGCACAGCGTTATTTTAAATGACAATTGCGCGATCGTGCGACGCTGTACCCAAATAAAATTGACAAACAGAGCTTTCTTTTGGTGGTATTTGATCACCTCTGCGATTTTTATTTTTTGCGCTATAAACAAAAAAATCTGACAATTTTGAAAAAAAAAAACAATATTTCTTACTTTTCACTATAAAACACATTCAGTAAAAAAGTGTAAAAAAACAAAAAAAAAAAACTAATTTCTTTATTATTTTAGGCCAATTTGTATCCTGCTACATATTTTTGGTAAAAAAAAAAAAAATCTCAATAAGCGTATATTGATTGGTTTGCGCAAAAGTTATCGCATCTACAAACTATAGGATTGATTTATGGAATTTTTAAATTTTTTAACTTTTTTTTTACTAGTAATGGCGGCAATCTGCGAGTTTTAGCGGGACTGCGACATTACAGTGGATAGATTAGACACCTAACTGACACTTTTGGGGGGGGACCAGTGACACTAATACGGTACAGTGATCAGTGCTAAAAATATGCACTGTTAGTGTGTGACACTGGCAGGGAAGGGGTTAACACCAGGGGCGATCAAAGGGTTAAATGTGTGCCTAGGGGGTGTTTTCTAACTGTGTGGGGGATGGACTCACTAGATGAACACAGAGAACTGTGTTTCTAAATAGGAGGAAGACAAGATTCCTGTGTTTTATCACTGACAGAACAGCAGTCTGCCTTTACATCGGCAGACCGCTGCTCTGTCTCCATGGGGAGCGATTGCGGGTGCCCAGCGGAAATCATGTACACTGGACCCGCTGATTGGCTCCCACTATCTGCTACAGGAAGCGACGTACAGGTACGTGGTTTCACGTAACAGGGTCGACCTGCCGCAGTAAAGCTGGTCGGCAAGTGGTTAAAAGCAGCCCCTGTATGAATGAATTATGCAAACTCTGGTTGCAAGCTTTATTCATAAATACATTGTAACAATATAGTTGTAATGTATTTCATTCTAGTTCCTATATGCCATTAAAATAATTTATAGAGGTGGGACTTAACCACTTAAGCCCCGGAAGATTTTACCCCCTTCCTGACCAGGGGGTATTTTGCGATTCGGCACTGCGTGACTTTAACGGACAATTGTGCGGTCGTGCGACGCTGTATCTAAATGAATTTGGCGTCCTTTTTTTCCCACAAACAGAGCTTTCTTTTGGTGGTATTTGATCACCTGTGCGATTTTTTGATCATGCGCTATAAACAAAAAAAGAGCGTAAATTTTGCAAAAATAGCAATATTTTTAAAATTTTTTTATATGGAATTCCACCCAAAAAAATGTAAAAATCTAAAATTTTTAACATTTTCGGCCAATTTGTTTTATGCTACCTATGTTTGGTAAGAAAAATCGCAAAAAGCGTATTTTGATTGGTTTGCGCAAAAGTTATCGCGTTTACTAACAAAGGGAAAGATTTTTGTCATTTTTGTTGTTTTATTTTTTAACGCGTAATGGCGGCGATCTGCGATTTTTTTGCGGTACTGCGACATTGCGGCGGACAGATCGGACCCTTGACTGACAATATTGACACTTTTGGGGTTACCAGTGACATTTCTACAGTAATCAGTGCTATACATATGCACTGTTACTGTAAATATACACTGGCAGTGAAGGGGTTAACTTTTTTTGAAAGGGAGGGGCTATGTGTGTCCCTAGGGGCGTGCTTTCTACTGTGATTGGCTGTGGCTTCAGATGTATGAACAGTGATCAACGGTTCTACATAGTAGAACCGTATGATCATCCTTCATACACAGGGGAGAATGACAGGCAGCTTGTTTACACAAGCCGCCTGACTTTCTCCCTCTCCCCCGACGATCGCAGAGTGACCGGCGGACATCGGGTCCGCCGGTCACACGCGCGGGGGGGTGCGTGACTGCGCCTCCGGCGGCGCGCGCTCGCTCCCTAAACCCTCACAGGCTAGCGACGTAGACCTACGTCGCTTTGCCTGTGAGGGGCTGACTGCCGACGTAGATCGGCGTTAGGCAGTCGGCAAGTGGTTAATGTTGACTTCAACTGTAGCTTTTGAATGAGTACAGATTTAAAGCGTAACTCCACTTTCGTTGAGAAAAAACTTTCCACTCTGGGTGATCTCTGTATGTGAAAAGGATTATATGAGCCTTTGTTGCAGGTCCCTACCTTTTGTTATTCTGAAGAAATCATTGTTTGTTCCTCTGTGCTGAGTGGGTCTAATGGGAGTGGTTTCATAATTATCAATCAGCTGTGCACCTGCAGAGCACTAATGAGGAAATCTACCGGGCCTGCATCCCTTTAGACGTGTTCCTATTGGGCAGGGATATGCAAACTGTGGCCCTCCAGCTGTTGCAAAACTACAAGTCCCATCATGCCTCTGCCTATGTGTGTCATGCTTGTGGCTGCCAGAGTCTTGCTATGCCTCATGGGACTTGTAGTTGTGCAACATCTGGAGGGTCACAGTTTGCATATCCCTGCTATAGGGAGTATCAACAAAAAATGACAATTTTGTTGCAGGGGATATGATACCAAAGAAAAAGAATAAGCTATTGCGCTGACTGGAACCCAACAGTCAATAAACGGGGCACATAAAAGGGCCAGGAGAGTGGTAGGGAATAGTGCAGGGAAAATTGGCTAGCCAATCACACAAGCAGCAAATTATGTGTTCTCCAGGCGGCCATATTGCATTTTCAACAAATTACAGCGGCTGCAGATTGAAAAGGAAAGGTCATTTTTACTAACATTCAATTACAATATGTCGCAATTGTATACGCTATATTATTTTTTCTTTATTTGCTATTTTTTCCCCCCACCAAAGTGGAGTTACCCTTTAAGAAATAGGTGGTGGAACAGAGGAGTATGAACCCGATCCTCTGCAGATCCTGCTTTTTGACTTTTTTTTTTCTCAAACTCGCGCGAAACAAGGTAGCCCTATGTCAGTCGCGTCTAAAAGACCCCAGACCCCTCCACTACACTTCCATGTATTATAAACGCCGAAAACTGCATTTTTGAGTACACTCACTTTTTAAATTCGGCGCCTTTAGCAGCCGAGTAACCCAGATGTGACGTCATGGAGCGCTGCTACGTCATCGGAGACCCGATCGAAGCCGCATCCGGCTCTGATCGGGACTCCATCCAGCCGGCGGACGCGTCGGCTGGTTGCTCGGGTCTCCCGGTGTGACGGGAGACCCACGCAGAGCTGTGGAAGGCGGCTGGAGGGGGGGAGGTGTCCCCTCCCGATCACTGGGGCAACGATCGAGCGGCTCCTGAGCGGCATCGGTCATTGCCGCCAGAAAGCCAACTGCCGGCTCTAAAAAACGGTACCGGGATGATGCCTCTAGCTAGAGGCATCACCCCGGTACAACCACTTAAAGTCAGCCGAGATAGTGATACGTGGATATGTGTTAAGTGGTTAATCAGCACAGTATGCATCCGCTAAAAACCGATAGACAAAGACCGTGCATGATCAGAAACGCAAAAAGAACCTGAAAAAGCTACGCAACCAGGAAGCTTTTCCAGAATCATACGTTTAGTACGCATTGTTTAATTCGATATTAGTATCATGCAACAAAATGCGAACGATAAGTCGTCCGATTATCTGATCGTGTGTACGAGGCATACGGGGGAAAAATCCTTCCGGTCCAGAAGTGGCTAAAAGAGCTCCTATATGAATGAAGTATGCAAACTCTTGGTTGCAAGCTTTATTCATTATTAAATTGTAACAGGATTATTATAACGCATTATACTTGATTGCTTATGTGCAAATCAGTAAGTTTAACCGCTTGCCGACTGCTCACAGTATATTTACTGCGGCAGTCAGCCCCTCACAAGCAGAGCGACGTAGGTCTACGTCGCTAGCCTGTGAGGCTCTGGGGAGCGAGCGCGCGCCGCCGGAGGCGCGCTCCCGCGCGGTCACGGACCCCCCCTGCGCATGTGACTCGGCGATCGTCGAGGGAGAGGGAGAAAGTCAGGCGGCTAATGTAAACAAGCCGCCTGTCATTCTCCCTGGTGTAGAAACACTGATCACACAGTTCTACAATGTAGGACCGTTGATCAGTGTTCCTACAGCTCAAGCCACAGCCAATCACAGTAAGAATCACGCCCCTAGGGACACACACAGCCCCTCCCTCTCAAATAAAGTTAACCCCTTCACTACCAGTGTATTTTTACAGTAACAGTGCATATGTATAGCACTGATTACTGTAGAAATGTCACTGGTAACCCCAAAAGTGTCAAAAATGTCAGTCAAGGGTTCCGATCTGTCCGCCGCAATGTCGCAGTACCGCAAAAAAAATCGCAGATCGCCGCCATTACGCGTTAAAAAAAAAACAACAAAAATGACAAAAATCTTTCCCTTTGTTAGTAAACGCGATAACTTTTGCGCAAACCAATCAAAATACGCTTTTTGCGATTTTTTCTTACCAAACATATGAAGCATAAAACAAATTGGCCGAAAATGTTAAAAAATTTTGATTTTTACATTTTTTTGGGGGAATTTCATATAAAAAAATGTGAAAAATATTGTTATTTTTGCAAAATTTACGCTCTTTTTTTGTTTATAGCGCATGATCAAAAAATCGCACAGGTGATCAAATACCAACAAAAGAAAGCTCTGTTTGTGGGAAAAAAAGGACGCCAAATTCGTTTAGGTACAGCGTCGCACGACCGTGCAATTGTCCATTAAAGTCACGCAGTGCCGAATCTCAAAATACCCCCTGGTCTTTTAGCAGCCAAATCCTCCGGGGCTTAAGTGGTTAAGAGCTTTGGGCTGAACCTTGACCTTTTGCAGAAAGTTATTCCACCACGAGGTCTTCACTGAAGTCTGAAGGTGATTTCTGACTTTCATCTTCGTATTCTCACTTTGGTTGTGACAGGTTCACTTTAAGTACATTGGCATTGCTTTTTACTATAGGTCACCTTTCTAGCTGTACTGTTACTGTTAATGGCTTTCTCTGGATCAGCAGTATTCTGTATCACACATCCGCAGTGGTAGGGGCATTCCTTATTAGTAATCCACCTGTAATGTGAGCCATCTGTAAAAGTCAGCCAGGATTAACAGCCACTTTCATTTGACACTCCAATTACTAGCTTACATCTTCATAGACAGCGGGGCGTCACAGCGTCCATTTACCTGGGGAACACCTCCGAATATCAGTGCTGCTATTTCATTTGACAATTTTCTCCCCACTCCGGAAAGAGTAGAATTATGGAAAATATTTTTACATTTTGAAAGCTCAGAAGCTTTATTTCTATGTTTGTGAGGTTGCATGGCCAAATGATGGCGTCTCACACTGTGCCAGTGGATACTACACCCATCGGCCTCTTTATTAGGTCCACCTTGCTAATACCGGGTTGGACCCCCCCTTTGCCTTCTAAACTGCCTTCCTTCTTCGTGGCATAGATTCAACGAGGTGTTGGAAACATTCCTCAGAGATTTTGATCCATAGTGACTGTTGGCAATGATACAGACTTGCATGGCCCTAGGCATCAAAGTTCCTTCAGATATCTGGGAGCACTCAATGACACACAGAGACGGCAGGTACAATGTCACAGAATGCTCGGCTTTATTCAAACAGTAAAGAACGTTTTATAGAGAAAGTAAAAGGGAAAGTCCCTTTCCAGTAGATTATACATAGAATTGATACAAGAATAGCAGTTTACCATTACGTGCTTCAAGTCACGTACTTACATGTGAGTTAATAAAAATAAGGCATAGTTATAATTGCCATTACATCAGACTAAGGTTTAAGATAAGGCATAATTAGTTACTTCAAACAGGCTTGCTCTAAGGGTCAGTTTGATCACAAAGCGTAACGTTCTGGAAACTTTCAAGGACATTTACTTAGATAGGCTTTTTAATTAAGCTGAGTCTAGGGTTTTAGTAACAAGATGGAGTTGAAAGAAAAAAATGGAGGATAAATATTCCTTCAGTGACATGATAGCATCACACAGTTGCTGCAGATTTGTTGGCTGCACATCCATGGTGCCAATCTCACATTCCACCACATCCCAGAGGTGCTCTATTGGATGAGATGTGGTGAGTTTGGAGGCCATTGGAGGACAGTGACCTCATTGTCATGGTGAAGAAACCAGTGGTGAGATCAGTGACGGCTGGTGCCCCATGGGCCGGCAGACGGACAACACCATACCCCCCCCCGATCACACCAGCTCCAGCCCGCACACCCAACCCCCCCCCCCCAGTCGTCAGCTCACTAACCCTGGAAAGGCAGCAGCGGCTTCCCCCTCTGTCTCCTCTGTGGGCTTCCCCTGCGTCTCTTCCCTCCTCCTCCTCCTTTGCCAATAGCATGGCTTCTCCTTTTGGCCAATCGGGAAACGGGTCTCAAGACCCGCTTCCTGAATGGCCGGGAGGAGAATCGGTGTGGCAATAGTGAATATTCATTCCCTATTGTCACACAATTGGGTGGGCTCAGGGCGCAGTGCTCTGCGCCCCGAGCCCACCCTTTTTTGAAGCCTAGTAGAGCCAAAAAATTTCTCATTGGAATCCATGGGACTGGCGTCCTGCATGTAGATTAGGGGGCCGGACGCATGGATGGGGGGGCAGCACCCCTGCGCCCCCAATGGACGGGCCACCACTGGGTAAGATGATTGGAGCTTTGTGACATGGTGCATTATCCTGCTGGAAGGAGCCATCAGAAGATGGGGACACATACATAGTTACATAGTTAGTCAGGTTGAAAAAAGTCCATCTGGCTCAACCAATAAAAAACAAAAAACACAACCATACAATCCCATATACACAATCCTATACCCACAGTTGATCCAGAGGAAGGCTAAAAAACACCTGTAGTCATAAAGGGAAGGACATGGTCAGCAACAATACTCATATGGTGTACAGTATCTCCTCCCCATTTGTTGGGAACATGATGTTATATCGAGGAATGCAGATGGACCTTTCATATGGTGTACAGTATCTCCTCCTAAGGCAGTGGTGTTTAAACCATGCTCAATTGGTACTAAAGGGGCCCAATGTGTGCCAAGAAAATATCCCCCCACACCATTACACCACCAGCCTGAACCGGTGATACAAGGCAGGATGGATCCATGCTTTCATGTTGTTTACTCCAAATTCTGACCCTACCATCTGAATGTCGCAGCTGAGATCAAGGCTCATCAGACCAGGCAACGTTTTTCCAATCTTCTATTGTCCAATGTTGGTGATCCTGTGCCAATTGTAGCCTCAATTTCCTGTTCTTAGCTAACAGGAGTGGCTCCCGGTGTAGTCTTCTGCTTCAAGGTTGGATGTGTTGTGCATTCAGAGATTGTATTCTGCATACCTTGGGTGTAACGAGTGGTTATTTGAGTTACTGTTGCCTATCTATCATCTGGAACCAGTCTGCCCATTCTCCCGGAAACATGCCTGTAATCCAAAGCACTCGTATATCAAAGCGAATTTCCCCATAAGAAATAATGGAAACTCAGATGATTCGTTCCACAACCATTTATTCATAAGTCCTTCAGTTTATAGTCCATATAAAAAGATTATAGCAATATGATAGGTTGTGTAACCATAAAAATGTCCATCCACAAATGGTGCCTCCACAAGGGGATTACACCACCAGCCTAAACCGCCATTCTTTGGTTGTAACGAGTGGTTATTTTAGTTACTATTGGCTTTCTATTATCTCAAACCAGTCTGCCCATTCTCCTCTGACCTCTGACATCAACAAGGCATTTTCCTCCACACAACTGCCGCTCACTGCATATTTTCTCTTTTTCCCGCCATTCTCTGTAAACCCGAGAGATGGTTGTGCGTAAAAATCCCAGCAGATCAGCAGTTATTGAAATATTTTAGACCAGCCCATCTGGCTCCAACAACTCAGCCAGGTTCAATGTCACTTAAATCCCCTTCTTCCCCATTCTGATGTTTGGTTTGAACTTCAGCAAGTTGTCTTCACCACTTCTAGGTGCCTAAATGTATTATTGCTGCCATGTGATTGGCTGATTAGCAATTTGCATTATAAAGCAATTGACCAGGTGTACCTAATAAATTGGCCGGTGACTGTATATAATAAAAAATAAACATTTTTCTGGAAAATCTGAGTTTGACGCCAGTATTGAGGTTGTGGGAAGGCAGTGGAAATATAAATAGTTACATACAGAAGCGTAACTATAACCTTCAGGGCCCCTGGTGCAAGAAACCATGAAGGGTCCCCCTGGACCCCTGGCCAGGGGCCCTTCCCTTCAAGCCTGGGGCTCTTCCTACTGATCCTGGGTACCTTTACTCTCGTTGCGGGGCCCTTTATTATGGTCCCGCAGTGGGACCCTTTCACAAGTTCTGCAGTGGGCCCCCTTCCTGCCATCTTGGGGCCTCCCCACGGTGGTGGAATGCCAGGGCCCGGTTGCAAGTCAGACCTTTGTGATCCTGGAAGTTCCCCCACTGGTATCAGTAGTTTTTATTTTTTTGGTATTTTATTTGGATTCTTTTTTATCATTTATTTTTATTTTTTTACAATGTCACTGCTTATGACTCTGTCCATTCAGAAAAGGAAGGAGCTGGTCAATTACATTTTTACTGACCCCTTGCGACCAGGGGAGCCCACAGGGGCCCAGAGACAGCAGAACACAAGTGAACTGGATAGGAGGAGTGGTGGGGGCAGCATACAGAGGAACCAATCTCCTCCATTTTCCTCCTGCAGCTACAGGGGGAAAAAGGAGGACAGTTATTTCTCTACATGCTGCCCCTGCCACCCCCCCTATCCAGGTGTACAGGGGGGCTGGCACAGGCCTCCTGGAGCACGGGGCCCAGTTGCAATTGCAACCCCTGTAGTTACGCCCCTGGTTACATATTATTATTTAGAGGTAAGTACACTTCCAAGCAAGCCCTCACTGACCTCTGCAACAACAGGCAATGTGGAATAATTCACCCTCAAAAATCACCAGAGAAGCAGTAATGTGCTTCTGGTCAGGTCTCAGCACCCTGCTCTCCCTCTCGTCCTAGGCTCCTGCACTGTGTTTATATTAGAGATTAGAAAGTTGGAATCAGTGTTGGGAAGAACAGGGTGAGCTGAGCTGCTGAGCCACCATTGGGAGATTGGAGCTGAGTGAGCTGATCTGCTAAGTCATGGCTGGGATGGGGGATCAGGACTAGCTGACCTGCCAAGTCACTGCCAGCGAGGGGAAGCGAGAGGGGGAGCTGGGATATCAAGTCACTGGTGGGAAGGGGGAGCAGAGTCAACTGAGCTGATGCTTCACTGCTGGAAGGGGGAGCAGGGGGAGTGGAGCTGCTAAGTTATTGCGGGAATTTTTAAACAGGGGCAGCTGATGTTAACCACTTGCCGACCAGCCACCGCAGTTATATGGCGGCAGGTTCCCGCGAATCGCTGTACCTGTATGGTGGTCCGCGGGAGCAACCCTGGCGGCGCCAGCGCGCGCCCACTCACCAGCGGGGAAGCCGATCCGAGGGGCCGGCAGCCGCGATTGCTGCCAGGGGCACCCGTAAAAGCTCCCCGTGAAGAGAGAACAGCGGTCTGCTGTTGTAAGCACATCAGGCCGTTGTTCTCTCTGGAATCATTGCATAGCTCCTGTGTTCCTCCTATTTAGGATCACAGGTCTCTGTGTTGATATTACAAGTCCCTCCCCCCAAAAGTTGCAAAACACCCCCTAGGCTCACATTTAACCCTTTGATCACCCCTGAGTTAACCCCTTCCCTGCCAGTGTCTTTATTACAGTAACAGTGCATATTTTCTAGCACTGATTACTGTAGTAATGTCACTGGTCCCCCCCAAAAGTGTCAAAAATGTCAGTTAGGGGTCCGATCTGTCCGCCGCAATGTCGCAGTCCTGCAAAAAATCGCAGATCGCCACCATTACATGTTTATAGTGCAAAAAAAAAAAATTGCAGAGGTGATCAAATACCACCAAAATAAATCTCTATTTGTGGGGGAAAAAAGGACATCAATTTTATTTGGATACAGCGTCGCACGACCGCGCAATTGTCTGTTAAAGTAACACAGTGCCGAATTGCAAAAAATGGCCTGGTCATTAAGGGGTGAAAGCTTCCGGTCCAGAAGTTGTTAAAGAAAGGACTCCCTGGAGCCGCACATCCGTGCTGTGGGTGAGGGGTGTGGCAGGAAGCACTGAGGTGATGCTTCACTGCTGGAAGGGGGAGTGGAGTTGCTAAGTTACTGTGGGAAGGAATGAGCTAAGTTGGTGAGTTACCCAGGGGGAGGGGGAGGGGGATGGAGCAAGGTGAGTTGAGTTGATACTTAATTGCTGGAAGAGGGAGCAGGGTGAGCTGAGCTGCTGAGTCAGTGTGGGGGAAGGGGGATTAAACAGGGTGCATTGAGGTAATGCTTCACTGCTGAAAAGGGGGAACGGGGGGGGGTGTGTAGCTGCCGAGTCACTCTGGGAGAAGGGTTTGGTGGGGGAGGGCATGGGGCACTGAAGTGATGCTTTATTGCTGAAGGGGGAGCAGGGGGAGTAGAGCTGCTAAATTGCTGTCGGAAGGGGTGAGCTAAGTTGCTGAGTCGGAGGGGGATGAAGCAAGGTGAGTTGAGTTGATACTTCACTGCTGGGAGAGGGAGCAGGGTGAGCGGAGCTGAGCTGCTGAGTCACTGTGGGGAAAGGGGGATTAAACAGGCTGAACTGAGGTGATGCTTCACTGCTGGAAGGGGGAGAAGAGGGTGGAGCTGCTGAGTCACTCTGGGGTAAGAGGTTGGTTGGGGGAGGGCATGTGGCACTGAAGTGATACTTCACTGCTGGACGACGGAGCAGAGTGAGCTGAGCTGCTGAGTCAATGTGGGAAAAAGGGGTGGGTGGGGGGTGTGGCTGGGTGCACTGAGGTGATGCTTTACTGCAGGAAGGGGGAGCAGGGTGAGCTGAGCTGCTAAGTTACTGTGGGAAGGAATGAGCTAAGTTGCTGAGTCACCCAGGGGGAGGGGGATGGAGAAAATTGAGTTGAGTTAATACTTCACTGCTGGAAGAGGGAGCAGGGTGAGCTGAGCTGCTGAGTCACTGTGGGGGAAGGGGGATTAAACGGGGTGAACTGAGGTGATGCTTTACTGCTGGAAGGGGGAGCAGAGGAGGTGGAGCTGCTACATTACCTTCGGAAGGGGTGAACTAAGTTTCTGAGTTATTCAGGGGAAGGGGGATGAAGCAAGGTGAGTTGAGTTGATACTTCACTGCTGGAAGAGGGAGCAGGATGAGCTGAGCTGCTGAGGAACTGTGGGGGAAGGGGGTATAAACAGGGTGCACTGAGGTGATGCTTTACTGCTGGAAGGGGGAGAAAGGGGGTGGAGCTGCTCAGTCACTCTGGGGTAAGGGGTTGGGTAGGGGGAGGGCATGGCGCACTGAAGTGATGCTTCACTGCTGGAAGAGGGAGCTGGGGTAGCGGAGCTGCTAAGTTACTTAGGGAAGGAGAGGGGCAGGGAAGCTGATATAATGAGTTATTTTAGGAGGAACAGGGGGAGCTGAGCTGCTGAGTCAGTGTGGGGAAAAGGGGTGGGTGGGGGGTGTGGCTGGGTGCACTGAGGTGATGCTTCACTGCTGGAAGGGGGAGCAGCGGTAGTGGAGCTGCTAAGTTACTGAGGGAAGGAGAGGGGCAGGGAAGCTGATATAATTAGTTATTTTAGGAGGAACAGGGGGAGCTGAGCTGCTGAGTCACTACTTGGATGGGCAACAAAGAGAGCTGAGTTGCTACTGGGGCTGAGCTGCTAAAAAAGGAAAGAAAAAGGGTTTGTGTTATGAACATTGAGTATAAATTGCTCTTCGGTGCCTTAAGCTAAAGAGTTTAGCGAGGACTTGCTTTAAAGCTTATTTACTGATGGTTGAGAATATATAAATATATGAAAGCAGAAACACAATTTACTGCAACAAAATCCTACAATTGGATTTCCCGAGACATATCAGTGTCATCAGTCAACGTTTTTCAGGTATAATTGACACATAAGAATTCTCTGGATTTGGCTTTTACAAGGCATTGACTTGAGCCACATTTACAACAAATACAAAATAAGAAAAGTAAGAGATTTTCCTTCCCTTTTAGAACCGGAGCCAGCCTTCACCAACTTGGACAAGGTGCAGAAAGAGGTCCAAGCTATCTTGTCAGAGAAGACCATGCTGAGCTGCGAGGTGTCCCAGGAGAAGTCGGAGGTGAAGTGGTACAAGGATGGAAAACTGATCACCTCCAGCAAGAAAATGAAGGTGGAGTCTGAGGGTAAATCACGCCGTCTGGTGGTGGAACAGGTGGAGAAGAAAGATGCCGGAGAATATACCTGTGAGGCTGCCGGACAGAAGATCAACTTCAAGATCAACGTTAAAGGTTGGTCATTTGTTTCCTAGCAACAGCCTAAGTGGTTAGCAAGATTCTGAGAACAGATTTCTCGGATCCTTATTCCTTTATGACATTTGTTCATGGTGGTAAAAGGTGAAATTTTGAGGGCAAGTTACATTTTGACATCATTTTTAAAAATCGAAGGGCCTGTGTCAAAAAATCTATTGTTTGTTTCAATAGGTTTTTTAATTCCTATACAATGTGAATGCAAAACGCGCTTGCAGCAGGTCAAATGAGGTCAGGAGAAGCCTCATCTGCAGGTCAAATGCACCTGCCAATGAATTCTGAATGATCTCAAGCATCTCAAATTTTTTTTAATGCCATAGACCAGGGATCCTCAAACTACGGCCCTCCAGCTGTTGGCTGAGCTATGGCCCTCAAACTATGGTCCTCAAACTATCCTCAAATTATGGCCCTCCAGCTACATGTCCCATGAGGCATTGTAAAACTCTGACATTCACAGAGATGACTAGGCATGATGGGAATTGTAGTTCCTGAACAATTGGAGGGCCATATTTGGCAGACCCCTGCCATAGACGTTGGTGCCATGGACATATGACCAAACACCATCAACAGGCCCTAAAACGAATACCCTTCTGTTTTAAATACCTCTTTATGCATTGACATAAGGACCCAACCTGTCTGGACAGTATGGTCGCTTGTTGACTTGGCGCCATCTACAGGCAGCTTAACACTTCAATAAGACACAGAAGTTGAATCCAACACAATTTTATGTCAAATAGTTGCAGTACAGAGGATATTTTTACAGTCTTCTGAAGTGTAAAAAGACAGTGACTTTCTGATCCATCAACTTGGGTAGATTCAAGCCTGCTCATTCAATGTTTGAATCTCAGCCAGGTTCCTGCTGAACTGGCTGAGATTTGAACCGTCTATGGCCAGCTTAACTGAGAGAACATGGAAGAAGTGGAGAGGGTCTAGGTAGCCTAGGACTAAACCAACTAGCACTAGGCAGGAAGGGAGGACAAAGAAGGAAACCCCTGCTGGCACTCCTGGCTCCTCTTCAAGCCAAGTGGCCCCATAGCCATCTTGCCCTCACTTGGCTTCCTGCCTGGGAGTAGAGCGGGTCCGGTAAGCGTGGAAAATAAGCGGGAAGTGGAGGGAGGGGGGGGCACCTCTCCCGCCGCCCATAAAGGTGATCCTGCAGCGAATCCGCTGCTGGGACCACCCTTATGTTAAAGCAGACCGCCCACCATTTAAAAAAATACAGGGATTATGGAAGCTATCTGCTGCCATAGCCCTGGTATTTAACATCAAAATACCGGCGTAAAACTGTGGCGGGCGGTCCGTAAGCAGTTAAAGCGGAGTCACACCCATATTTGCATCTTTTTATAAATCGCTGCAATCCCGCAAGTAGAAACAACACTGGGCATTTTTTTCCCTTGCTCTGTTTACCTTGTTGCTATGGTGTATGCTTCTTTCTTCCTCTTTCGGCGCTGCGGCGAGGTACATCATATCCCAGGAGTCAGTGGGCATCGCCGCCTGTTAGCATCACGTTTATTCCAAACAGGAAATGACGCGATGCAAGGCAAGCGCCATTTTTGAAAATGGAAACCTGAGGTTTTTTGCCATTGTCAGTGTATTATACACAGAAGAGGCAGCGGCGGTGGCAGAGGCGGTTAGAGCGGTGATCTGTGTGGATATTTAGAAGAGTATTACTGCACTTTTACATTTAATCATCCACAAGGACATCAGACCATGTAAGATTGAGCATAGTGATGTTTTGGGGCCATGTCATTCTGGGTGCATTGTGTCCTATGCCCACGCGTGAGATCTGGAGGTGCATGCTGGGTAACCAGCAGCACCTATTCCCGGAAGAAGGCGCTAGTGGGCTTCAGATGCCCACAATTAAGATGGGAGCCCGCTGCTGGATCAATATAAAGGTGAGTTTGATATTAAAAACCTTAATATCATTAGCTTATGTAACATGGAGAATAAAGAACATCTTGGGGGTTTAGAAAAGAAAAATAATACATTGCGGCTGGAACTCTTCTTCCTATAAAGGTCAGTTCACTTGTCAGAGCATAATTCCAAAACTGAAAATTAAGATTTAGATAGAATTTGGACTCTAGAACTGAAATCACAGGACTAAAAAAAAAAACAGCTTTTCTAAGTCTCTCCACCTTCTTCTAAGGACTCTGGTGGGTTACGTTGTTCGTAGACCTCCCCTTTGCGTTTGTGAGTTAGAAGGTTTATAGAGTCTAGGGAAGTTTCAAACACATGGTTGCTCAGTTTCCTCATATTTGCAGACAACAGACTCAAGGTATTGTGTTTTATCTACAGAACCAGAGCCAGCTTTCATCCATCAGGACAAAGTCCAGAAAGAGGTCCAAGTTATTATCTCGGAGAAGGCCACCCTAAGCTGCGAGGTGGCCCAGGAGAAGACGGAGGTGAAGTGGTACAAGGACGGAAAGTTGATCACCTCCAGTAAGAAACTAAAGCTAGAGTCTGTAGGTAAATCACGGCGCCTGGTGGTGGAGCAGGTGGAGAAGAAAGATGCAGGAGAATATACCTGTGAGGCCGCCGGACAGAAGATCAACTTCAAGATCAACGTCAAAGGTTAGCAGGATTATGGAATATTGAACAAACAGGGGAGAGATGGAAGTGACTAGTAAGTGCAGCATAAGGACTGTTTATTAAAAATTGGCAACTCACATTGTTAAAAGGTCAACAGGCTCATCAATAAAGGAGATCGTTGTTCTGTGTGTGTGATGTCTCCATCCCTCCATGTGACAGCTGGCTCTATGGAAAGATGGTGGAAAGATGGTGTCTCGAACTTCTGGGTTTCGAGATCCACGTTGGAACGCACGCTGATGGAAGTGACGTCATGACAGCAGGATGTACATGGCTACGCGTTTCAGAGCATGTGCACTCCTTTTTTCAAGCCAGCATGTATGTCAGAGACACAGCAGAAGTTCGAGGGACCATGTTTAAACCATCTATCCAGATAAACAGAGCCAGCAGGTGGATGGAGGGATGAAGACATCACGCACAAAGTAGCAGTCTTTTTTTTATTGATGAGCTTGCTGACCTTTTAACAATGTGAGTTGCCAATTATGTGTTTTTTAATAAACAGTCCTTATTCTACACGTAGTAGGCGCGTCCCTCTCCCCTTTAATTACAGAGACTGCTTCTGCTCTGGGGACAGCTGCCACAAGTGTTATAGACAATTGCCAGAGACTTTTATGGACTTGGTTATAATATAATATACACTATGTTACCAAAAGTATTGGGACACCTGCCTTTACATGTACAAGAACTTTAATGGCATGCCAGTCTTATTCCGCAGGGTTCAGTATTGAGTTGGCCCACCCTTTGCAGCTATACCAGCTTCTGCTCTTCTGGGAAGGCTGTCCACAAGGTTTAGGAGTGTGTCTATGGGAATGTTTGACCATTCTTCCAGAAGCGCATTTGTGAGGTTAAGCACTGATGTTGGGCAGGAAGGCCTGGCTCGCAGTCTCCATTCAAATTCATCCCAAAGTTGTTCTGTTGGGTTGAGGTGCAGGCCAGTCAAGTTCCTCCACCCCAAAGTCCATGTCTTTATGGACCTGTTGACTTTGTGCACTGGTGCACAGTAATGTTGGAACGGGAAGGGGCCATTCTCAAACTGTTCCCAGAAAGCTGGGAGCATGAAATTGTCCAAAATGTCTTGGTATGCTGACACCTTAAGAGTTCCCTTGACTGGAACTGAGGGGCCAAGCCCAATCCCTGAAAAACAACCCGACACCATAATCCTCCCTCCACCAAATGATTTGGGCCAGGGCACAAAGTAAGGTCCATAAAGACATGGAGGAACTTGCCTGGCCTGCACAGAGTCCTGACCTCAAGCCCATAGAACACCCTTGAGATGAATAAGAGTGGAAACTGCGAGCCAGGTTCTCTCGTCCACATCAGTGCATGACCTCACAAATGTGCTTCTGGAAGAATGGTCAAACATTCCCATAGGCACACTCCTAAACCTTGTGGACAGGCTTCCCAGAAGAGTTAAAGCTGTTATAACTGCAAAGGGTGGGCCAACTCAATATTGAACAGTGGCGGCTGGTGCTCAAAATTTTTGGGGGGGCGCAAAAAGAAAAATGTAATAGGTATTGCTTCGCGTCAAAAAACGCAGTAAAAAATTGCGTGACTTTGAAGTCATGGTACAGGCATGGCACAGGTGATGGTACAGGCATGGCACAGGTGATGGTACAGGCATGGCACAGGTGATGGTACAGGCATGGCACAGATATGGTATAGGCATGTCACAGGTCATGGTACAGGAGAGGGTATATGCCCCCTTTCAATGCAGTGACCAGCGTACATGCCCCCTTTCAATGCAGAGACCAGTGTACATGCCCCCTTCAATACAGAGTTCAGCGTGCGTGCCCCCTTCAATGCAATGAACATTGTGCTGTGCCCCCTTCAATGCAATAAACACTGTGCTATGCCCCCTTCAATGCAATAAACACTGTGCTATGCCCCCTTCAATGCAATAAACACTGTGCTGTGCCCCCACAATGCAGAGTTCAGCGTGCATGCCCCCTTCAATGCAACTGTGCTGTGCCCCCTTCAATGCAATGAACAATGTGCTGTGCCCCCTTCAATGCAATAAACACTGTGCTGTGCCCCCTTCAATGCAATAAACACTGTGCTATGCCCCCTTCAATGCAATGAACACTGTGCTGTGCCCCCTTCAATGCAATAAACACTGCGCTGTGCCCCCTTCAATGCAATAAACACTGCGCTGTGCCCCCTTCAATGCAATAAACACTGTGCCCCCTTCAATGCAATGAACTCTGTGCTGTGCCCCAACAATGCAGAGTTCAGCGTGCATGTCCCCTTCAATGCAACACTGTGCTGTGCCCCCTTCAATGCAATAAACACTGTGCTGTGCCCCCTTCAATGCAATAAACACTGTGCTGTGCCCCCACAATGCAATGAACACTGTGCTGTGCCCCCTTCAATGCAATAAACACTGTGCTGTGCCCCCTTCAATGCAATAAACACTGTGCTGTGCCCCCTTCAATGCAATAAACACTGTGCCCCCTTCAATGCAATGAACTCTGTGCTGTGCCCCAACAATGCAGAGTTCAGCGTGCATGCCCCCTTCAATGCAGAGCCCCACAGCATTGTCCCCAATCACTGCAGAGCGCCACAGCATTGTCCCCAATGATTGCAGAGCGCCACAGCATTGTCCCCCAATGATTGCAGAGCGCCAGCATTGTCCCCCAATGATTGCAGAGCGCCACAGCTTTGTCCCCCAATGATTGCAGAGCGCCACAGCATTGTCCCCCAATGATTGCAGAGCGCCACAGCATTGTCCCCCAATGATTGCAGAGCGCCACAGCATTGTCCCCCAATGATTGCAGAGCGCCACAGCATTGTCCCCCAATGATTGCAGAGTGCGCCACAGCATTGTCCCCCAATGATTGCAGAGTGCCACAGAATTGTACCCCAATGATTGCAGAGTGCCAGCATTGTCCCCCAATGATTGCAGAGCGCCACAGCATTGTCCCCCAATGATTGCAGAGCGCCACAGCATTGTCCCCCAATGATTGCAGAGCGCCACGGCATTGTCCCCCAATGATTGCAGAGTGCCACAGCATTGTCCCCCAATGATTGCAGAGTGCCACAGAATTGAACCCCAATGATTGCAGAGTGCCAGCATTGTCCCCCAATGATTGCAGAGCGCCACAGCATTGTCCCCCAATGATTGCAGAGTGCCACAGCTTTGTCCCCCAATGATTGCAGAGCGCCACAGCATTGTCCCCCAATGATTGCAGAGTGTCAGCGTGCGTGCTCCGTTCAAACTTACCTGGCGGCGGCGCGGCTCAGCTTCTTCCTCCTCTTCTGCGGCGGGTCCTTCTCCCTCGTCGTCTCGGCGGCGGGAACCGGCGGGCGGCCTCTCCTCTTCTCTGAGCGGCGGTGACGGTGAGTGATTGACGCACGCACCGGCACCGCCCCCATTGCGACGTCAGCGATATCCTGGATGATGATTGGTCCAGGCTGTAGACTGGACCAATCACAGCCAGGATATCAGAAAGTGGGGGTGTCCAACCGCAAAGACTTGCGCCCAGGATACCCCCCTACCTCCCCAGAAGGCAGCCAATCGGCGCCTCTTCTGGGAGGTAACCCCACCCCCCCCCCAGCCACCAGTTCCTTGGGTTCAGGCCGGCGAACCCAATTTTTTTTTTGAACAACTTTATTTGTTCGTTTTGTTTTCTTTTTTTTTTTTTTTTCTTTTTTTTTTTCTTTTTTTTTTAGGGGTAGGGGGGGCGGCGCCCTGGCGCCCCCTATGCACGGGCCGCCACTGATATTGAACCCAACGGACTAAGACTGGGATGCCATTAAAGTTCATATGCGTGTTAAGGCAGGCGTCCCAATACTTTTGGTAATGCAGTGTATGTTCATTGGGTCTGCCAGATTGGATTGTGCGCCTACTTTTTCTTTTTATCTCATGGGATATTAACAATGGCTTCTCCAGAGAGATATTTTAGGACGTGCTTTTAGCTTTAGGCTGGCCATAAACGTAGCAAATTTCTTTCCTGCAACCACCATGGAAGCCATCCCCGCTGGGAGAACACTATAAATAGCCTCTTGCAATAACCACATATAAAATCTGTTTGTACCCAAGTTGATCGATTGATCAGCTTGGGTACATTGAGCCTGCCCATACATGATTTTAATCTCGTCCAGTTCCTGTTAAACCGGCATAGATTCAAACCATCTTTGGTCGGGCTTAGGGTCATTCTTAAAGCTTTATGATGAAGAAAACCCTTAATTCTGTCATACTGATCCAATGAATTTAGTACTTTAACCAATAACCCCAAACAAGTACTGTATACACAATAGGAGCTAGGACCTCGGTGGCTGCATATTTATTGCAAGTCATTGACTCTGTAATAAAGTCAGGAAAAAACAGCATTTTCATGCTTTATATATATATATTCATGAACAGGGCTTTTTTTCAGCGGGAACGTGAGGGGACGCAGTTCCGGCACCTCCAGGGGGTGCTGGAAGGTCTACTGATGCTGGCTGCTGGGGGATCTATTGTTGCTGGACGGGGATATATTTTTGCATGGCGATCTATTGTTGCTGGTGGAGAATCTTTTGATACTGAGGGTTAATTGTTGCTGGAAGGGATCTACTGTTTAGGGAGGGGTCTACTGTTGCTGGCTGCTAGAGAGTCTATTGATGCTGGCTGCTGGGAGATATTTTTCTGCTGCTGGGGGGGGGGGGTCTATTGCTGCTGCCTGTGGGGAATCTATTTTATTGCTTTTCTTGTTATCATAACCAAATTCCATACATTCCAATACAAAATTATACTTGACTCTATATTCTCTAAAAGGGCTGTACTGGAAGCTGGGTAGGGGGTGGAACCAAGGGTCAGTGCTCGGAGGTGGGTAGGGGTGGAACCAAGGGTTACTGCTCGGAGGTGGGTAGGGGGCGGAGACACAAAGTAACTTAGAAAGGGGAGTTCCTGCACCTTTTCTCTGAGAAAAAAAGCCCTGTTCATGAATACAATATTTCTTTGCTATAGTGGGTTTTTAAATGTTTTTATGTTTTAGAACCAGAGCCGGCATTTATCAGTCTGGACAAGGTACAAAAAGAGGTCCAGGCTGTGGTGTCAGAGAAGGCCACCCTGAGTTGCGAGGTGGCCCAGGAGAAGACGGAGGTGAAGTGGTACAAGGACGGGAAATTGATCACCTCCAGCAAGAAACTGAAGGTAGAAACTGATGGTAAATCACGGCGTCTGGTGGTAGAGCAGGTGGAGAAGAAGGATGCCGGAGAATATACCTGTGAGGCTGCCGGACAGAAGATCAACTTCAAGATCAACGTCAAAGGTAGCTAACACTTTCTAGTTCCTTTACTTCTTTACTTTATTAGGATATCTAATTCAAAAATATTACACGTAAACTTAAAGTGAACCTAAAGTCCTATGAATGGTCCCCACAAAATTACCAAAAACTTGACCAAGGAGTGTTGAGGAACCAATGCATTTCTGACTATATTGTGACTCATTAGACTATACATGTTTTATTTTAGATTTACATCTGGTTTATTTTATTTTTTTGGGCATTGCCCTCAAAAACCCCTGAATCTCATTTGGGTTATGGAGAGAGAAGTACCACTCTTCAGTCTCCACCACCTCTGTGAAGACTCTGTAAGCTTAAATTGTCAGCTAACCAGGAAATCTTTTAATGGAAACAATCGGCCCATTATGGTTTATGTTTTTGTTACAGAACCAGAGCCAGCATTCATCCATCAGGAAAAGGTCCAAAAAGAAATCCAGGCTACCTTGTCAGAGAAGGCCACCCTGAGCTGTGAGGTGGCCCAGGAGAAGACGGAGGTGAAGTGGTACAAGGACGGGAAATTGATCACTTCCACCAAGAAACTGAAGGTAGAAACTGATGGTAAATCTCGGCGCCTGGTGGTGGAACAGGTGGAGAAGAAAGATGCTGGAGAATATACCTGTGAGGCTGCTGGACAGAAGATCAACTTCAAGATGAACGTCAAAGGTAGCTAACACTTTCTAGTTCCTTTACTTCTTTACTTTATTAGGATATCTAATTCAAAAATATTACACGTAAACTTAAAGTGAACCTAAAGTCCTATGTATGGTCCCCACAAAATTACCAAAACTTGACCAAGGAGTGTTGAGGAACCAATGCAATTCTGACTATATTGTGACTCATTAGACTATACATGTTTTATTTTAGATTTACATCTGCTTTATTTTATTTTTTTGGGCATTGCCCTCAAAAACCCCTGAATCTCATTTGGGTTATGGAGAGATAAGTACCACTCTTCAGTCTCCACCACCTCTGTGAAGACTCTGTAAGCTTAAATTGTCAGATAACCAGGAAATCTTTAAATGGGAACAACAGGCCCATTATAAACAATAACTCACCCTAGCTCCACCGCACTGTGGGAAGATAAAGAGCTAAGTGTCGGTGCTCAGGCTGAATGCCCAAACCAAATGTTATATGAATGAAGCCGGCGCACGAAAAGGCTTCTTCCAAGTAAAATTCTTTATTCCAACATGGATAGCGGTGACAACATGACAAATCTGACGCGTTTTGGCTTTACGCCTTCCTCATAGCAACTATGCTATGAGGAAGGCGTAAAGCCGAAACGCGTGTGCCGGCTTTATTCATATAACAACAGGCCCATTATGGTTTATGTTTTTGTTACAGAACCAGAGCCAGCATTCATCCATCAGGAAAAGGTCCAAAAAGAAATCCAGGCTACCTTGTCAGAGAAGGCCACCCTGAGCTGTGAGGTGGCCCAGGAGAAGACAGAGGTGAAGTGGTACAAAGAAGGGAAATTTATCACCTCCAGCAAAAAAGTGAGGGTGGAGTCTGAGGGTAAATCTCGGCGCCTGGTGGTGGAACAGGTGGAGAAGAAAGATGCTGGAGAATATACCTGCGAGGCTGCTGGGCAGAAGGTTAACTTCAAGATAAATGTCAAAGGTAGCTAAAATTCTTCAGTTCCTTTACTTCTTTAGATTATTTTTTTTTTAAACTCTTTTTATTAACGGAGAAAAAGCATAAAGTACATACAACAAGGCACTCAACAGGAATGCCAACATATCAAATAAAGAGTAAACAGAAACCTATGCAAGCATACAGTAAAGATAGTTTCCATGACAAACATTGTATCTCAATCATGTTATCTTAGAAATCAAGCAGCAAACTGCAGTCCAACACGGCATAAAGTAAAACCATCAGACATAATATGAGAGCAATGTAGAGAACGGCATATGCAAAAAGGGACCAGTTTCATACTGCCAAAGATAGACAGCAGAATTGGTAAGATCAGAGGCGCACCATGCCCCCCAGACCTTATCATACTTAGCCAGGCAGCCTCTATGTTCAAACACAAGTTTTTCATATGGCAACACTTGATTAACCAACTGCAGCCACATAGGTACCGAAGGAGGAGTAGGTTGAATCCCCTTGAGGGCAACGGCCTTACATGTCTTGGCCACTGCTCCTTGTCCAGGACTCCCAGCACGCACACCATAGGCGTGCACGGCACCGTGTCAGACAGGACCAAGGAGAGAACCCCTCCGCCAATACCGCGCAATGACCGGGCACTGCCACATGACATGCACAAAATCCGCACACGGGTGCCTACACCTGGTGCACACAGGAGTCGGAAGTCTATGCATGGCATGCAACCGGACCGAGGTCAAATAAGATTGGTGTAGCATGTAGAGATGGATCAACCTGTTATTAACAGCCAGAGAAACCGAGGGGTGCATCAGACACGCCTCCTCCCAATCTTCATCCGACAAATCAGGGATAAATTGCTGCCACTTGGTGCGCACCACCATCGGATTTCCAATAACTGTGGCTGATAACAGATGCAAATAAATCATGGAAATAAGGCCCCTAGGTCCCTGAGAGTGCAGGATACCAATTAGTGGATAATCAGAGAGAATAACCTCGTTAGAGCCAAACTGGTAATGGAGTGCATGGCGAAGCTGGAGATACCTATAGAAGGCGCCACGGGGGTGATCGCATTTGTCCCGCAGCGACTGAAAGGTAGCAATCATATTCCCCACATAGACATCTCCCAAGGTAGGGATTCCCCTGCACTCCCAGAACCTAAAATCCAGAAAGGCTTGTCGACCGGGGAACATTGGATTTTGCCAAATAGGTAGGGCAGCCTCAATGTCGCCAGCGTCAGTAATCTTCTTAGCCTCTCGCCACACTGCCCTCTTCTTTAGATTATTAACCGGTTGCCGACTGCCGCAAGTACATATACTGCGGCGGTCAGCCCCGGCCAGGCAAAGTGACTTACCGGTACGTCACTAGCCTGTCACTGGCTTGTGAGCCAATAGCGCGCGCCCGCCCCGGCTCGTTCCCAGACAAGTCAGTGCGTGTGACCGGCGGAGCCGATGTCCACTGGTCACTCGCGATCGTTCGCCGGGAAGGGAGAAAGGCAGGCGGCTAATGTAAACAAGCCGCCTTTCATTCATCGCTGTGTAAAAATGGAGATCAGACGGTTCTACTATGTAGGACCGTTGATCTCTGTTTTTACACTAGTAGACATGTCACGTCACAGTTAGAAGCATGCCCCTAGGACACACTTAACCCCTCCCTCTCCAATACAGTTAACCCCTCCCCTGCCAGTGTCATTTTTGCAGTAACAGTGCATATGTATAGCACTGATTACTGCAGTAATGTCACTGGTAACCCCAAAAGTGTAAAAAATGTCAGTCAAGGGTCCGATCTGTCCGCCGCAATGTCGCAGTCCCGCAAAAAAAAACGCAGATCACCGCCATTACTCGTTAAAAAAAAAACACCAAAAATGCCAAAAATCTTTCCCTTTGTTAGTAAACGCGATAACTTTTGCGCAAACCAATCAAAATACGCTTTTTGCGATTTTTTTTTTTTTTACCAAACATATGTAGCATAAAACAAATTGGCTGAAAATGTAAAAAAATTTTGATTTTTACATTTTTTTGGGGGGAATTTCATATAAAAAAATGTGAAAAATATTGTTATTTTTGCAAAATTGACGCTCTTTTTTGTTTATAGCGCATGATCAAAAAATCGCACAGGTGATCAAATAAGACCAAAAGAAAGCTCTGTTTGTGGGAAAAAAAGGTCGTCAAATTCGTTTAGGTGCAGCGTCACACGACCGCGCAATTGTCCGTTAAAGTCACGCAGTAAAAAATCTCAAAAAAAACCCTGGTCAGGAAGGGGGTAAAATCTTCCGGGGCTTAAGTGGTTAATATATATAATGTAAAAATATTACATATACTTTAAGCAGACCTAAAGTCCCATGTATGATCCCCACAAAATAACCAAAAATTGGACCAAGAAGTGAGGAGGAACCAATGCCCTTCTGGCTGTATTGTGGAGTGACTCATTAGACTATAAATGTTTTATTTTAGCTTTACAAATGCTTTCAGTTGTGATTTTTTTGGGCATTGCCCCTGAATCTCACTTGGGATATGTAGACAGAAGGACCATTCTTCACCACCTTTGTGAGAACCCTGTGAGCTTGCTTTGCTTTTACAGACATTTTATTAGACAGCCGCAAATTATTGGGAACGAGAGACCCATTATGGTATATGCTTTTGTTACAGAACCAGAGCCAGCATTCATCCATCAGGAAAAGGTCCAAAAAGAAGTCCAGACTACCTTGTCAGAGAAGGTCACCCTGAGTTGTGAGGTGGCCCAGGACAAGACGGAGGTGACGTGGTACAAAGAAGGGAAATTGATCGCCTCAAGTAAGACAGTGAGGGTGGAGTCTGAGGGTAAATCTCGGCGCCTGGTGGTGGAACAGGTGGAGAAGAAAGATGCTGGAGAATATACCTGCGAGGCTGCTGGGCAGAAGATCAACTTCAAGATCAATGTCAAAGGTAGCTAAAATTCTTCAATTCCTTTACTTCTTTAGATTATTAAGATATATAATGTAAAAATATTACATATACTTAAAGCAGACCTAAATTCCAGGCAGGCTTGTCATCGAGAGCTACAGTTAAGGATTATTGACGGCTATGTACACTTTGGTACCCCCGTCCCCCTAGGATAGGAGGCCCTGTCGGTGTGTCGTTACCTGCCTGAAGCCGATGCTATACTGTGTATAGGCTATATTCATTGAAATGTCCATCTGGTATACATCCCCCAATAGAGCACTTCTTCCGGTCCTGCTGAGCGAGGAGGAAGCTGGGATGTGAATTGCTGCCACTAGAGAACTTATCATTGTACCCTTCGGATATTTGGGATTGAGCTACGTACCTCTCCGCCGCTTGGCTTCAATGGGTTGTCACCCTCTATAATATAGAAAGTGACCTCCCGATATAATTTAGGGTGTTGGATACTTATCCCTATACATATATGAGAATAGATGTGAACCTCGATTGTCGTTATACACTCCTTGAACTATTGATGTGCCTTGGGTTCTGTATCCTGCCGTAATCTACTTATCCCCCGAGTCATTAAAAAGGAAATACCGGTCTGTCATGGTCTCTCTGGCCCTGAGGAAGCCATGAGCGAAATGCGTTGGATTGCTGGGGACCTACATTGACCGCCTCCCATCTGAGACCTACTTTTCATCCTATACGGGCTTTGGTTTTCCCTATATGGGTTGTATTTCTACCTAATGACTCTGATGAAATTGATTTTATACGTGTTGTTTGTTTGTTAACATGTGCTCAATTGCCCATGTTTTTTAGTTCTACAACTAATAAAATGTTTACGTTTTATATATTGGTTTTGGTGTGATCCTTCTCCTCCCACTGGCCTGCAAAGCCCCACTTTTTTCTGTCCTCTTGTTAATATATGCAATCAGGGGTAAGGGCCTCATTACACGGTACCTTTTTTGTTTCAGACCTAAATTCCCATGTATGATCCCCACAAAATAACCAAAAATTGGACCAAGAAGTGAGGAGGAACCAATGCCCTTCTGGCTATATTGTGGAGTGACTCATTAGACTATACATGTTTTATTTTAGCTTTACAACTGCTTTCAGTTGTGATTTTTTTGGGCATTGCCCCTGAATCTCACTTGGGATATGGAGACAGAAGGACCACTTTTCACCACCTTTGTGAGAACTCTGTGAACTTTCTTTGCCAGCTAACTACTCTCTGCCTTTGCACAGTAAAAATCTTGAGGAAACCAGGGAATCTTTACAGACATTTTATTAGACAGCTGCAAATAATGGGAACAAGAGACCCATTATTGTATATGCTTTTGTTGCAGAACCAGAGCCAGCATTCATCCATCAGGAAAAGGTCCAAAAAGAAGTCCAGACTACCTTGTCAGAGAAGGTCACCCTGAGCTGTGAGGTGGCCCAGAACAAGACAGAGGTGACGTGGTACAAAGAAGGGAAATTGATCACCTCAAGTAAGACAGTGAGGGTCGAGTCTGAGGGTAGATCTCGGCGCCTGGTGGTGGAACAGGTGGAGAAGAAGGATGCTGGAGAATATACCTGTGAGGCTGTCGGACAGAAGATCAGCTTTAAGATCACCGCCAAAGGTTAGTAGGATATTGAGCTGCAGGCAGTAGGTATTCTAGGCTCATGTGCAACAGTTATTACTTTTGTAAAGATTTTGTGTTACAATGGTTGAAGAGAATTTATGTATCACCCTCCTAGGTCATTAGGTGTAGGCTAATTTAGTTTGGCTTCTCCATAGGCAGAGGAGCAGGAGTTAATTGAATTAGGATACTGGGCAGTGCTTCACAGGCTGTAACTCTGTTACCACCCCCTACTGTATTCTGGAACTCACTGGAGGTTTCCAGAACATAGAGGGTGAGAGTTGCAGGCTGAATATTTATGGGACTTGCACCAATCCCTTGGGAGGTGGGGACAGAAGGTGGGGAAGCAGCCCCTAAACACTCAAACTTGGCAGTCTGGGAAAGTCCAGGGTCCAGCCATCTGGAGGTGACCCCTGTGCTGGGGGCAGAGAGAGACATAGAAGTCAGATAAGCCTTTTTGAAGACCTAAAGGTCCCAGCCGAGCTTTGCTGGGAGGCCTACCAAAAAGAGAGGAAGCCTGGGTCAGAGTATGATGCAAGCAGGAGATCTGGGGTTAGGAAGCTCCACTTGTGGTACTGAGTACTTAATCCAGCCATACTTTCAAGAGAGGTGCCTGTGGAGTGCAATACCCTACAAATCAGAACCAGGTGCAGCCAAGAGCAGTGCAGGTGACCAACAAGTCACAAGCCAACAAAGGTTGCAAGTGAGCTACAGGACATTGCAGCACTAAGCTGTGCAATACAGCTTGCAACCTGTTTCAGAGCAGCCGGAGACTCCTCAGTTTCTTTTACAAAGTTCCACAGTTTTCTTCAGTGTGGATTATCCCATGATCCCATCCCTAACCAAGTTCATTGTTCCCTAAATAAAAACACCACAAACAAAACCCCTAGACTGTTTACTGAGCCTGTGGAAGAGTGTTGGAAATACCGTGTGGAGGCTTGCTGTGGGTGCTATATAAGGGGGAATAGGCCCGACCGTCAGTGCTTTAAGTGACCCAAAAGAAGTGCCAGTACTCAATTATAGCCTATAAATCCCCCCCCCCCCACCCCACATCAGGGTCCCCACAGAGCACCTCCCTGGCCTGGGCTGGGACTCTGGAGTGGGAAATATTCTTGGGGGGGGGGCAATTGAGGGTGCAGGTGTCCTAAGGCGCACGAAGTGGTGGCGGTATGCTCAAGAGCCATATTTGGAAGTGGAGGTACTGAGTACCAGTGCATACCGGCCCACTTAAAGCACTGCTGACTGTCTGGATTTGGGTCCAGTGTGCAGTGGCGGCTGGTGCTCCATGGGCCGGCGGGGGGGTTGGGGGACGGCACACGAACCACACCATTCATTCACTGTTGTCACACAACTGGGTGGGCTCAGGTCTCCTCCCTCCTCCTTCTTCGCCAATAGGGTGGCTTCTCCTTTTGGCCAATCGGGAAACGGGTCTCAGGGCCCGCTTCCTGATTGGCAAGGAGAAGAATCCGTGTGACAATAGCGAATATTTATTCGCTATTGTCACACAACTGGGTGGGCTCAGGGCCCAGTGCTCTGCGCCCCAAGCCCACCCTTTTTTTAAGCCTGTTAGAGCATCTGGCTCTAATCACATGCTTAAAAAAAAAAAAAAAAAAAATAGTTCTGGACCGCCCGCCGCAGTTTTACTGCGGCATGCAGCCCCTCCTGCGCATAGTACTACATCAGTCGCGCGCCTGGTGCAAGGGGGCGAGTGCGCTCCCGCCCCCACTCGGCAGCGGGAATGCTGATGCACGAGGCCGGCGGCCGCGATCATTCCCCGCTGAGAGAGAAGGACGGGCAGCTGTTGTAAACACAGCTGACTGTTCTTCTCTCTGAAATGATCACAGAGCGCCTGTGATCCTTCTATATAGGAACACTGGTCTCTGTGATAATTTCAAAAGCCCCTCCCCCCAGTTAGTAACCACTCCCCTAGGCTTACATTTAACCCCTTGATTACCCTCTATTTGAACCCCTTCCCTGCCAGTGTCATTATTACAGTAACAGTACATATTTTTAGCAATGATTACTGTAGTAATGTCACTGATCCCCCCAAAAGTGTAAAAAATATCAGTTGGGGGTCCGATCTGTCCCCTGCAAAATTCGCAGATCGCCGCCATTACCAGTAGAAAAAAAAAAAAAAAAACAATACATAAATCTTTTCCCTAGTTTGTAGATGCAATAATTTTGCCAAACCAATCAAAATACGCATATTGCTAATTTATTTTTTTTTTTTAACAAAAATATGTAGCAGAATACAAATTGGCCTAAAATGGTAAACAATTTTGATTTTTAATTTTTTTTTTGGGAATGTTATATAGCAGAATGTGAAAAATATTATTTTTTTCAGAATTGTCGCTCTTTTTTTTGTTTATAGTGCAAAAAATAAAAATCACACAGGTGATCAAATACCACCAAAAGAAAGTTCTGTTTGTGGGGAAAAAAGGACATCCATTGTATTTGGGTACAGCGTCGCACGACCACGCAATTGTCCGTTAAACTAAGGCAGTGCCGAATCGCAAAAGATGGCCTGGTCATTAACCACCTAGGTGGTAATCCCGAGCGTGACTCGGGGTGGATTTTTCATTGCAGGATCGGTAACCCCGAGTCACGCTCGGGGTAGATGTGCAGAGAGTGCAGCGGTGTTCTCTTACCTTGTCCTGGCGATCCAGCGATGATCTCTCATTGATGAGATCGCCAGCCGAGAGTCCCGCCGCTCCTCCGTCCTCCGTCGGTGTGATCACTTCCTAGTTCCGTTCCCTGCAGCAGCAATGCTGCATGGGAGCGGAACTAGGGAGGGAAATTCAAAAAAAAAAAACGTTACACAAAACACATTTTATATATATATATATATGCACACACACACACACACACACACATATATCTATATATAATATATAATGCATGAATTATAATCTAATCAATAATATAATTTTATTATATATATTATATATTAAATAATAAAATAATATTATTGATTCGATTATAATTCATGCGTTTGTGTTTCAAATTTATCACATCTGGGATGTCTACTAGAGACTTGTTTTGGTCAGGTTTAAGTCAGTAATTACTAAGAATTGTAGGCCTATAATACATAACGCCAAATTTCCATGAAAACAATTGTACTGCTTTTGGTATGTAATTCCTGACATAATCATACCGCCAGGGAGGTTAAGGGGGGTAAATCCTTTCGGTCCAAAAGTGGTTGTAAACCTCAGATGTAAAATATGAACAAAGCATATTCCTCTATAGTTTCAGTCTAGAGCACTAAGTGTCATTTCTGCCCAGGGCCGGCCTTTGGGGTGTGCGAGCTGTGCGGCCGCACAGGGCGCCATGGGCAACAGGGGCACCGTGCGGCCATCACAGCTCGCAGATGATCAGGCCACACAGCGGGAGGTAAGCGGCGACCGCGGCCTGGAGGTTCAGTGTGGGGGTCTCTGATGTAAGGGGGCTCTGTGTGGGGGGGTCTCTGATGTAAGGGTAGCTCTGTGTGGGGGTCTCTGATGTAAGGGGGGCTCTGTGTGGGGGGTCTCTGATGTAAGGGGGGCTCTGTGGGGGGGAGTCTCTGATGTAAGGGGGGCTCTGTGGGGGTCTCTAATGTAAGGGGTCTTTGATGTAAGTGGGGGGCTCTGTGGGGATCTCTAATGTAAAGGGGTATTTGATGTAAGGGGGGCTCTGTGAGGGGTCTCTTCTAATGTAAGGGGGGCTAAATTATTAGCGATCATAAAAAAAAGTCAAATAAAGTGCAAAAAAGTGCAAGAAAATGTGCAGGGGGGGGTCACACACGCGGTAGGGGGGGGGCGCCACAGGATTAGCTCGCACAGGGCGCCTGAACACCTAAGGCCGGCCCTGTTTCTGCCTGATGCTTCGTTCCTTTGCTATTAGCATGAATCACTTCTGATCCTGACAAGTTTTCCTGACACCAAGAAAAAAATGGTGACAGGGGAGGGACCTGCAACTGATTAACAGCCTCAGCTCTGTTCCTGTGTTCTGTGTGAAGGGGGGAGGGGGGTGTCCCTCCCTCCAATCATCTTTGAGAACTCTCCTCACTGAGCTCTGCAGAGTGTGACTTCAGCTCTCCGCCCCTTTTTTTCTGAACGCTCAGACAAGCCTTGTAATTCATACTTTGAACAGATGTAGAGAAGAGAAGAATGTTGATAAACAGGTACCACTTATGTAGGAAGATTTGTTTCACCTCTGTGTATCACCTGAGGCCAGTCACCTTACTGGGTATATGGAAGGGTTTTAAAGTGGTTGTAAAGGTTTTTTTACCTTCATGCATATGCATGAAGTTAAAAAAACCTTCTGTGTGCAGCAGCCCCCCCCCCGCCCCCAATACTTGCCTGAGCCCCCTCTTGATCCAGCCATATCCAAGAGAGCTTTGCCTCTCCAAGGACTCGCAGTCCTGATTGGCTTTTGGCAGCAGTGGGAGCCATTGGCTCTTGCTGCTGTCAGTCACAGCCAATGAGCCAATCGGGAGACGTTGGGGGTGGAGCCGAGCCATGGCTCCGTGTCTGAATGAACACACAGTGCCGCCAGCAGGAGGGAGGAACCAGGAACGCTGGCGTAGGACCCGAGAAGAGGAGAATCGAGCCTGCTCTGTGCAAAACCACTGCACAGAGCAGAGGAGTAAAACATGTTTGTTGGAGCTGCACCAGATTTTGCACTCTCCAGTTGTTTAACCACTTTACCACCGGAGGATTTTGCTGTCTTACGTCCAGGCCACTTTTTGCGATTCGGCACTGTGCGACTTTAACTGACAATTGCGCGGTCGTGCGATGCCGTACCCAAACGAAATTTACGTCCTTTTTTTCCCACAAACAGAGCTTTCTTTTGGTGGTATTTGATCACCTGTGCGATTTTTACTTTTTGTGCTATAAACAAAAAAAGAGCGTAAATTTTGAAAAAATAACAATATTTTTCACATTTTTTTATATGAAATTCCCCCCAAAAAAATGTAAAAATCAAAATTTTTTCAAATTTTTGGCCAATTTGTTTTCTGCTACCTATGTTTGGTAAAAAAAATCACAATAAGCGTATTTTGATTGGTTTGCGCAATAGCTATTGCGTTTACTAAGGGAAACATTTCTGTAATTTTTGGTGTTTTTTTTTAACAAGTAATGGCGGCGATCTGCAATTTTTTTGCGGAACTGCGACATTGCGGCAGACAGATCGGACCCTTGACTGACATTTTTGACACTTTTGGAGGTACCAGTGATATTACTGCAGTAATCAGTGCTATACATATGCACTGTTACTGTAAAAATGACACTGGCAGGGAAGGGGTTAATTTTATTGGAGAGGGAGGGGTTAATGTATGCCTGGTGCTTACTGACATGCGTGGGGGGAGGTGACTGAGTGACACAGGGACAGATCGCATGTTCAGCTATGCTGAACCCTGCAATCTGTCACTGTCACTTAGGAGATCCGCCCGCTTTGTTTACACAAGTGGGCGGATCTCCAGACTCGATTCCCCGACGATCGGGGAAGAGCGGCGGCGATCGCTGCTGCTCCTCCCCTGGCCCGACTCCCGCTGTGACTGAACACAGTGAGAGCGAGCCTCTGGCAGCGCGCGGGCGCCGCCCAGAAGGGGATAGGTCCAGCGACGTAGGTCTACGTCGCTGAACGGAATCGAGCCACTTTGCCACAGTACAGTCCCAGTGACTGCTCGGCAAGTGGTTAAAATCCCCCCATTATATTTCCTGTTGAAAAAAAAAAAAAAAAAAGTTAGTGCTTCATTGTATACTTCTGTTGAATTATATGTAAATGCATTCTAAATGTTCTTGCATTTTAGAACCAGAGCCGGCATTCACCAGCCTGGACAAGGTCCAGAAAGAAGTCCAGGCTGTGGTGTCAGAGAAGGCCGTCCTGAGCTGTCAGGTGGCCCAGGAAAAGACGGAGGTGAAGTGGTACAAAGAAGGGAAACTGATCACCTCCAGCAAGAAACTGAGGGTTGAGACTGAAGGTAAATCTCGGCGCCTGGTGGTGGAACAGGTTGAGAAGAAAGACGCTGGAGAATATACCTGTGAGGTCGCCGGGCAGAAGATCAACTTCAAGATCAACGTCAAAGGTTGGCGGCAGTTCAAAAAAATAAAAACTACAGTAAAGTTGATGTGAGATATTTTCCTTATGGCCACCAAAGGGCTCAATTCACAAAGTTAACACACCAGGATTAGTATCCTTTTCCGTAAAAAAGTGACGGCTATTTTTATCTCATCTCCAAGAGATTTGAAAATCAGTAACATGGGCAGAGGCGTAACTAGAACCTTCAGGGCCCCGGTGCAAGAAACCATGAAGAGCCCCCCGGACCCCTGGTCAGTGCCCTTCTCTTCAAGCCTGGGGCTCTTCCCACTGATCCTGGGGCCCTTTACTCTCGTTGCGGGGCCCTTTATTACGGTCCCGCAGCGGGACCCTTGTACAAGTTCTGCAGTGGGCCCCCTTCCTGCCATCTTGGGGCCTCCCCAAGGTAGTGGAATGCCAGGGCCCGATCGCAAGTGTGACCTTTGCGATCCTGGAAGTTCACCCACTGGTGTCAGTAGTTTTTATTTTTTGGTATTTTAATTGTATTATTTTTTATCATTTTATTTTTTTACAATGTCACTGACTATGACTCTGTCCATTCAGAAAAGGAAGGAGCTGGTAAATTACATATTTACCGACCTCTTCCTGCTTCTCTATTATGACACATCCCCTGCAGCCACTGGCAGGAGAGGGGAGGGAGGAAGCCGGAAGCACAGTGGGGGGACCAGGGGAGCCCACAGGGGCCCAGAGACAGCAGGACACAAGTGAACTGGATAGGAGGAGTGGCGGGGGCAGCATACAGAGGAACCAATCTCCTCCATTTTCCTCCTGCAGCTAGTACGCCCATAGTTACGCCCCTGAACATGGGTAAAATCAGGATCCTTATCCTTGTGTTAAAGCTTTGTAAATTAAGCCTTACATGATTAGTAAGATCAGAGGTCAGATTTCACAAGTCCCTATTTACTGAAAAATATAATTTTATGCCCTTTTTTACATATTTTCACTGAATTGTTTTTTTCAGCTTTTTAAGCGTCCAACACCTTAGCCTTTGGAAATGTTTTTTTATGTGAATTTCACAGAATTAGGAATTTTGACTCAAACTTTTTTTTTTTTTAGTCATTAAATTCAGCCTCTTCACTAAAAAAAAGTTAATTTAATTAAAGTGTTGATAAAATACAAAAATACATACATACAGTATCTCACAAAAGTGAGTACACCCCTCACATTTCTGTAAATATTTTATTCTATCTTTTCATGTGACAACACTGAAGAAATGACACTTTGCTACAATGTAAAGTAGTGAGTGTACAGCTTGTATAAGGGCTCTTTCACACGGGCGTTCCGTATGTCCGTTTTTCATCCCATCCGTTTGCGGATGAAAAACGGACATAATGTATCTCTATGTAAATACGGATGTCATCGGATGATCATCCTCTGACATCCGTTTTTTGTCAGTTCAGTTCAGTTCAGTTTTTTTGAACGGAGGAGAACCCTATTTTTTCTTCCTTTCAAAAAACGGAACTGAAGCAAAAACGGATGTCAGTGGTGTCATCCGCAGACATCCGTATTTACATAGACATGCATTATGTCAGTTTTTCATCCGCAAAAGGATGGGATGAAAAACGGACATACGGACCGGATGACACAAGTGTCATCCGTGTCCGTTACAAAAAAAAAAAAAAAGGACCTGATCGGGCAAAAAAAAAGGA
Organism: Pelophylax lessonae; assembly: GCF_965119305.1. Lineage (NCBI taxonomy): Eukaryota > Metazoa > Chordata > Amphibia > Anura > Ranidae > Pelophylax > Pelophylax lessonae. The sequence goes on from NC_138772.1 coordinate 16,728,039, forward strand.
ACGCCCGTGTGAAAGAGCCCTAACAGTGTAAATTTGCTGTCCCCTCAAAATAACTCAACACGCAGCCATTAATGTCTAAACCGCTGGAAACAAAAGTGAGTACACCCCTAAGTTAAAATGTCCAAATTGGGCCCAAAGTGTCAATATTTTGTGTGGCCACCATTATTTTCCAGCACTGCCTTAACCCTCTTGGGCATGGAGTTCCCCAGAGCTTCACAGGTTGTCACTGGAGTCCTCTTCCACTCCTCCATGAAGACATCACGGAGCTGGTGGATGTTAGAGACCTTGCACTCCTCCACCTTTTGTTTGAGGATGCCCCACAGATGCCCAATAGGGTTTAGGTCTGGAGACATGCTTGGCCAGTCCATCACCTTTACCCTCAGCTTCTTTAGCAAGGCAGTGGTCATCTTGGAGGTGTTTGGGGTTATCATGTTGGAATACTGCCCTGCAGCCCAGTCTCTGAAGGGAGGGGATCATGCTCTGCTTCAGTATGTCACAGTACATGTTGGCATTCATGGTTCCCTCATTGAACTGTAGCTCCCCAGTGTCAGCAGCATTTATGCAGCCCCAGACCATGACACTCCCACCACCATGCACCTTGACTATAGGCAAGACACACTTGTCTTTGTACTCCTCACCTGGTTGCCCCACACACGCTTGACACCATCTGAACCAAATAAGTTTATCTTGGTCTCATCAGACCACAGGAGATGGTTCCAGTAATCCATGTCCTTAGTCTGCTTGTCTTCAGCAAACTGTTTATGGGCTTTCTTGTGCATCATCTTTAGAAGAGGCTTCCTTCTGGGATGACAGCCATGCAGACCAATTTGCTGCAGTGTGCGGCGTATGGTCTGAGCACTGACAGGCTGACCCCCCACCCCTTCAACCTCTGCAGCAATGCTGGCAGCACTAATACCTCTATTTCCCAAAGACAACCTCTGGATATGACGCTGAGCACGTGCACTCAACTTCTTTGGTCAACTATGGTGAGGCCTGTTCTGAGTGGAACCTGTCCTGTTAAATCCCTGTAATGTCTTGGCCACAGTACTGTAGCTCAGTTTCAGGGTCTTGACAATCTTCTTATAGCCTAGGCAATCTTTATGTAGAGCCACAATTCTTTTTTTCAGATCCTTAAAGAGTTCTTTGCCATGAGGTGCCATGTTGAACTTCCAGTGACCCGTATGAGATAGTGAGAGCGATAACACCAAATTTAACACACCTGCTCCCCATTCACACCTGGGACCTTTCAACACTAACAAGTCACATGACATCGGGGAGGGAAAATGGCTAATTGGGCCTAATTTGGAAATTTCCTCTTAGGGGTGTACTCACTTTTGTTGCCAGCAGTTTAGACATTAATGGCGTGTTGAGTTGAGGGGACAGCAAATTTACACTGTTATACAAGCTGTACACTCACTACTTTACATTGTAGCAAAGTGTCATTTCTTCAGTGTTGTCACATGAAATGATCTAATAAAATATTTACAAAATAGTGAGGGGTGTCCTCACTTTTTGTAGATACTGTATGATTTGTCACTTTAACCACTTAAGCCCCGGAGGATTTTCCTGCTAAAAGACCAGGGGGTATTTTGCGATTCGGCGCTGCGTGACTTTAACGGACAATTGCGCGGTCATGCGACGCTGTACCTAAACGAATTTGACGTCCTTTTTTTCCCACAAACAGAGCTTTCTTTTGGTGGTATTTGATCACCTGTGCGATTTTTTGATCACGCGCTATAAACAAAAAAAGAGCGACAATTTTGCAAAAATAGCAATATTTTTCAATTTTTTTTATATGAAATTCCCCCCAAAAAAAATGTAAAAATCAAAATTTTTTAACATTTTCAGCCAATTTGTTTTATCCTACCTATGTTTGGTAAAAAAATTCGCAAAAAGCGTATTTTTATTGGTTTGCGCAAAAGTTATCGCGTTTACTAACAAAGGGAAAGATTTTTGTCATTTTTGTTGTTTTTCTTTTTAACGCGTAATGGCGGCGATCTGCGATTTTTTTTGCGGTACTGCGACATTGCGGCGGACAGATCGGACCCTTGACTGACATTTTTGACACTTTTGGGGTTACCAGTGACATTTCTACAGTAATCAGTGCTATACATATGCACTGTTACTGTAAAAATACACTGGTAGTGAAGGGGTTAACTTTATTTGGGAGGGAGGGGCTGTGTGTGTCCCTAGGGGCGTGCTTTCTACTGTGATTGGCTGTGGCTTGAGCTGTAAGGACACTGATCAACGGATCTACATAGTAGATCCATGTGATCAGTGTCTTTCCAGCGAGGAGAATGACAGGTGGCTTGTTTACACAAGCTGCCTGACATTCTCCCTCTCCCCCGCCGATCGCTGAGTGACCGGCGGACATTGGGTCTGCTGGTCACACGCGCGGGGGGGTCCGTGACCGCGCGGGAGCGGGAGCGCGCCTCCGCGGGTGCGCGCTCGCTCCCCAGACCCTCCCAGGCTAGTGACGTTAATTAACGTCACTCTGCCTGGCAGGGGCTGACCGCCGCAGTAAATCTACTTGCGGCGGTCGGCAAGCGGTTAATGTTTTAAGAAATCGCCTTTTCCTTTTATTCCGCACTCCTTATGATTTTCAGAAACTGCAAAAAAAAAAAAAATTAGGTTTCTTCTGCTTTGTAATTTCTTTTTCTAAAAGTTTGTCAATTTAAGGCCATTCCTGTACTAGGAATTTCAGGTATTTGGTCCATCCTTTCAAATTTTCTAATTTTGCTGCTTTTCAACTTTTTTATTTATTTATTTATTTTGTATTATTACCATAGAGGAAACCTTGAAATGAAAGGTCCCAGGGAACCCCTGCTATAAATTATTCAACACATACCTAGGTATAGTGGTACTTTAACATACAAAAAAAATTGTCCAATAAACACAAACTAATCAATGTCCAATGTTTATTCGTGATTCACTTAAAGTGTCCAAATTAGCTGTCCTTCATGTCAGTAGACACTGGGTGTTTTTTATTTGTACTTGTATTTTCATTTTTTTTTTTTTTTTTTTTTTTAGCCTTAACTTCAATTCATTTGTGTTTATTGGGAAATGTTTGACTGTTCTTTATGTTAAAGTGCCCCTGTACCTAGGTATGTGTTGAATAATTTATAGCAGGGGTTCCCTGAGACCTTTAATTTCAAGGTTTCCTCTATGGTAATAATAAAAAAATAAAAAAATACATTTAAAAAAAAGCTGAAAAGCAGCAAAATTAGAAAATTTGAAAGGACGAGTATTGGAAACACTTGATGTGATAATTGTTTTTTTAAGGTGGCAGCAATAATTCATGGTTTACACATATATCATTTTTTAGGATTTTTTTCTTTTCATTTTTTTTTGCTCTGTGGCATAGCGGGAAAATTGTTGAGTGTAAATTATTATAACGACAGCTTGCGGTACATTACCATCATCAGTAAGTTGTGAATGTAGGAATAAATAACAGAATAAAGAACACGAGGTTAGTGTATTTGATACCTAAAGTGGACTATTTTTAACATTTTGTCCACTCTATATGACAAAATTAATCATGAAATTGTAATAAATAAATAACAATAATAGGTAGAAAGGAAACATCGCTATTTTAAAGAGTTTTTTATACTTCTACATTTTTGCATTGGGTGTTGGTGGAAAAATGCTCCTTTAGATTGGAGGTCAGTGGGAGCGTCCCTCCTTAGCTTGGTGATCAGAGGGATAAGGGCCATGTAGGTTTATGGTCTTTGGGAGAAAGACCCCTTTATTGACAGCTAAAAAGATTGTTTATTTAGTGGTTGCTTACCAGGGAGAACAAAGGAAAAAGCTCCACTGGTCCAGTGGTATCAGTGGTAGGGACATGGCTCCCGATGCATAAGACACCAGGACCGTATATTTGATCTTGGAAATATATGCTAAAGACCACTACGCAGGAAACTGGTAGCTTGCTTGCGTTTCCCTCCTGGTTATGGTAACTCCGCCCTGGACATTGGCCTGGTCCAGTACTCACCTCCGTGGGGAATTCCCGGTTGCGGCTCAGTTTTGTCTGACCCTGACCGTATCACTAGTGTGCTATGTTTTACACCAGGGATGACAGTCATTAACCACTTAAGTCCCGGAAGATTTTACCCCCTTCCTGACCAGGGCCTATTTTGCGATTCGGCACTGCGTGACTTTAACGGACAATTGCGCGGTCGTGCGACGCTGTACCTAAACGAATTTGACGTCCTTTTTTTCCCACAAACAGAGCTTTCTTTTGGTGGTATTTGATCACCTGTGCGATTTTTACTTTTTTGCGCTATAAACAAAAAAAGAGCGTCAATTTTGCAAAAATAACAATATTTTTCACATTTTTTTTATATGAAATTTCCCCCCCCCCCCCCAAAAAAAAGTAAAAATCTAAATTTTTTAACATTTTGGGCCAATTTTTTTTTTTTACCATATGTTTGGTAAAAAAAAATCGCAAAAAGCGTATTTTGATTGGTTTGCTCAAAAGTTATTGCGTTTACTGACAAAGGGAAAGATTTTTGTCATTTTTGTTGTTTTTTTTTTAACGCGTAATGGCGGCGATCTGCGATTTTTTTTTTTTTTTGCAGGACTGTGACATTGTGGCGGACAGATCGGACCCTTGACTGACATTTTTGACACTTTTGGGGTTACCAGTGACATTACTACAGTAATCAGTGCTATAAATATGCATTGTTACTGTAAAATTACACTGGCAGGGAAGGGGTTAAGTTTTTTTTTGAGAGGGAGGGGTTAAGTGTGTCCCTAGGGGCGTGATTCTAACTGTGATTGGCTGTGGCTTGAGGTGTAGGAACAGTGATCAACGGTCCTACATAGTAGAACCGTATGATCACCATTCCTACACAGGGGAGAATGACAGGCGGTTTGTTTACATTAACCGCCTGCCTTTCTCCCATTCCACCGACGATTGCGAGTGACCGGCGGACATCGGGTCCGCCGGGCACACGCGCGGGGGGGTCTGTGACCGCGCGGAAGCGGGAGCGGGCCTCCGGCGGCGCGCGCTCGCTCCCTAAACCCTCACAGGCTAGCGATGTAGCCCTACGTCGCTCTGCCTGTGAGGGACTGACCGCCGACGTAAATAGTCGTGCAGCGGTCGGCAAGTGGTTAAATATAATGAATTAGTAGAAGGATTGCAGGTCTTTAGCCCCTGAAGAAGCCACTCTTTGAGGTGACACACCTTGGCGAAACATGTAGGGCTTATGTGATCCAATATTATCATCTACTATTCATTCAATTGAAGTTCTAATGACTATGTACATGTCTATTTTCTCATGTTTTTAAACAAATTTTGTATTTAAATAAAATCTATTTTATCACAATTTTGGTCCTCTGGATCAGTGGTCCTCAACTCCGGTCCTCAGGGCACACTAACAGGCCAGATTTTAAGTATTACTTTGGGGAGATGCAGACTAGAATACTGCAATCATTGAGCAGCAAATGATATCACCTGTGATGTAATTTAGTTATCTTGCAAACCTGGCCTGTTAGTGGGCCCCCGAGGACCAGAGTTGAAGACCACTGCTCTTGATAACTTGATACCACCTTTAAATCTATGCCTCTAAAGTCCCATACCTATGACAGAACGCAGTCCGCATGCATATATGGCCTAGGGCTCTTTTGCATATCGGATGCGTTTGCTGTCTAAACCTTTTTCTTTCCAGTTATATTTAGGGATGTGGCAATGATTGGTGGAATTTTGTGACTCAGTATTCCTCTAATCTCGTTTCCATGGTCCAGTGGTATCTGTTGTTGCTGTAATTATGGAGGCACCATGAGACAGGAAATAGACCACTACTGCTCATTGATCAAAGAAGCCCTAGCAATCTCTGGAGGAACTCTAAGGTTTCAAGGAACACAGGTTGAGAAGGACTGTCCTAAAAAGAATGCTGGGTGATAAGGGCAACAATTTTAATTGAAAAAAACACTACATCCTTTGATTATATTGAGCAGACCCTTAGATTTAATACTTTCATAAAACTCCCTGAAATATCCATTTGAGAGTCATTATTTTGGAGTGTCCAACAAGGCATCGATTGACCATGCATCAATTTGCTCACTATGATGACCATTCATTAATTTGGCCAATTTGTCTATTAGAACCAGAAGCCAAGTTCCAGAAAATTCCTGCACAGAAGGAGTCAATTGTTGTCCAGGAACATGAAGACATAACAATAGTGACCTCAGTTCAGCCTGAAAATGCTCCAGTGAAATGGTTCAAAGATGGAACAGAGTTGTCTGCTACCAAGAAGTACCAAATATCTGCAGATGGTGCATCCAGGACATTGGTGGTGAAATCAGCGGAGTCTAAGGACAGCGCCCTGTACTCCTGCCGCATCAGCAGCGACAAGCAGGAATTCAAAGTCCAAGTGAAAGGTGAGGGGCAGTTTACAGTATTTGCTTTTCTTTTAAATATCTCCAGGACCAAGAAGCTGCATAAAAACATAGATAGATAGGTAGATAGATAGGTAGACAGGTAGGTAGATAGATAGATAGATAGATAGATAGATAGATAGATAGATAGATAGATAGATAGATAGATAGATAGATAGATAGATAGATAGATAGATAGATAGATAGATAGATAGATAGATAGATAGATAGATAGATAGATAGATAGATAGATAGATAGATAGATAGATAGATAGATAGATAGATAGCATCTCTAAAATATGCCCCATAAGACTTGGAGGTGAACCCATTGTGTTGCCTTCCCATGGTGCAGGCTTGCTTAGGGACAGTAGAACCAAGTTAGGTCTTCATAAGGCATTAGTCTTGAGCAGGGGACGGCTCAAGGTAGTGAACCCACACCTTCTGTGCCCTCTATGATGGGCTCCCACTATGCCTGCTGGATTTGTATTTATTTTATATTAATGAGAATGTAACAGGAGGTGCGAGAACATACAATGGTGGGCAGCTAAGCCAAAACTTCCCAGGTGGACAGGAACAGAGCTGGAAATAATTGCAGGGTGATCTCATTATTGGATAATACGAGGCATAAAAAAGCCGGGGGTGACTCCGCTTACAACTTTTTGGTGTACTGTCCCTTTAATTGGAGGTTATATAGTTATGACAAAATTTTAAATATTCAACTTTATTTATTTAATTTCATTCTTACTGTAGGTTTTTCCTGTGGTAATTACAGTGTATTCGATTTACTAAAGCAGCCTTTCTCAGCACGGAGGAACCCTTGAAATTACTCTGGGCTGATGGGAGTCCCTGCTAATAATTACTATAGCTACAGCTAGTTCATTAGCTTGATGGCCACTATGATCAATGCTCCTTACACTGGTGATCAGTGGGAAGAATGTCCCTTACATTTGTGATCAGTGGGAAAAATGTTCCTTACATTGGTGATCAGTGGGAAGAATGCTCCTTACATTGGTGGTCAGTGGGCAGAATGTCCCTTAAATTGGTGGTCAGTGGGAAGAATGCTCCTTACATTGGTGGTCAGTGGGCAGAATGTCCCTTAAATTGGTGGTCAGTAGGAAGAATGCTCCTTACATTGGTGGTCAGTGGGAAGTATGCTCCTTACATTGGTGGTCAGTGGGAAGAATGCTCCTTACATTGGTGGTCAGTGGGAAGAATGCTCCTTACATTGGTGGTCAGTGGGAAGAATGCTCCTTACATTGGTGGTCAGTGGGAAGAATGCTCCTTACATTGGTGATCAGTGGGAAGAATGCTCCTTACATTGGTGGTCAGTGGGAAGAATGCTCCTTACATTGGTGGTCAGTGGGAAGAAGGAGGAGGACACACCCAAGGAGCTCTCTGTGAGATCCAGCCCTTTTCAAGCCTGGGCCTTGCTTGCTAGCTTGGCCCAGGAACAATGCCTGATCCTGGGGGAGGCCCTGGGAGGGATCCCCCTGATGACACGGGGCCTAGTGAGGAGGAGGTGGAGGACCTGTCTGTGGGTCCAGGCCCTGGTGAGAATGCAGATGTCTTCAGCCAGAAGGTCATCAATCGTTTTAGGGCGATTGGAAGAGCTGAAGAAAAACTTAAAGTTTTGAAGACTGAACACAAATCCTTCAGAGCCAAATACTGCCAGGCCTGGAGTAAAAATCGTACAGCCATGAAGCCTGAATTACAGGATCTGGAAGATAAGGTAAAGAAACAATCTTTATTGTTGGAAAAGTTGAAAGATAGAAGTGGAGCATTTAAAGAAAAATTTGACAATGAGAGGAGATTTGCCAGCCAAGCATCAGCAAGTTCTGTGGATCAGCAGCCTCAGGTAACGGATGACCCGGCTCCATCTGCCTCTGCACCTCTCCCCCCATGCCAGAACTGGGAATCGCCAGCGGCAACCAGCCAGGGGGTTGAGAGTGGACATGGATCCCTGACATTCATCCAGGAGATGGAGTCCCCCCTGAGAGCAGATAAGTTTGCATTCACTGATGATCCATCAGAAATCCCTGAGGATGGGCAGAGGAGATACAAACCAGCAAAGCCAGTACTGGTGGAGAAATCCCAGTACACCATGCTGCCATCCAACATGTCTGCCCCACCTGCTGTAGTGGATGGTGTCCCAGGTGAGAAGGAGCTCTGCCTACAGCTACCTATTGGAGATTCTGCTGTGAACACAACCAGTACAGACATGCAGGGAAAATCCCTGACCGTGGAATCCCCGGACCATCAGATGCATGTGGATGGATCTGCATCTAACACCCCAGGCATGGATTCTGCTGGTCTGGCTGAGACCAGTAGTCCCACAGCAAGCAAAATGGCTGCCAGCTCCAAAGAGCCTGATTCATGTTCACCTGAGCCTCCCAGTCTTCTAGTGCTAATTGACCAGCTGATTTCTGGTGGGGGAGGGGATCAACATAGTGCTGGAAGTGTAGTGGAAGCAGCTATGGAAGTTACCTGCAATGTTTCACCTGTTGCTGTGTTAAAACAGGATGCCATTTCTACAACTGAAAACTCTGTCCCAGTGGAAGAGAAGATGTCAGCTGGAGTTCTTACCAGTGCAGCAGCAGCTATGGATTCTGCTGTGAAGACAACAGCAAAAATAAATATCCCAGCAAGTATAAAAAATGACATTAATGTTAAAGCAATGAATGTGGTGGGTGGTGGTGAAGGGGTTAGTAATGCTGGGAAAAATAAAAATGACATTTCTCCTCCTGCTCAGCAGAGGAAAGATTTGATTGCACAGATCAATCCCGAATCTGTGCAATCGTTATCTGCTAAGTGTGTGTCAGATAATTTAAAAAAAACTGATGGATTTTCTGCTGGGAGGAATGTTGGAAGCTATGCTTCAGCTTTGGGGAGTCACACCAGGGTGGGTGGTGGGAATTCTGTTATTAGTCAAAATTCAGGGAGGTTTGGTGGGTATAGGAGGAGGAATGTGGTACAGTTGAGGTGGGTGGGGGATGGAACTCCACCAGTAAGGGGGAGGGTGGCTGAGTTGATTTTGGAAATGGGGTTTAAAGCTTGTGATATTTTTGCTTTAATTTGCCCGGTGGGGAGTTATGAATTTGATTTGTCGTTTGTAAAACCTGAAAGTTTGGATCTCTTCTGGGAGAGATTTAGGAGGTGCAAGGGCCTTCAGCAGTGGAGTGGTTTGGTGCCAAAAGTGATCTCAAGGCAGCCTCTGATAAAATCAGTGACCATTTTGGTGCGTAACGAATCCATACCAGAGGCTGATTTATTAGTATGGCTACGCCGATATGGCGAGGTCCTCACTCCACTGCGGAAGGTCCTTGATGAGCATGGGATATGGACAGGGGCCTGGACAGTGTCACTAAAATTGGGGGTGCTGGGCGATGTAGTTCAGCACCTTCCCTGCTCAGCCTTTCTGGGTAGGGATAGGCTGACCATTTTCTACCAAGGTCAGCCTAAGGTGTGTAATAAATGTGGTGATAAAGGCCACTTTGCATCGTCCTGCACCCACAAGAAGTGCTCACTGTGCCAGGATTTAGGCCATTTGGCCAGAGAATGCACCCAGATTCGGTGCAATTTGTGCCAGCAGCTGGGTCATCCATATAGCCAGTGCCCAGAGGCACTGCATAACTTGCCAGGATTGGAGACTGAGCTGCAGAGGCTTGATAAAGAAGATGAAGCAGCTGAAGTTAGAGAGGAAATTGTTGTTGCCCCTCCTGTGTCTGTTGTGTCAGATTCTGTTTCCCCTAGTGAGGTGGTCCCTGAGTCTGTCCTTCCTGTGTCTGTTGTGTCAGATTTTGTTTCCCCTGGTGATGTGGTCCCTGAGTCTGTCCCTCCTGTTGTTTCTACATCTACTGTGCGTAGATCCTCCAGACTAGCGGAAGCTGCTGGGGGGGCGGGTATAGTGGATCTTCCCCCTCGGCCTACTCCACCTCCAGTCCCTGTCTCTCGACACCGCAAACGCGGCCAAGAGGGTGCAGGGGTGCTGGATGGTGGTGGGGTCGATGGGGTTGAGGGAGGGGTGTCCATGTCCCATGTCTCACCCTCTGTTGTGGAGGATTCGGATGAGGAGGGGTGGGAGAGGACAAGGAGGAAGAAAAAGAAAAAGAGGAAAACCAGTAAAGCGGTTGTTTCCTCCTTACAGTTAGAGCCAGGAGGGGTTCCTCTTGGCAATTCATTTTCTGTGTTATCAGGGGAGGAGTTAGTATCCGATTTATCCATTTCATCTATGGATGAGGGGGAGTCACATAGTGTAAAAAGAGCTGTCTCGGGTGATGAGAGTGTGGTGGAGGTTAAGAAACGACTACCCCAATCATCCTGATGGCAGTGCCCGCTCTGATAAGGGTGGCGACCATTAATGTCGCCAGCGTGAAATCTGCAAGAGCTCGTGATATTGCCTTATTTTTGCTCAGTGAGTTTGATGCTGAGATTTTATTTTTGCAAGAGACCTGGCTCAATACTTTGGCCGATGTCCATCTAGCAAAAAGGGAGTGGAGATGCGGTCCCTCCTTTTGGTCTCTTGCGGCTGAGCCTTGCAGCGGAGTTGCGGTTCTTTTTAAAACCGATATGGTAACGTGCCGGCGGGTAATTGAGGTAGAAATGGGGAGATGCATGGTCTTAGACATCTCTGTTAGGGGGCAGGACCTGCGCCTGATCAATATCTATGGACCGCAGTCAAAATGGGACAGGAAATGCCTCTTCACAAAGATCAAGCCCTTCCTTTTTACATCCCAGCAGGTTGTCTTTGGAGGTGACTTTAACACCATAATTAGGCCTGAAGACAGGAGGGTCTCCATAGACAGGCTGGGTTATGATAGCGTTTTTCTTAGAGATATGGTTAGACAAGCAGGCCTGGTAGATGTGCACATTAAGCACTGCCCTGGCAGCACGGGATTCACATTTCAGAGAGGGAATAGTCAGAGTAGGATAGACAGGTTTTTTTTAAAGGAGAACTCTGCTTTCTCGGCTCCTGAGTTGAGGGCGGTGGAGTTCTCTGACCACTGTATGCTGTCTGTGACTCTGAATGCCTCGGACACTCCACCCAGGGGAAGGGGTACCTGGAAACTGAATTCGGCTCTCCTGGAAGATGTAGAGGTAAGACAATCCTTTGAGGATTTTTTTCAGGCACAGGTTTCTATTCTGGACTTTTGCAGCAGTAAGTCAGAGTGGTGGGAGCTTGTGAAACAAAGGGCGATTGGACTTTTCAAGGCCATAAGTAAGAAGAAGCAGCTTGGTATGTATATTGCCTACCAGCATTTGCGGAGGAAGCTTGATCGTCTTGTCTCGTATGGAGGAGATCCAGGGGAGATCTCGGAGGTAAAGCTTCTTCTTAGGAAGTGTCAATACGACCGGCATGCCTCCTTGGTTCTGGAGAGAGATTACGGGAAATATCACTCTCCTGATCCTTACCAGAACTGTAAGCAAGGCATAGCAGTTAAGACGGTCATAGGTCTGAGGGATAGTACGGGTTCCCTGGTTAAGTCCAGATCAGGGATCCTGGAGATCTTCAGGTCATATTACGCAGACCTTCTGGGAAGAAAGGACCTTAGTCGGGACAGGATGGAAAGCTTTCTGGATTCTACTCCAGGATTGGGAAATGATACATTGCCTTTGATGGATTTGACAGAACCAATTTCAGCGGATGAGGTAGTTCGTGCTATAGAGAAGCTGGCTACCAAAAAGTCGCCTGGGCCAGATGGGTTGACAGCTGAATTTTACAAGTGTTTTAAGTCCATTCTGGCTCCCTTTTTAGCGGAGGTTTATAACAGCTGTTTAGAAGAGGGTTCTCTCCCTCCCTCCATGAGGCAATCCGCTGTGATTCTTCTGTCAAAAGGTAAAGACCCCTCAATAATTGAGAACTGGCGCCCCATCAGTCTTCTCAATGTTGATAGAAAGATCTTGGCGAAGATTCTTTTTTGGCGCTTGTCGTCAGTAGCAGGCGATTTGTTGTCCAATCATCAGCACTGCTCGGTCCAGGGCAGAAGTACCTTTTCAGCAATTTTAGCTGTCCGGGAGGCTTTGGAGCGATGCAGGGCTGCTGAATGGAGAAAGTACTTGCTGGCATTGGATCAGGCGAAGGCTTTTGATCGAGTCAATCATGAGTACCTGTATTTGCTACTTGGTAGATACGGCCTGCAGGGGAGGTTTATTGATTGGCTGAAAACATTGTATAAAGGGGCTGAGAGCTTCCCACTTGTTAATGGTTGGGTTGGACGGCCTTTTGAGGTTGGCTCTGGTGTGCGCCAGGGGTGTCCTTTGAGCCCCCTGCTATATGTATTCGCAATCGACCCCTTCATAAGAAGGTTAGAGAGTGGATCGTTGTGTGGGGTGCCTTTGGGCATTGCTGGTGTGCCACCTTTGAAGGTCGTGGCCTATGCCGATGATGTGTCTGTTATTATCTCTGGGATGGAGGAGGCGCAGGAGGTGGTCTCTGTGATAGAGCAGTACACTGAGGCTTCTGGCTCTAAAATCAATCATGAAAAGAGTGAAGTTTTCTGGATGGGTGAGGAGGGTGAAAGCTTCGAACTTCCGGATGCCTTCCCAGAGCCCCAGCAGGAAATTAAAGTGTTGGGCATCAAATTTGGTCCTGGTGACTATGGTCATCGAAATTGGGAAAGCAGGTTGTTGAATGCCAATGCCAAGGTGGCAAGCTGGAAGAAATGGAAACTTTCCTTGAGGGAAAGGGTTGACTTGATTAAAACTTACCTGATCCCAATCTTTTTATATGTCAGCTTTGTCTGTATCTTGCCAGAATCTCTCTATGCAAGGGTGTACAGCTGCTTTTTCCAACTGTTATGGGGAAATAGGCTGAACCTGATCAAACGCAATGTAACTTACCTGTCCAGGCGGGAGGGTGGTCTAGGAATGGTCAACCCTATAGTTTTCTTTTCTCTGCTTTTTTTAAAGTATAATCTTGGTAATATGTTAGCAGAGACCCCGCCGGGATGGGTGGGTATTTTTCAATCTTGGTTTAGGCCTTTTCTGCGATGCTGGGAAGATGGCGGGCCAGTGAAAAGTCTGAGAGTCCGACATGGCAAGCTTCCGGCTTATGTTGCCCCGTGTCTGAAAATACTTAGGCAGTGGCAGGTGACAGTGGGGGATATCAAGTCCCTCCCCAGAAAGCTTCTGGAGAAGAGGATTTTGGGCTCTGCTTTCAGTGTGTCGCTGACCTTAAGGGATTGCCCAGGCCCCGTAATGAGGGAGGGGTTGCGTTTAATTAACTTAGGAAGAATCCCTTTGAAGTTTAGGGATCAAGCCTGGCTCGCTTTCCATGGAAGGCTCTATGTGAGAGGGAACCTGAAGCATCGCCCTGTGGATGATCGGGATTGTCCTAGAGCGGAGTGTGTTGGTAAAGTGGAGTCTATGGACCACTTTTTGCTCCAGTGTCCCTTTAACATAGAGGTGTATAAAAGGGTGGGGAGGGCTCTAGGCATCCCCTTTCTCTATCGCATGAGTTATGCGGAGTGGGTGTACGGGGCATTCCCGACTCGCTGGGATTTTGATTTGGATACACTTTTTCTAGTTAGTATAGTTGTCCGTTACTTCACGTGGAATGCACGGTGCCAGATTACCCTGCGGAAGAAAGTCCTCCCTGTCGAGGTGGTGGTGTACGATATTCTGGGTGAGGTTGGGAAGATTCGGGGTCTTGAGAAGGGCAGGGAGCCTCGAGCGGTCTGGATAAGGGCGTGGAGGAATATCAGACCTGCTTTTGGTGAACTGTCCATCTCTGGGTGAAAAGCTTTTTTCCTATGCTATTTCTTTCACGCCCTTAGCTTTTGTTAGTTAATATCTTCATTTTTGAAGAAGGGCTGCATGCATAATGGGAGTGGTTTTGTTTCTTGACCTCGCAGGTTTGATGTCTGGTGTGGTGGTGTGAGTCTTATTAAGATAATTTTTTCCGGTAATGATGTGTTTCATGATGTGAGTTTTGTTTTTGCTGTAAAGGCAGTCTTTATTTGAGAGCAGAATTTGCTATGTATTTTTTTTTTCCCCCCTTTTCATGTAAATATGTATATATTTATTTATGTATATTGATTTTATGCTTATTGATTGCAAGACTTTTAATAAACAAAATTGGGAAGAATGCTCCTTACATTGGTGATCAGTGGGAAGAATGCTCCTTACATTGGTGGTCAGTGGGAAGAATGCTCCTTACATTGGTGGTCAGTGGGAAGAATGCTCCTTACATTGGTGGTCAGTGGGAAGAATGCTCCTTACATTGGTGATCAGTGGGAAGAATGCTCCTTACATTGGTGGTCAGTGGGAAGAATGCTTCTTACATTGGTGGTCAGTGGGAAGAATGTCCCTTACATTGGTGATCAGTGGGAAGAATGCTCCTTACATTAGTGATCAGTGGGAAGAATGCTCCTTACATTGGTGATCAGTGGGAAGAATGCTCCTTACATTAGTGATCAGTGGGAAGAATGCTCCTTACATTGGTGATCAGTGGGAAGAATGCTCCTTACATTGGTGATCAGTGGGAAGAATGCTCCTTACATTGGTTGTCAGTGGGAAGAATGCTCCTTACATTGGTGATCAGTGGGAAGAATGCTCCTTACATTGGTGGTCAGTGGGAAGAATGCTCCTTACATTTGTTGTCAGTGGGAAGAATGCTCCTTACATTGGTTGTCAGTGGGAAGAATGCTCCTTACACCGGTGATCAGTTGGAAGAATGCTCCTTACATTGGTGGTCATTGGGAAAAATGCTCCTTACATTGGTGATCAGTGGGAAGAATGCTCCTTACATTGGTTGTCAGAGGGAAGAATGCTCCTTACACTGGTGGTCAGTGGGAAGAATGCTCCTTACACTGGTGGTCAGTGGGAAGAATGCTCCATACATTGGTGGTCAGTGGGAAGAATGCTCCTTACACTGGTGATCAGTGGGAAGAATGCTCCTTACATTGGTGGTCAGTGGGAAGAATGCTCCTTACACTGGTGATCAGTGGGAAGAATGCTCCTTACATTGGTGGTCAGTGGGATGAATGCTCCTTAAATTGGTGATTAGTGGGAAGAAGGCTCCATACATTAGTGGTCAGTGGGAAGAATTCATCCCTAGCAGAAAGTTCATTGTTGTCAGTGGTTATTTATTTGAGATTCAGAAACTGCAAATTGCTTAAGGAACCTCTAGGAACCATAGTTGAGAGTGGCTGTACTAAAGGATAAAGAATGTTCAAAGTTGGAAAAAGTTGTGTTCACTTCAAAATTATAATGTTGTACAAGTAAAAATCCTGATTCTTCTGTTTATCCTTATACATGATTATTAAAAGTGAACAGTGAAGTCTCTGAAAATATGACTGTCACATCTATATGAGCTTGTTGGACATCCCATTCCAAAACCGTGGGCATTCTCGCCTTGTAGCCTTAATTCCACTCTTCTGGGAAGGCTTTCCACAAGATTTTGGAGGGTGTCTGTGGGAATTTGTGTCCATTTTTTAAGGTCAGGTATTGATGTTGGATGAGGAGACCTGGCTAACAATCAGTGTTCCAATTCCTAAAAGTGCTTAGTGGGGTTGAGGTCAAGTCTCTTTGAAGGCCACTTGCGTTCCTCCCCACCAAACTGGTCAAATCATGTCTTTATGGAGATATTGGTAAAGAAGACCTAGCTTGTTTCATTCATCTTAAAGGTGTTCAGTAGGGTTTAGGTCCGGGCTTTTGTGCAGGACACTCAACTTCCTCCACACCAACCTGGTCAAACCAAGTCTTTATGGAGCTGACTTTGTACACAGTGAAACAGAAAAGGGTCTTCCCGAAACCTTTTCCACAAGGTTGGAAACTCACAGTTGTCTAAAATGTCCTTGTATCAAAAGGGAAGTATGGCCAAATCTTTTTGGCCATGCTCATCTTGTGTGTCATAGGCGTGCACTTACTTGTGCTCTGTGACCCACAATTAGCCAACATTGGGCTAAAAGCTGCTGTTGGCTGATGTCACAGAGCCGTTTCAGGCTCTGGAAGGATCCCTACCATTTTTTTAAGATTCACCCAGATGTCTAATAAGTAACTGGCTCTGCTTCCCAACTGAGAGCCTCAGCAAGCCACTCCTGCCCCCTCTATAGGCCTGGAGAAGTTGACTGAGAACAGAGTGAACATTGGTTATATGAACGCTCAGTTCTCAGGCTTAGAGCCAGTAGGGGACAGCTGAAGCATCACATGGAGGTGAGTATGTGTTTTTATTTTTTTTATTAGCCCAAATATTCTTCTTTATTAGTAATTTTCACTGGAAACACCTCAACTTCACCATTTGGGGAAGGAGATCCACACGTTGGGCTATAGAGGTAAATGTGATGGTCAGGTGTCCACAACCTTTTGGCCATACAGTGTACCTTCCTCCTGCTCATGTGATTGTCACACTCTCACTTTTTGCAGTAGACTACTCAGAGGTTGAAGTCAGGTTGTAGGAATCCCATGTTATAGTTTCATCCCAAAGACTTTTGCCTTTCTTACTACAACACAAAGGCTGATCCGATGATTATTACAACACTGAGGTTGATCAGATGATTAAGGTAAATGCATTGCCTCCCCCCAACACATATATGCCAAGCAGTTTTAGAAAGTACTGGCCAATAGGGATGATCAAACTTTTGAAAAGTTTGGTTCGACCAGAACACCCGAATTTCCCGAAAGTTCGGTTCGGATTTCAGAACCCCATTGAAATCAATGGGACCCGAACTTCTGGAATCAAAAAACACAATTTTGAAGCCCTAAAACCCAATAAATTCCCCTAAAAAGTGCCTAGGGTTCTGGGTCATGCCCCAGGGACTATGAATCAGGCAAAAAAAACTTTTTAAAAATTGTAGTTTTTGATATATATATATATATAGATATATATATATATATAGATATATATATGTATATATGTATACCCCTAACCCAGAATCTGCATAGTGGGGTCACCCTGACATGGCAGAGTCAGTTCAAAACTACACTACGGTCACCCTGACAAGGCAGAGTCAGTTCACCCTAAACTACACTACGGTCACCCTGACATGGCAGAGGCAGGTCACCCTAAACTACACTACGGTCACCCTGACACTTAAAGTTATCACTACAAAAACTAGATTTTTGAATCTAACTATAGTGGTATATAGTACCCTGACTACACTGCATATCCCTTTCCTCACACTAATAATTGCAAAATGACACTGGAGCTTTACAAGCAGTAGGAGAAACACAAATGCTTCCACTCTCTTCCACAGCCTCTGTATTACAGTGCTAAAGTTTTGGCGGGGCTATGTTATATACTGGGGGGGCGTATTCACTCCTGATTGGCCTCTGGACCCCGTAGTCACTCCAATCACATTTTACTGATGTTTCTGGGCCAATCACGGGCTTTTAAAGCCCAGTTCCTGTCCCATTGCATTTTGGGCGGTTCTGGTGGCCGAATTCCGAACTTTTACCGCAAAAAGTTTGGATTTCGGCCAAATTTCGAACACCCAATGTTCGGGTCGAACCGATGGTCGACCCGAGCCGTTCGATCATCCCTACTGGCCAACATATATTATTATCCACAATACAGAAACAGGTAAGGATCTGCCCTTAAATAATTATAGCTAGGCAGGAGGGGATTGGACGTTATTCTCAGCTGAACTGAACTTTCCTGTATTTCTTCTGTACATCAGAAATCCCAGTGAAGTTCACAAAGAAACTGGAAGCTGTGACGGGAGAGATCGGATCTTCCATCACTCTGACCTGCGAGCTGGGACAGGCGAAGGGCGATGTTGTCTGGAAAAGGAACGGAGAGGAGATCAAGGCCAGCAAACGCTTTCAGATTAGGTCCGATGGAGCCAAGCGCAGCCTGACCGTCTCCCAGCTGAAGGCGGAGGATGGAGGAGAGTATTCCTGCGAATCCCGGGACGATAAAACCATCACACAACTCACCACCAAAGGTACTTTATACATATAAAACTAAACACTGCTGAAGTCAGCAAAGTGTGTAATACGCTCTAAAAAGTATTTATGGGAAGATTCACAATTACATATGGTGCAGTCTGTCAATAGCAAATTTTGTTTCAGTGTACCCTATGCAACATGGTTTCATTATAATAGAATGTAAGGCATCGGTCAAGGGTATTACCAAGGGTATTGGGACACCTGGCTTTACATGCACATGAACTTTAATAGCATCCCTGTCTTAGTCCGTAGGGTTCAATATTGAGTTGGCCCACCCTTTGCAGCTATAACAGCTTCAACTCTTCTGAGAAGGTTGTCCACAAGGTTTAGGAGTGTGTCTATGGGAAAATTTGACCATTCTTCCAGAAAAGCATTTGTGAGGTCAGGCACTGATGTTGGAGGAGGTTTCCTGGCTCGTAGTGTGCACTATAATTCATCCCAAAGGTATTCTGTAGGGTTGAGGTCAGGACTCTCTGCAGGCTAGTCAAGCTCCTCCACCCCAAACTTGCTCACCCGTGTCTTTATGGACCTTGCTTTGTGCCCTGGTCCAAATCATTTAGTGAAGGGGGGATTATGGTGTGGGTTTTTTTTTTTTCAGGGGTTTGGCTTGGCCCCTTAGTTCCAATGGGAAGAACTCTTAAGACGTCAGCATACCAAGACATTTTGGACAATTTAAAATCCCCAACTTTCTGGGAACAGTTTGGGGATGGCCCCTTCCTGTTCTAACATGACCGCACACCAGTGCATTAACAAAGTCCATAAAAACATGGATGAGTGAGTTTGGGGTGGAGGAACTTGACTGGCCTGACTTCAACCCAATAGAACACCTTTGGGATGAATTACAGCGGAGACTGCGAGCCAGGCCTTCTAGTCCAACATCAGTGCTTGACCTCACAAATGAACTTCTGGAAGAATGATCAAGAATAGTCACGGGGTGTAATTTCTGCCTGCTGTCTCCTTCCTCAACAATCAGCATGAGTCACTTCTGACAAATTTTCCTGACACCAAGAGAAAAATGTTGATGGGAGGGACCTCAAGCAGATTGACAGCCTCAGCTCTGTTTTTGTGAGCTGTATGAAGGGGGAGGGGGGGGGGGGGGGGGTCTCTTTCCTCCCTCAGCTTTCAGAGCTCTCCTCACTGAGCTCTGCAGTGTCATTTCAGCTCTCTCCCACCTTATAAATTCAGCCATTTGAACTGCTGTAAAGAAGAGAAGACTGCAGATAAACAGGTGCAACTTATGTAGGAGGATTTATTTCACCAGAGGGTAGTCACTTTACAGGGTACTGTATATGTAAGAGTTTAGAACCACATTAAAGCAGAGTTTAGGTCCACGGCTCCCTTGCAGGCATCGACATCTCCTCAGCTTCTTTTGGATGCCTGGTCTTCGGCCGTCTTGATTGGCCGGCAGGGGAATGAGGTAACTGCAGTGTGTGCAGGCCCATGGAGTTCATTCATTCTGGCATCGAGGTATGCCAAGAATATACATTTAGCTCCACAAGCCTGCTCACAATTTTTTTTTACTATTAGTTTTGCTTTAATGGTTATTTGTCTTGGCCATATGATACAAACACTGCTTGGCTCCCTCAAACCAAGCTTGTTTCGAAGATGAAACTTCTTTTATCAGGTTTTATTGCATGCTCATTTTGACAGTATATCCAGTTCACGGGTGTTTCTTATTTTCTTGAAAAACTTGGGAAATTCAGGCATCTTCAGCTCCAATAATTTCTTTAATACAGATCACTGTTGGTCAGTGTGTTGCCACTCCTCCGTTGGCTGATGTGTTCTCTTGCCCTACCATAAGGGTGCCACTTCTGCTTTCTCCATAGCTAAGCCCAAAGGGAAGGTGGATCTCCAGGACGATCCTCAGCCAGGGAAAGCTCTATTTCTTCACAGCCTGCATCTGTCTCTTAAGAGCCCCAAGCTTACCACAAGGGCCAACTCCTCACCACCTTGCTCTGCTACCTGGAATCCACCCACACGCACCTCATAGCCCTGTATATTGTATTCCTCTAGGTCAGTGGTTCTCAACCCTGGCCCTCAGGAGTCAGGACCCACTAACAGGCCAGGTTTGCAAGATAACTGAAATACATCCCAGGTGATATAATTTGCTGCTCAGTGATTGCAGTACTCTAGTCTGTATCTCCCAGAGGCGTAACTAGAACCTTCAGGGCCCCGGTGCAAGAAACCAGGCCAGGGCCCTTCCAGGCCGGGGCCCTTCTCTTCAAGCTTGGGACTCTTCCCACTGATCCTGGGGCCCTTTACTCTCGTTGCTGGGCCTTTTATTACGGTCCCGCAGCGGGACCCTTTTACAAGTTCTGCAGTGGGTACCCTTCCTGCCATCTTGGGGCCCCACGGTGGTGGAAAGCCAGGGCCCAGTCGCAAGTGTGACCTTTGTGATCCTGGAAGTTCACCCACTGGTGTCAGTAGTTTTTATTTTTTGGTATTTTAATTGTATTATTTTTTATAATTTTATTTTATTTTTTTACAATGTCGCTGACTATGACTCTGTCCATTTAGAAAAGGAAGGAGCTGGTAAATTACATATTTACTGACCCCTTCCTGGTTCTCTATTGTGACACATCCCCTGCAGCAGCCGGCAGGAGAGGGAAGGGAGACCAGTGGGGGGGGGGGGGGGCAGCACAGTAACGGGGGAGGGGGGGGGGGACCAGGGGAGCCCACAGGGGCCCAGAGACAGCAGAACACAAGTGAACTGGATAGGAGGAGTGGCGGGGGGCAGCATACAGAGGAACCAATCTCCTCCATTTTCCTTCTGCAGCTACAGGAGGAAAAAGGAGGACAGTGATTTCTTTACATGCTGCCCCTGCCACCCCTCCTATCCAGGTGTACAGGCCTCCTGGAGCATGGGGCCCGGTTGCGATTGCAACCCCTGCAACCCCTGTAGTTACGCCCCTTGTATCTCCCCAAGGTAATACTTAAAATCTGGCCTGTTAGTGGGTCCTGAGGACTGGAGTTGAGAACCGCTGCTCTAGGTAAAAGGGTGTCTTCTAGTGGTGACACTAGGAATTACATTGGGAACCACTTAAAACCCTTACTTCCTATAATAGATCCATTACCTATATTTCAAATCAGTCACAAACATGGTCTTGAAGGAGTTGGTTTTAAAGGGGGCAAAAAAATAGAGGGTTTATTGGTGACATCTTGCCCCAAACGTCATCCTTACATCTTGTTTTCCTCTACTAGATATTATTGCCAATGATTTATTTATCTATGTTGTCCTGCCAGCTCCTCGCGTGGTGAAGTTTACAGCAGAACTGAATAACGTGGTGGTAGAGGAAGGTGCAGAAGCCACATTTAAGTGCACATTGACCCCAGAAGACGCCGAGTTGACGTGGTACCGAAATGGGGCCAAGATAGAAAAAAGCAACAAGTACTCATTCAGCAAGAAAGGGACCGTGCACACCCTGGCCATCAGCAAGCTGACCATGCAAGATGCCGGGGAGATCGCAGCTGAGGCTGAAGGGGTGAAAACAACAGCTAACCTGAAGGTCCGAGGTGAGGACCAACATGAAAAGCTCATATGAATGAAAGTTGTTATGGGCAGTCTTTGCTTTGATCAGACACACTGGGAAATTTATGTTGATTTCCCATTGTTCCTGATACAGCAGGTTGAAGGTCAATGTAGCTCAAGCTTGGACAAACCTAATACTAATGTTGGTATGTGAAGATTCTCATTTATCCATGTCAAGGTATATCTAGTAGTAGTAGTTGGTCACTTCTGTAAAGTCACTTCTCCAAGCCACTTCTTTAGCCATAGTGAGTGTCAGGAACCTTTAGCCATGTACAAGTTTCCACACTCTTTTAAACTTTTTTGAAGACCCCTCATAAATCAAAGAATTATTATCTATGCAGACTTCCTGACACCAAGGATAGGATTATATAAAGAACAGGGGGAGGGTCCACCACTTTCATTCCACCCATCAGGAGGGGACAGCCCATACACATGTAGGGGGCCCGGGCATTCCTGAGGGGCCCGGCGGCCCAGGCCCCAACCAATGTGACCGAGTTGTTGCTGCTGTAGATACTAGCAATTGCTAAAGCAGGGTGGCTGCAGAGAAAGCCGATGCAGCTGAAGGAATGTCTCTTTGCTGGATTGTGCTGTCTCTTTGCTGAAAATTTGAGGCTGTCTCTTTGCTGGATTGGGATCTGTCTTTGCTGAATATATGAGGACGTCTCTTTGTTGGATTGTAATGTCTCTTTGTTGAATATATGAGGTTGTCTCTATGCTGGATTGGGATGTCTCTTTGCTGAATATATGAGGGCATCTCTTTACTGGAAGGAGATGTCTCTTTGCTGAATATATGAGGTCGTCTCTTTGTTGGATTGTAATGTCTCTTTGTTGAATATATGAGGTTGTCTCTATGCTGGATTGGGATGTCTCTTTGCTGAATATATGAGGCCATCTCTTTACTGGAAGGAGATGTCTCTTTGCTGAATATATGAGGTTGTCTCTTTGCTGGATTGGGATGTCTCCTTGCTGAATAGATGGGATGTCTCTTTGCTGGCTTGGATTCATTTTTATACATTAAGTTGTAAGAGTGTTAAAATAGAAGTGGGTGCACTGAAGGACTCAGTGGGATGACCAGTAGGTGGATTCGGTGGGACGGCCAGAGGGCGGGCCCTGTGAAATATTGGTGGTCAGGCCCGGAGGGGCCCAGGCCTAAAGCTGTGTAAGGGGCCCCAAAATTTCTGATAGCTGCCCTGATTCCACCTATTCAGTTCTTGTACAATCAACATTTGCCTTGACACATGCCATGGTGATTGGATTAAGATGTCGGTGATAGCTGTGTGGATACATATGTTGGATTATCTTTCTGACACTCAATAGAACTCAAAAAATTGCCTGGAGAAATTAAAAAATGTCTTCAATATTAAAACAGCCCTCAGAGATAGAAAAATTGAGAGTCAGTAATCAGGTTTTGCTGTGGTGCACATGTGCTGACAGGAGGAGAAAGCAGGCTATTGACCTTTTCTCTTTTCTTCTTTGCTTTCCTTGTCCATTCAGCAAGTTGAATGTATTCAGGTCCCACTGTAGTGGAGGTCCCTAAGGCTTAACTAAAAGGTATTAAAAGTGATCACTGAAGTCCGTCCCCAAAGTTGCAACCAATATGAGCTTGCTGGGTGTTCCATTAATAAACCATGGTCAGTTGAAACCCTTTTTGTGGCTATAACATCCTCCACATTTTTGGGAAGGTTATAAAAAAGGCCTATGGGAGTTTGAGAACATTTGGTCAGGTACTGATTTTTGATGAGAAGACCTGGCACGCAGTTGGAGTTCCAATTTATCCCAAAGATTTTCAATAGGGTTGAGGTCAGGTACGGATGTTGATGTCGAGACTTGTCTTGTAAGGTAGCAATTCATCCCAAAGGTGTTCAGTAGGGTTGAACTGAGGGCTCTGTGAAGGCCACTTGAGTTCCTCCACACCAAACTGGTCAAACCATGTCTATATGGAGATGGCTCTGTACACAGGGGCACAGTCATGCCGCTACAGAAAAGGGTCTTCACCGAACTTTTACCACAAGGTTTGAAGATTACAATGATCTAAAATGTCTTCGTATGATGTAGTTTTAACAGTAATCTTCAATGGAAACATTGACTCATTTGAAGGAGGTCCACATGCTGTTGGTCATATAGTGTTTATTTTATGTCAACAGAGATAAAGAAGTTTTTAAAGTTTGCAAATTATATACTTTAAAACCACTTAAACCTCAGTGATGTACCAGTATGTCGTGGGGTTAAAGTGGTTATACCGGGATGAAGCCGGCTTGTTGCAAAATTCATCCTTTGGCTAATTAGCCGCTGGATTGCTTTTACTGAAGGCAGAAGGGGACCCCCCTCGCCTCCGGCCCCCTTCCTTGCCTTCCCAGAATCTCCCGTCTCCCGTGAGCCCCAGACTGTAGCTGGCAGTTCTGCCAGCTGACCATAGAGATAACTGAGGACCAGAACATCCCTGATCATCTCTATTGTATAAGAAACCATAAGCTACAAGTATTTTCATCACTTCTGGTTTTGCCAGGATATAAACAAGCCATTACTGGCTTGGGAAAGCATTAGAATAAACGGATCTAGGTTTGAACTGATGTTTTTATGGGCAGAGGAGAGATCTGGGGTCTAATAGACCCCAGATCTCTCAGTAACGAATACCTGTCACTGCCCATGCTATCTCAAGGGATATTGTTCAGCATTAAAATTGATGAAAAAATAAATAAATAAAGTTACAGTTTAAAAATTAAAAAAAACGAAAATAATTAATAATAATAAAAAAAATTGATAAAAAAATAAATAAAGCTACAGTTTAAAAATTAAAAAAAAAAACGAAAATAATTAATAATAATTAAAAATATGAAGTGCCCCCCATGCCGTGTTTGTGGGCACTAAAATTATTTAAAGTGTGTTTTTTCCAAAAAAATGTCCATTTCATAAAAAACTCTGCGCAAATGCCAAGTGACATAAACAATTGCAACACCCACCTTTTTATTGTCTAGGGCCTTTGCTTAAAATATATATATACTGTTTGGGGGCTTCTAAGTAATTTTCTACCAAAAAAATGCTACTTTTTACATACAGTATATAGGAGAAGCGTCAAAACAGGCCCAGAGCCGAAATGGTTCTCTTATGAACCCGATGCCCCCTAAGACACTCTGGTAAAAAAAGTTTAACCAGTTTCTGTAGTCATAATGCTCCTGACCCCCCTGCATCATAAATTTAGCCAGTCAAAACACTCAGTGAAATGCCACCTTTTTCCATACTGAAATGTATACACCCTAAATGTTGCACCTTCTTTTTCCCGGTCAGAGGCTCCCGTCTTGTTTAAGAAGAAGTTGGAAACGGTCACAGTGGAGGAGCGGCAGACGGTTCATCTGGAAACAGAGCTGACCAAAGCCTCCAAAGAAGTGAAGTGGATGAAAAACGGTATTGTGCTTCAGTCCGGCGGTAACATTGAGATAAAATCTGAAGGAACAAAACAGATCCTCATCTTAAAGAACGTGACCTATGCCGACCGAGGGCTGTATGGCTGCGAGACTTTGGATGACAAGACGCAGGCCAAGCTTAATGTTGAGAGTAAGTCAGAACCTTCATTAAGGTGGGATTTTAGATGGTAATGTCGGGACTAGGAGGAAAACATGCACTCTATAAAACTTTTCTTCCAGTATCTGCCAGTATATTCCAACCCTCTGCAGGTTGCCTTGTGCAATCTCCACAGGAGGAGAGTGTCTAGCACAGGACAGGGGGTTGGTTGGATTTGTTTTTTGTTTAACGTTAAGTTTACTTTAACCGCTTGCCGACCGCCGCACGACTATTTACGGCAGCGGTCAGCCCCGTACAGGCAAAGTGACGTAGGACTACATCACTAGCCTGTGAGCCTCTAGGGGGCAAACGCGCGCCGCCGGAGGTGCGATCCCGCTCGTTCCCTAAGAAGTCCGCGCGTGTGACCGGCGGACCCGATGTCTGCCGGTCACTCTCGATCTCCCCGTGGGGAGGGAGAAAGGCAGACGGCTGATGTAAACAAAGCCGCCTGTCATTCTCCTGATGTAAGAACAGAGATCATACGATCCTGCTATGTAGGATCGTATGTCTCTGTGCTTACATCACTAGCCACACCCCTTTACAGTTAGAAGCACGCCCCTAGGGACACACTTAGCCCCTGCATCACCAATAAAGCTAATTTTTACAGTAACAGTGCATATGTATAGCACTTATTACTGTAGTAATGTCACTGGTACCCCCAAAAGTGTCAAAAATGTCAGTCAAGGGTCCAATCTGTCCGCCGCAATGTCGCAGTCCCGCAAAAAAATCGCAGATCGCCGCCATTACTCGTTTAAAAAAAAAACACCAAAAATGACAGAAATCTTTCCCTTAGTTAGTAAACGCAATAACTTTTGCGCAAACCAATCAAAATACGCTTATTGCGATTTTTTTTTTTACCAAACATATGTAGCAGAAAACAAATTGGCCAAAAATGTTAAAAAATTTAGATTTTTAAATTTTTTTGGGAGAATTTCATATAAAAAAATGTGAAAAATATTGTTATTTTTTCAAAATTTATGCTATTTTTTTGTTTATAGTGCAAAAAGTAAAAATCGCACAGGTGATCAAATACCACCAAAAAAAAGCTCTGTTTGTGGGAAAAAAAGGACGTCAATTTAATTTGGGTACAGCGTCGCACGACCGCACAATTGTCCGTTAAAGTCACGCAGTGCCGAATTGCAAAATAGGGCCTGGTCAGGAAGGGGGTAAAATCTTCCGGGGCTTAAGTGGTTTTAAGTGACACAATTAAATATGATACATACAAATAGCAACACCATACCTACTGGCAAATTTTAAAGCTGGTCTCCAGCCTACAGTCTGGCACAGATGTACCAGCTCCTCTCCTGGACTGATATTGCCTCCTCTGCTTTCACTGCACACTGTGAGCTTCTCACAATGTGTATTAGAAGCTACAATAAGTTGGATAGAGCCCGGCTTATTTTCTGGCTGCAGGATATCCACATTATATAGCCCTTTCCTCCTTAGCCTGACTCTCTCGGCCCACCTCTTTCATTCATTGCATTAGTTCTTTAAATCATGGAGACAGCATCACATGTGGGTGTTACCTAGGGTGGACTGCTTGCAAATGTATCTTGCCTAAGAATACTCACTCCTTCAGATTGACACCCAGCAATGAAGGCATTTTGATATTATGCAAATGTACTTTGTTTGCTCTCCTGAAATCACTTGAGCTGTATGTAAGTACTTTGCGTTTCTCTGGGTTCTGCAGGCTGCAGGTTTGATTGCTTCCCTCTGTTTTCTGGAGAGTTCCAGAATTTAATGAGTTGGAGAATCAAACAGGCACTCTGAATATATATGGAGATCCAGCCAAACCCATGGGAGATGTGCCCAGATGGTGGTTGGAGGATGCATAAATAGTGTGGAACCACAGAGAAAGGTTCCTAGCCAGGAGGGCTGTGTACCTTCCTGACCCTCCTGCTGAGGAACTAGTCTCCTCATTGGGGTTCCCAGCTATGCTTAACTGGGGGGCCTATGCAGCTACAAGCCATTGGAAGCAGTATGATGGCATTTAATGCTTATATCTGGGGTGTGTAAGGCTATTTACTCTTTGATGGGTCGGACCAAGGATATTAAAAAGAAATCATTGCAAATTGTCATACAGTCAACATTTTGCAACCTTATGTAGCTCTACCTCCATAAGCGCCACTGGTAATAGCTGGTTTCCCAAATAGTACAGAGTCTTCCCACCACCACAAACACCAGTCCATACGCTCCAACTACTATAATTCAGTCTAGGGGATGCCTTCTTCATATTTATTGCTTAAAGAACTGTGCTCAGGAGAGGGGGTTAGGGCAGGGATACTCCAAAACACTGCACAGTAACAAGAGGACACTCTCGTTACTCAATCTCTCATACATGGATTCTGCTAAGGCCACAGGGGAATAACCAGTATTCTGAGACCCTATGAGAGCCTTCTTAGTCCAAGCTACCTCTTACATCCCAAAAGCACACAATCACCAGGGATCATAATTCAGGGTTAGTCAAGTGGGTCAAGTCCTCAACACAGTTGCACAAATTCCAGCTTCCTCAGGACACTAGTGAGGAAGACAATCCTTCTCCAGACCGTATCCCATAAGAGGAAGTCCTACAGCCAGCTCCTCAATAGATTGCTTCAGTTTCCCCACAGGCTGCCTCAGAGGGAAAGCACCTCCAAAGGCTTCAAAACCCTCCCTGACAAGGAAAGAACCTTCTCTCCAGGGCTCCAAACTATTTATCACCTCCCCAGTCCCCTTCTGGACACTCTGTACCATGGATTGGTTAGGGCAGCCTTTTTTAGCCAGGGTGCCCAGGCACCTGGGGCGCCTTCAAGTTTGTTTTGGGGTGCCTTGACAAAATGCTTAAATATTGCCTATAAAGTGTATACAAACCATTAGGTGGATCAAGTCTGCCTTTTAGTTACACAAAGCCACGGGTTTTCACTGCGCACCATTACAACCTTACAGCCGCCAGTGTCCTAATAACGAATGACGTCATCTGTTTAAAAGGAGGATGTCCTGCACCTGCAGAGCATCCTTGTTTGTCCCTCTCCGTCAACACTGGCATCATGTTAGCTGAGCGAGGGAGAGAAACTGAGGGAGATGAAAATTATAGAATACTATGCAGTACAAGGGTGTATCTGCTTTGGAAGACACATGCAGGCCATAGATGAGTCAGTTTTTTCATTCAACCAGTGGGTTGAACAAAAAAACTGGCCTGCTATACCTTGAATATGTGGATGGGGGAATTCTTCCCGCTGTGTCATTGTATTACGACAGAGGGGGGACTTCCCCATCATCAAAATACACTGATCAGCATTGCCTGCAGCGTTGATCGAGTGGAGAAAATCCAACAGGGTGGTTGTACAGAAGTTGATCGGTAGATCAACTTCTGTACAACCACAGTGCCCATTCCCTGCTGAACTGGCCGAATTTCAATTCATGTATGATTGGCTTAAATCACCTCTAAGGCTACGCGTTCTACATGTGTGGGTGTTGCTGCATTATGTAAAACTATTAGTTCAGTTTTTTACATTTTAGAATGGGGTGTCTTGAGATTGTGACTGATTTTAAAGGGTACCTTGACAGAAAAAAGGAAAAGAAACACTAAGCTATGGCATGATAGATATTCAGGCTAGTCATTTGACTCTCCCAGCCCTATGTTCTGGAAACTTCTTCCAAAAAGAGGAAGCAGTCAAACTCCCTGCCTGTGAGACCCTGAGCAGACCCAAGCAAACACTTCTCCCTAAACTACAAAAAGAGCCCAAAAACGAAATTTGCCTAGATTACTACTGTAGGAGGGTGCTACATTTGTAAGCTCCCTTCCTCAAGGCACCACTGTATGTGGCCATGAAGAAGGGAGCCCATGAGGTTGTGAATTATCGTCTGTGTGACGATACGTGATCATTTTTGCATAATAGAAGATGAAAAAAGCATAAAGGGAATGTTGGTACCGTTCTGCATTTTTACCTGGATTCCGCACTGCATTATCCATTGTAGGCATTTCGGGTCACCTACCATGTGTATTGGCCAAGAGTTCTATGAAGTGCAGCTCACATACCAACTATCTACAAGGGTTTAAGAGCACATTGCAATAGGCAGTAATGGGAGATTCAGCTCCCTGGGGTTTATATATATATATATATATATATATATATAGGTTTCCAGCTTGTTTTAGAGGTGTTGGAATGACAAGGTCACTGTTTGTTGTGGCAACTCATATCCCCAGGTAAAGCCGGGATTAGAGGAAGTGAGGTTTCCTGTGTGGGCTCACTATAGTAATGACAGTTAGTTCACTAATTCGTCCCAGCCTGCAGAATGACTGGAGCAGCAAAGTGAATGGGACACGCTGTACTTTATGCACACAAATCCTTTTTTAGCTTCTAGGCTTCTAGGAGTATGAGTGCTGGTAAAACACAATGACAGCAGTTATATTCCTATTCATGTATTTCCCCTAAGGGAACCTATATAGTCTTGAAGTTTTTTTTAATTATTTTTCTGTGGTTGTTAATGAGTGAACTCCATCTCCTATTTGTTGGCCAATTTATGGATATTCTATTTCTTTATACATACACTAGTCTAATAATTACTTCCAAATGGCAGCATGAATGTATAAATCATGGCTGCGATTTTGCATCTTTTGTGATATCTTAAGATATGAAATATGAACCAAATCCCTCTATACTGTGTACAGGTTTTCCTGACACCAGGAGGAAAAAGGTGATGGGGAAGGAGCTCCAGCTCACAGCCTGTGATTGACAGCCTCAGCTCTGTTCCTGTGGGGGTGTGTCTATTCCCTCCAATCAGCTCTCATTGAGCACTGCAGAGAGTAACTTCAGCTCTCCGTTCCCTGCTTTCTGAAAGCTCAGGCAAGCTATATAAATGTTGCGCTTTGAACGATGGTAGAAAAGAAAGTGCTGCAGATAAACAGGTACACCTTATGTAGAAGGATTTTTTTAATCTCTGTGTATCCCCAGAGGCCAGTCACTTCACTGGGTATATGTAAGGGTTGACAACCACTTTACCCTTTGCCGCAACTTTCCCCCAGCCCAATAAGAAGATCTAAATGCGGGAGGCAGAGGCGGGCTTTACAATCATGTGACTGCTGTGATTGGATGTCACATTGGTCACATAATCATAAGCTCCTGTTTGTAGGTATGCATTGGTATGCACTTTCAATTATAATGGTACACAGGATAAATCTCCTTAACAGGGGCACATAAAGCAATAAAAACTGACAAGCATTCTAGTCCCTCTCCACTCTATCTAAAACTAAAAAAAAAAAAAAGATGTTTTGCCTTTAGTTATACTTTAAGGTCACAAATATAAAAAAACAGGTTGGTACATAAAAATCAGTGCACATAAACACAACAGTTATGAGTACAGGGGTACCTCTAAAGCCAAAACCCAACTTATACTGTTCTAAAGGAGCATAAACCGTAGTTTACGATATGAAATATTATACCTCAAGTGACCAAAAGAGAGGTACAAAGCGATGGAGCAGGCTATGTCACTTGAAAGCTCTCAAAAAAGGGGCTAGGCTTAGGCCTTCAACTTTAAACTCTGTTATAGAATCCCAGTTCTGCCCTCAGACAAAGAGTGACTCAGCCAAGTGTTTAATGATGAACTTCTGCCGGCTACGTTGGGACCCTTTAAGACCGTTGGTGCACAGGGTATTGAAGATGAATTAAAGGATGGTGTTAAACAACAATATATTATAATGGTTAGGTTCAGTAGATATGAAACTGCTTTGTTGCAGCAGGTGTAGCCCAAAGGTAGCAACGGGGATAAAAGAGACTAGAATGTTATGTAGCAATGGGCGTCAGGTGGAAAGCAGAACAAAGTAGGAGTTCTGGGGTACTAATGTCCTTATGATCTATGTATGGCTCTGATGGCTGTGGGATAGCAGGGGATATTGGAGCAGAGGTGAGAAATCTCAAGGTGAAGAATGTCAGTGGATAGAGAATGGCTGGTTAATAAGTCTGGGCTTAAGAAGGGGGTTAACGGGTGGTTATAACTGGACTATGGGTCCGAGACCTTTTCACTGAATTCCTACTTGAACAAAGATGGCACCATAATTCTGGAGAGAAAAAGCAGATAACGGCATGGGTTAGGGGGGTACTTTGATGTTTTTGAGAGGTAATGAATACCTGGGAGTATCACACTGACACATTATTCAGCACATATGAAAGTAACAGAAAAATATATTTAATGACCGGTCCATTTTTATAGAAGAAAGCCTTGCTTTGTGTAGACCTGCGTCTCCTCCTCATCTCATAATAAATGTACTTGTATTCATAGTGTATTGTTGGACACATGCATTATCTTTTTCTCCTCTTGCAGTGCGGCAGGTGAAGCTGGTGAAAGGTCTCCGGGATGTGGAGGTCCGTGAAAATGACTCAGCCACCTTCGAACTGGAGCTTTCTCATGAAGACGTGGAAGGATTCTGGGCCAAAGATGGACTAAGACTAAAAGCCTCAGATTCCTGCAAACTCATTGTCAAGGGCAAGAAACATGGACTCATCCTTTCCTCTGTAAAACAAGAGAACGCCGGAACCATCACCTTTAAATCTGAGGGAATTCAGACCTCAGCCAAGCTCACCGTTAAAGGTAAACCCTGTCAGGTGCTTCTATAGTAGCATGTCATTGATGAGCGACGCTAATTAAATCATTTTTTGTAAACTGTAAAAGACAACAAAGCAGATAAGTATAGACTTAGAAACATGTGACATAGAGCTTGAACCTTCTGGCTAGAACTGAGAATACATAACATTCATATACAACATTTTATATATATATATATATATATACAGTGTGTGTGTGCAGAGGCATAACTGGAACCTTCCGGGGTCCGGTGCAAGAAACCATGAAGGGCCCCCCGAACCCCTGGCCGGGGCCCTTCCCTTCAGCCCAGGGTTCTTCCCACTGATCCTGAGGCCCTTTACTCTCGTTGCGGAGCCCTTTATTACAGTCCCGCAGCGGGACCCTTTCACAAGTTCTGCAGTGGGCCCCCTTCCTGCCATCTTGGGGCCTCCCCACGGTGTTGAAATGCCAGGGGCCAGTTGCAAGAATAACCTTTGCGATCCTGGAAGTTCACCCACTGGTGTCAGTAGTTTTTATTTTTTGGTATTTTAATTGTATTATTTTTTATCATTTTATTTTATTTTTTCACAATGTCACTGACTATGACTCTGTCCATTCAGAAAAGGAAGGAGCTGGTAAATTACACATTTACTGACCCCTTCCTGGTTCTCTATTGTGACACATCCCCTGCAGCAGCCGGCAGGAGAGGGTAGGGAGCACAGTAATATTTTACATATATATATTTATTTATATATTTTATATATTTTATATATATATATATATATATATATATATATATATATTTGTGTATTTATACAAGGGTTTTTTTTCCTAATATATATTCCCTTTATATTCTATCATAATAAATAAAGCTTACCTTCATCAGCTGCCTATGACACATTTTTTCCTAAACTAATCCATGTAAAAAGACAATTTGATTTTTTTTTCCAGCAAAGCAGATAAGTAAAGACTTCGATATATATATATATATATATATATATATATACAGTATATATATATATATATATTACTGTATATATACAGTATGAATGTATTTTTATTATATAATTTTTTATTTATTTTTTCCTAATATATGTTACCTTCAAAGGGGTATATGATAATAAATAAAAACTTACCTTCATTAGTTACCTTGGGTTTCAGATTAGCTGTACATGAGAATCTGCTTTGCCATTATTTTAAAACATAAGAATATAATTATTTGCCCTGAAATCATCCAAATTCCATTCATGAGTATGGATTGTGAACATGTTTTTTATTATATGTTGCACTAAAGTGACTCAGTTATTTAATATCCAAAGCCAAAGGCATGTCTGCAAAGAAAATTGTTGATAATACCCCACCTGGAGCCCACACCACCCCTCGTATTTGTCTGTGGGTGCTACGCTGGCTAAAATGTCAGCATCTGACACACTGAAAATGTGCACAGCTCATCTGGCCCCTCTGTCACTATTATGACCTGCAGCAAGCAGTGGTCTTTCTGCAGAGGTCCAACACACCTCCTTCTAATCTCTTCAAGCAGTAGGGAGAATGAGCTTTGCTGATTGTGGAGCTGTAGGAGAGACTCACCAGGATGGGTGTTAGACCTCAGTAAAGAGACCAATGCATCCCCATAGTGAGCAAGGATCCATCTATGCAGCATGCTGGTGAGACACAGGCTTTTCTACTCAGGTTGTGGCTGCTTTCTGAAGAAAACCACCTGCACTTCTTTTGTTTTTGATGCACTTGGAAGGTATTTGTCTGACTTAAACTGAAAGTTCAATTGAGCTTTCATTTCTCCAGTTTACTGATAGCCCCTGGTGACTGTATGTGTGCAGACTGATTGATGCAATGTATATATTTCTGTTATACATTCTGCTCTTTTAGAACCTCCAGTGAAGATCAGCCATCCTCTCCAGGACATCACTGTGGCAGAAAAGGACAAGGTGACATTAGAGTGTGAGGTCTCCAGAGCTAATGCCGAGGTGAAATGGCTGAAGGTAAATGAGATTCTCAGCTTTTATGTACTATTCCACACTTTTACAGCTTTTACTGAAAAGAAGTCTTTCTAAATGTTAGCTGCAGTTTTTTAGGCTGGTGACAAAATTTCTTGATGGATATGTGTAATTTTTCTATCTTAGCCTCTCACGGATGATAGTGGAGCTTTGTGGGTCCCATTTTTTCCTTTATTTTTTGTTATTTCCGAGTCACACCTCGGCACCGCTCAAAGAAACAGGGAATTGTGATTCTTCAGCTCCTGAACTTTTCTGCCATCTCCACTGCTACCACAGAGCTCCCTTCTTCTGCCGTGGGTGTCAGTCCCCAGGTGGGCTGAGCGTATCTTGTGGGGGGGGCTACTCCCTTTTGCATCCCAGGTGCTAGCATGGCCAAGTCTCTGCAGGTGGGTGGCAAAAAAGTGGTGGGGACCCCCCAAAGACGGGAATCCATCATTACCTGTGTCCTCTGTAGTGCAGAGGGGACCTTTTCTTAGGTGTATCCCATATGTGTGGCCTATCAGTCTGACCCCATACCAAGAAATAAAGTGTGCTGCTTCAGGTTCTCGTAGGTCCTTATATGCTGACAACTGCTGGGAATGCAGGCAGGGAAAGAGCTTACTTCAGCTCCAAAGAAATCAATGAGGAAGGAAAAGAAGTCCCAGGATCGGAAGAGTGGAAGCAGCCTTAGCCTAGGCTCTGTCCAGACCCCCCCCCCCCTTAACATGCTTTGACCTGCCCACTTTGCTTGGTCAGGGGATTCCCCTGACTGAGCCTCGTGGGCGGGCCAAAACATGTCGGGGACTTTCATCATCATCAGTGGCCTGTCACTCTCCCCCAGCAGTAAATGCCTCTCACTCTTCTAAGCAGTGCTGAGGTCCAGTTAGGCAATAACCATAAAGAAAGGAAAAAAAGTTAAAAAATCTGGGAGCTACAAAGCTCCATTACCATCCGTGAAAAGTTATGCCGTGTCCTTCAATGAACTCAGAGAGAAGGATTATAATGTGAGTACAAAAATCAATTTTTTTCCCCAACATGACTAATTATATGAAAATATGGTATCAGAAAGCCATTCATATGTCTATTGGTCTTCTCAGGATGGATCTGAATTACGACCCAGCAAGAAGGTCACCATTATCTCCCAAGGCACAAAGAGAAACCTCACCATCCACAAGTGCGAGTTTGACGACAAGGGCACCTTCGTCTGCGATGCTGGGGACGACAAGACATCCGCCAACCTGACAGTCAAAGGTAGGTCAGAGATGGCAATCTGTGATATGTAGTGTGTGAATAACACCATCCGCCATGACATCACTAACCACCCACCCTGATTTTTCTTTGTGATTTGTGAAATCTGTTGATTAATTATGCTGGGAAAATGGTTTAAATGGGTCTTTCTTGTGTTACATCTTACTTCCGGTCTCCCCTTCAGTTGTACAGGCTTCTCCCCTGTATTGAAATAGTGCTCAGTAGATTCAGAGATACATTCAGTAGATCCAGAGATACAGCCTACTAAACTTATGTGGAAATCTTGACCTGTAAAAGTTATGCTTTACCCAACTCATTCCCACCCCTAAGATTTTCTATTGGTGCCTGAGGTCATAAGGAAGCTAAGAAGGTGGTAGAGGATGGGGCCAAGTTCAGCTGTACAGCAACAGTTGTGCTTTACAGCACTTATTTCGACCCTTACTACACTATTTGGTCAAATATTTATTAACACTTGATTATCACGCCTAGGAAAACCACTCCAAGTGACAAAGTTCAGGTGTTTCCAGTGAAGGGTACCGTTAATGCTACATAATGCAAAGACATTTAGACAACTGTGCTCTTCCAGTCTCGGGGTAATAGTTTGGGGAAGGTCCTTTTCTGTTCCAGCATGACTGTACTCCTGTGTACAAAGCCAGCTCCGTAAAGACATGGTTTGACCAGTCTGATGTGGAAGAACTCGAGTGTCCTGTACAGAGCCCTAACCTCAACCCTACTGCACACCTTTGGGATAAATCAGGTCAGGTGTTAAGTCAGGTCTTCTCAAGCAACATCTCCATAAAGACATGGTTTTACCAGTTTGGTGTGGAGGAACTTGTGTGTCTGCAGAGAGCCTTGACCTCAACCCAACTGATCACCTTTGGGATGAATTGGAACACCAATAGTGAGCCAGGTCTTCTCATCCGACAGCAGTATCTGAATTCACCAATGGGTACAAATTCCCAAAGACACTCCAAAATTTTGTGAAAAGCCTTCCCAGAAGAGTGGAAAAGGGGGCCAAATCCATATTAATGGCAATGGTTTGCGAATGAAATGTCCAACAATCTCATATGGGTTACAGTTCGGGGAAGGCCCTTTTCTGTTTTAGCATGACTGTGCCCCTGTGTACATAGCCAGCTCCAAAAAGACATAGTTTGGCCAGTTTGATTTGGAGCAAATTGAGTGTCCTGCACCAAACTGGTCAAAGCATGGTAAGTTTGGTCTTAAACCTGACCCAGCATAAAATGTTTTTAAGGCGAACACACGGAAGTGCTGGTACCTTGGCTTACAAATACAAAATATAGTTATATTTTGTGGAAGCCTGACCATCACATCCCATTCCAAAAATGGGATGTTCCATTCCCATAGGACATGCCATTCCAAAACCATGTCCATTATGATGGAGTCAGCCCTCTTTGTAGCTATAACATTCTCTGCTCTTCTGGGAAGGCCTGCAACAAAATTTTGGTGTAAGTCTGTGGGAATTTGGGTTCATTTATAATTTCAGGTATTGGTGTTGAATCAGAAGACCTGGCTCACAATCTGTGTTCCAATTCATCCAAAATGGTTTCAGTAGGGTTGAGGTCAGGTACCAATATTGAATTGGAAACCTGTCTTGAAAGGTACCAATTCAGCTGAAAGGTGATCAGTAGGGTTGAGGTCAGGGCTCTGTGAAGGCCACTTGAGTTCCTTCACACTGAACTGGTCACACCATTTCTTTATGGAGCTGGCTTTGTACACAGGGGTGCAGTCAATTGGAATTGGATCGCCAGGTCCTATTTCAGCTACCTGTATCTCTAGATTTAATGATAGTTTTGGCATTGGGGATTTTCACTGAAAAAAATGTCTCCTTATGTATTTTTACATCAAATTCTCAATTTGAATTAGCCCAGCATCACTTTAAACTAAACTTTATCTTGTTTGAAACCTATAATTTTTCCAAGTTATTGTTGCCATGTGGATTGCTATGTATCATTCATTCATCCATCATCATCCTTCCTCATCTGAACCATAGCTCGGGAAATCCATTTCATTAAGCCATTAGTGGATGTGGAGGTGGAGGAGAAGGGATCGGCCTCGTTCCTCTGCCAGATCTCTCATGATGACGTCCAGACTCAGTGGTACAAAAATAGCGTCAAGCTGAGAGCGGGAGAGAATGTTAAGATGCGTCAGGAAGGTGAGTGTGTAAGGTGTTGGTATATGTTTAAAGAGCACCTGTCTCCTGGAGATGGGGAGAAGTAATCCTTTTCTTGTAAATATATTAGATGTATTTAATGATGTTCATGGTGTGGAGAAATCTGTCATTCAGACCCCTCTATCAGGATGTAGGGTCATTTTGTGGCCAGCATTACTTTAATGAAGAACATTGTGGAGTACTGGCCACTCAACATAGCTCCAATGAAACAACTGTTGCTTTTTTTTAGTTTGGCCAGAGTGGGAAGAGGAATGCCAACGTTTGAAAGAGTTTCTTATCTTTTCACAATATATTCAAAACTAAAATGTGATTAGGCCTTGAGTTATGCGATGATGCAACCTTTATCTTTAGACTAGTAGTGCTCCAAAATCTTTGACTTTCCTTATTTGCCTTCCCTTCTCTTTCTCTTATCCCCTTTTCTTTACACTCACATTATTTCCTATTCTCTCCTTTTATTTTCATTTCTTTACTTTCTTTTTCCTGCTCTCACCTTCCTTTCCTTCCCCTTTTCACTGCTATTCCGTTCTTTTAATTTCCTTCTCTCCCCTCTACTATTAAATACCCCCCTTTTGCCTTTTTTTCTTTCCTTTTCTCTACTTAGCTGCTTATCCTTTCCTTTTTCTTACTTTCTTTTCCTTTCCCACCCCTTAGTTTACTTCCTGTTTCTTTCTCTCATCCCCCTTAACTTAACACTCACATTATTTAATATCCTCTACCTTTATCTTCATTTCGTTCCTTTACCTTTTCCTACCCTTCATATACCTTTTTGTCCCTTTTTATTACCTTTCCTTTCTTTACTTTCCATTTCCCTTCCCTTATCTTTCCTAAAACCATCTATTTTATCATTTTCTCCCTTTCCTTTATCCTTTCCATCTGCTTTTCATTGCCTTTCACTTCTTTTTGTTTTCTTCACTTCCCTGTTTCTTTTAAATGCCTTCTCTTTTCCTTTTTTTTTATTAGCTTTCCTTTCCTTTTCTCAGCTCTTGCCTTTTATCTTATTTTCATTTCCTTTCCCTTTCAACTTTCTTAGTTTCCTTCCCGTCATCTTCTTTTTTTTTTTTTTATTATCACCTTATTTCCCCTATCCTCTCCGTTTATTTTTATTACTTTACTTTCTTTTTCCCGCCCTTCACCTACCTTTTCTTCCCCTTCTAATGGCCTTTCCTTTCATTTTCTTTTATTACGTTTTTCTTTTCCTTTTCTATCCTAAAATCTAACTTTTTTTTTTTTGCTTTCCTTTATCCTTTCCTTCCCTTATTCATTGCCTTTCCTTTCTTTTCATTTCCTTCACTTCCCTTTTTTCTTTTAAACTCCTTCCCCTTTGCTTTTTTTTTTGCTTTTCTTTTCTCTACTAAGCCCTCTTTCCTTTAGATTTATTTCTGTTCTTTAGAATGTCCTTTCCCTTTCATTTTCTTTTCCCTAGCTTTTCCCTTTCATTCTCTTTTCCATAGCCTTTCCCTGTACTTTTCACCATTTCCCTTTTCTTTTCCTCTTTCCTTTTTTCTTTCTCTCTCTTTAGATTACCTCTCCTTATCTTTCATTTTCCTTTCCTTTTCCTTTCCTTTTCCTTTCATTTTTCCTTTCTTTTTCCTATTCCTTTCCTTTTTCCTTTCCTTTTCCTTTATCTTTCCTTTCTCTTTTTTTTTAATTTCCTTTCCTTTTCCTTTCCTTTTCCTTTCCTTTTCCTTTCCTTTTCCTTTCCTTTTCCTTTCCTTTTCCTTTCCTTTCCTTTCTCTTCCTCTTTCTTTCCTTTTCTTTTATTTCCATTTCCATTTCCATTCCTTTCCTTTATCTTTCTTTCCTTTCCTTTCTCTTTTTGTTCATTTCCTTTCCTTTCTCTTTTTGTTCCTTTCCTTTCCTTACCTTTCTCTTTCCTCTCCTTATCTTTCCTTTCCCTTTTCCTTTCCTTTCCTTTCCTTTCCTTTATCCTCCTTTGATTTCATTTATCTTTCTTTCCTTTCCTTTCCTTTTTTTTTTGCTTTCCTTTCATCTTTCCTTTCCTTTATCTTCCTTTCTCTTTCTCTTCTTCTCTTTTTCTCTTTCTCTTTCTCTTTCTGTTTCTCTATCTTTCCTCTATTTCTATTTCTTTCTCTTTTTCTTTCTTTCTTTCCTTCCTCTCTTTCTCCTTCTTTCCCTTTTCCCTTCCTCCATCCCCTTTCCTTTCCTCTCTTTCTCTTTCCTGGCCTCTCCTTTCCTTCTTTTATTTTTTGTTACCTTCTTTTTCTTACTGTTATTCTCCTTTTCTTTCACATTCTTTCTTCTCCTATGCTATGAATAGGTATGCATATCAGGTGACATTACCCCTAATCTGCTAGCTGAGGGTGGGGACTGTCTTCATTAGTCAGTTTACAGAGGCTGCCAGCAAGCATAATCTACATTATGAGAATACCCTGTAATGAATGCTTGTGAAAATACATTTTTACAAATAATTAGCGTACAAAAAAATTAAAATAAAACTGAACAAAATAATCAAAGTGCAAGTATATCAAATCTTGGTGGCATTGTATCGGAATATTACACCATACCGCCAATCAGCAATACAATGTATATATGAAGGTAAAACTCCACACATCGAGGCGCAAGACCCTCTTTTGTTCCTGATAAAATGCAGTAAATATGATAAGTATTCTACACACAACTTTCCATCTCTTTAAAATCTGTTTGTTGTTACAGTTTAATTTCCTTCTTATTCTGATAAAGATACTTTTGATTGCAGGAAGGACGTATTCTTTGAACTTCAAAAGCGTTCAGTCTGAGGATGCTGGAGAGATTAAATTTGTGGCAGAAAATGCAGAATCTCGTGCTAATCTGCTTATTAAAGGTGAGGACAGAATTCTTTGGAAGTCTTATACCCAAAGCCAATCTTAGCTGATCTCTAGGCAAGCAGCTTAAAGATATGTTGATCCGGAGAGCTTCAAGAAAGCAAGAATTAACACACACAAAAGGTGTAAAAGGAGATTTCTTTACTGGAGTAAAGATTTTTAATATGCTAATTGCAGAAAGTAAAATAGGGTAATATCTATGGAAGAAAATAGTCACACAATGCAGTCAAACCAAAACTGTCTACCCCCTTCTTCTAACTATCTACAAGGTAATATTTATCTAAACCAGTGGTCTTCAAACTATGTCTCGGGGGCCAGATATGGCCCTTTGCTTGCCTTTATCCGACCCTTGGGACCCAGGGCCAACCCTACCATGGGGCCCGGTGGGTCCATGGGACCCAGGCGGCACTTGAAGAGGGGCAGCAACAGGGGGGCACTGCCTGAGGACCCGAGGCTCTCTCCCTCTACCGTGCAGTGACATCCTTGCATCATGCTCCGCTCCCGAGCCCCGCCCCACCCTGTTGCACTCCCCAGCAGTACAATTTGTACTGCTGGGAGGCGGAGTGGGACGGGGGGTGGAGCAGCTCTCCAGTTCCCTGAACAGCACAGGCTTTAGTAGCAGAAGCACCTGCCGCCACTGCAGCGCTGCTGTTGCCGCATGTTGCATTATCGAATCGGAGCGTAGTTGGTCGGTGGCGGTGAAAGAGGAAGGGGGGACTTTTCTTGGTGCTGCACAATTCATATACCTGTGAGCTGGGATGATGTTTTATGTGTCTTTGTTGGAGAGGGCATGTCTCTTTGCTGGATTGAGCATGTCTCTTTGCTGGAGGGGGCATGTCTCTTTGCTGGAGGGGGCATGTCTCTTTGCTGGAGGGGGCATGTCTCTTTGCTGGAGGGGGCATGTCTCTTTGCTGAAGGGGGCATGTCTCTTTGCTGGATTGGGCATGTCTATTTGCTGGAGGGGGCATGTCTCTTTGCAGGATTAGGGATGTCTTTGCTAGATTGGGCATGCCTCTTTGCTGGATTGAGCATGTCTCTTTGCTGGATTGGGTATGTCTATTTTCTGGATTGGGCATGTCTACTTGCTGGAGGGGGCATGTCTCTTTGCTAGACTGGGGATGTCTCTGCTAGATTGGACATGCCTCTTTGCTGGGTTGGGCATGTCTATTTGCTGGATTGGGTATGTCTATTTGCTGGATTGGGCATGTCTATTTGCTGGAGGGGGCATGTCTCTTTGCTGGACTGGGGATGTCTCTGCTAGATTGGGCATGCCTCTTTGCTGGATTGAGCATGTCTCTTTGCTGGATTGAGCATGTCTCTTTGCTGGATTGGGCATGTCTGTTTGCTGAATATATGGGGATGTCTCTTTGCTGGATTGGGCTGTCTCTTTACTATATGGGGATGTCTCTTTGCTTTATGGAAATGTCTTTTTGGTGGATGGGTGTCATTTTTTTTTTTTGGGGGGGGGGGTAGCATTTCATTTTTGGACCCAGGCAGCACAATGTCTTGCGCCAGCCCTGCTTGGGGCACTATTCCATCCACTGACACCAACATTGTTAATGGGCAGGCTACAACCAGCCTGCAGGATTCTCTTGCAATTATGGCTAGCAGCTGCTATAGCCGCTAGCAATAATCACTGTCTTCTCCCAGCTCGGACGGCTTCCGGCCACCCCCACGCGAGGAGAAGACAATTGCTCATCAGAAGGGATTCCCCTGTCAATACTGTCTGTGTTGATGGGGGAACTGTGTGAATTTCTTTCCTGCAACCCATGGTTGCAGGAAAGAAATTTGCAATAAATATGGCCTGCCATAGTCCGGCCCTCCTAATGCCTGAAGGACAGTAAACCGGCCCTTTGCTTAAAAATTTTGGAGACCCTTGATTTAAACAAAGCTTAAAACAAAACTTACTGCCTGTTTTAACCCCTTTTATACTGAATAAATGTGCTGTAACTGTGTCCATTGCAATATGTTGGATACTTTTTGTCATGTAGCACAAAAAGAAAAATGTCCAGACATCCAAATAGCTACCACCTGAAAAATGTATTGTTTGAAAAACATCATGCAGTATAGCATCGCTAGTCCCGTGCCCCCCCCGCAGAACCCAGGTCTCACCCAACAGTAGTCTCCGGGAGCCCCCGATCCACCCCTGTACCCCTCCCCACCAGGAGCTAGGGCACTACCTCTAAACCCCTTCTTTTTTGCCATGGCAGAGAAGCATCATGACCACAGCATGTGAGCATGCCTTTTCACTGTGGTTTAAGAGGGGGCAGTTGGGAGGTGTTAAAAATATGTCTCAGGCTTGCATTTTTACTGCCCCTCCCCAAATGCATGTCTAAACTTAGCCTAAAAATGAAGATTGCAGAGGAAGCACAGGGTTTCACAAAAACACAGCAGAGCCAC
Organism: Pelophylax lessonae; assembly: GCF_965119305.1. NCBI lineage: Eukaryota > Metazoa > Chordata > Amphibia > Anura > Ranidae > Pelophylax > Pelophylax lessonae. The sequence continues at coordinate 16,770,582 of NC_138772.1, forward strand.
AAAATGAAAACGTGAGGTTGGCTACAGAGCTGGCTGTATCTTTACCATAGGAACACCAATAAATTGGGCTTTAGCCTGGGGTGGAGCTGAAACTAACATTGAGAGAAACTAAAATGTAAATGTAATTAAAAACCACTGCATACATTTTTACAGGAAAAGTGCTATGTGCACTGGGTCCTTTGGGAGATTCAACAGGAGTTTTTAAAATTGTGGCAATACTTATTCTTTGACTATTTTCAGCTCAAAAGCTTGACCACTGGTTCTCGCCCTCCCTTTGTCCAGCTATGCTTATCTCCAAAGCACATGGTGATTATACAGTATAATCACTTTCCTACCACAATGGTTCCTGGCTATCCTCATTTCCCACTTCCTGTCCAGCAAAGCTTTACTAGGACAACTTCATTAGCATTTAAATGAAGGAATCATGAAACTGACGGAAACTAATAAACCCTTTAATTCTACTAGGAGGAGACTAATGTTTACAGTATTTAACCACTTATGCCCCGGAAGACTTTACCCCCATTCCGACCAGGGGGTATTTTGCGACTCGGCACTGCATAACTTTAACGGACAATTGCGTGGTCGTGCGACGCTGTACCTAAACGAATTTGATGTCATTTTTTTCCCCACAAACAGAGCTTTCTTTTGGTGGTATTTGATCACCTGTGCGATTTTTTGATCATGCGCTATAAACAAAAAAAGAGCGAAAATTTTGCAAAAATTACAATATTTTTCACATTTTTTTATATGAAATTCCCCCAAAAAAATTTAAAAATCAAAATTTTTTAACATTTTTGGCCAATTTGTTTCCTGCTACCTATGCTTGGTAAAAAAAAAATCACAATAAGCGTATTTTGAATGGTTTGCGCAAAAGTTATTGCGTTTACTAACTAAGGGAAAGATTTTTGTCATTTTTGTTGTTTTTTTTTTTAACGAGTAATGGCGGCGATCTGCGATTTTTTGCGACATTGCGGCGGACAGATCGGACCCTTGACTGACATTTTTGACACTTTTGGGGGTACCAGTGACATTTCTACAGTAATCAGTGCTATACATATGCACTGTTACTGTAAAAATGACACTGGCAGGGAAGGGGTTAACTTTATTGGGGAAGGAGGGGTTAAGTATGTCCCTAGGGGCGTGTTTCTAACTGTCATTGGACATGGCTACTAGTGTAAGAACAGAGATCAACGGTCCTACATAGTAGAACCGTTTGATCTCCATTTTTACACAGGGGAGAGTGACAGGCGGCTTTATTTACATTAGCCGCCTGCCTTTCTCCCTTCACGGCGCACGATCGCGAGTGACCGGTGGACATCGGGTCCGCCAGTCACACGCACTGACTTCTTAGGGAACGAGCCGGGGCGGGCGGGCGCGCGCTCGCCCGCTATTGGCTCACAAGCCAGTGACAGGCTAGTGACGTACCCATACGTCACTTTGCCTGGCCGGGGCTGACCGCCGCAGTATATGTACTTGCGGCGGTCGGCAACCGGTTAAAGTTATCAAAAACTAATAAATCTTGCCATAGTCATAAATCAGGGAGCTGCTCGTATGCATGTAAAGAAATTATAGGGCATTAACGCAACAGGAACAAAAAGAGCTCTACCCCCTCAATCCATATACTATATTTTATCAGAAGGGGGTGCTGGTGCTTGTCCTAACTACTGTCAGACTCTCAATCATCTGAATAAAAAGAAAATAATGGCACCTGGTTTATAAACTTCTACAGTGGGGATGGAAAGTTTGGGCACCCCAGGTAAAAAATGTTATTAATGTGCATAAAGAAGCCAAGGAAAGATGAAAAAATCTCCAAAAGGCATCAAATTACAGATTAGACATTCTTATAATATGTCAAAAAAAGGTAGATTTTATTTCCATCATTGACACTTTCAAAATTACAGAAAACAAAAAAATGGTGGGTGCAAAAGTTTGGAAAGAATTTATAGCATGCACTGCCCCCTTTGCAAGGCTGAGACCTGCCAGTGTCATGGATTGTTCTCAGTCATCGTCTGGGAAGACCAGGTGATGTCAATCTCAAAGGTTTTAAATGCCCAGACTCATCTGACCTTGCCCCAACAATCAGCACCATGGGATCTTCTAAGCAGTTGTCTAGAAAACTGAAACTCAAAATAGTTGACGCTCACAAAGCTGGAGAAGGCTATAAGAAGATAGCAAAGCGTTTTCAGATGTCAATATCCTCTGTTCGCAATGTAATTAAGAAATGGCAGTCATCATGAACAGTGGAAGTTAAAGCAAGATCTGGAAGACCAAGAAAAATATCAGACAGAACAGCTCACAGGATTGTGAGAAAAACAATTCAAAACCCACGTTTGACTGCACGATCCCTCCAGAAAGATCTGGCAGACACTGGAGTTGTGGTACACTATTCCACTATAAAGAGATACTTGTACAAATATGGTCTTCATGGAAGAGTCATCAGAAGAAAACCTCTTTTACGTCCTCACCACAAAAATCAGCGTTTGAACTTTGCAAATGAACATATAGACAAGCCTGATGCATTTTGGAAACAAGTTCTGTGGACCGATGAGGTTAAAATTTAACTTTTTGGCCGGAATGAGCAAAGGTACGTTTGGAGAAGAAGGGGCACAGAATTTAATGAAAATAACCTCTGTCCAACTGTTAAGCATTGGGGTGGATCAATCATGCATTGGGGTTGTATTGCAGCCAGTGGCACAGGGAACATCTCACGAGTAGAAGGAAAAATGGATTTAATAAAATTTCAGCAAATTTTGGATGGTAACTTGATGCCATCTGTGAAAAAGCTGAAGTTAAAGAGAGGACGGCTTCTACAAATGGATAATGATCCTAAACACACCTCGAAATCCACAAGGGATTACATCAAGAGGCGTAAACTGAAGGTTTTGCCATGGCCTTCACAATCTCCTGACCTCAACATAATTGAAAATCTATGGCTAGACCTTAAAAGAGCAGTGCGTGACAGACAGCCTAGAAATCTCAAAGAACTGGAAGACTTTTGTAAGGAAGAATGGGCAAAGATACCTCAAACAAGAATTGAAAGACTCTTGGCTGGCTACAAAAAGCGTTTACAAGCCGTGACACTTGCCAAAGGGGGCAGTACAAGATATTTACTCTGCAGGGTGCCTAAACTTTTGCAGACGCCATTTTTTGTTTTCTGTTAGTTTGAAAGTGTAAATGATGGAAATAAAATCTAACTTTTGTTGACATATTATAAGAATGTCTAATCTGTAATTTGATGCCTTTTGGAGATTTTTACATCTTTCCTTGGCGTCTTTATGCACATTAATACAAATTTTTACCTGGGGTGCCCAAACTTTCGATCTCCACTGTATATGTCCTTTATTTCTTCTCCAGCTTACATACAAGTCATAGTACAGTTGCTTACATTTTTCGGCCACTCATAGCTATGAGTAAGGCCACATTGGTTGAAACATGTTAGCTCCCCTGCTACGCCTTGTATGTAATCCGGAGAAGAAATAAAGGAAATATATGTCCTATATATCTTCTCAAGCTTACCTACAAGGCATAGTACAGGTGCTTACATGTTTCGGCCACTCATACAGTAGCTATGAGTAAGGCCACATTGGTTGAAACATGTTAGCTCCCCTGCTATGCCTTGTATGTAAGCCGGAGAAGAAATAAAGGACACATAGAAGATTAGAAGATCGGGTGCCGTTTTTTCATATCTTTTTGAAGGGTAATAACACAGCATACCAGTCTAGACTACATTAGCTGTAGGACATATGGCTCTCACTCAATCTTCTTGCACCTTAAATTGTTTCATCAAAAATTATGATTGCAGAACTTCCTGTCAAAATCACCAAACCCCTGCGGGATAAGATCGCTATAGAGAAGCATAGGGCGTTCCTTGAGTGCCAAGTGTCTCGTGCAAACGCCGAGGTCAGGTGGTTCAAGAAGGACAAACAGCTTCAGCCAGGAAATCGATATGAGATTGTCAGCCAAGAGCTGTACCGAAAACTCATCATCAATGAGGTGGAATTCCAGGATGAAGACACTTACACCTGTGACGCCGGGGATGATAAGACCTCTGCCCAGTTGCTAATTGAAGGTAACCTGCTTGTAAAACTGCTCTGATTGGTCACTGAGCCTTGGAGATATGTCATATAGCAGGCCTCCCAGAAGCCTTTGTAGATCCTAAATTATGCCTTCAGTTTGTGCCCTGAAAGCAGAGGGCATTGTTTTTTTCTGAGGAAAGAGACAAAAATAGTTAGTAGTCAGGCATTATTCTGCTTCCAGATTGCTTTATGAAACATTTTATAGAACCAATTGAATTATGTGGAGAGTATGTTTTTATCAGATTAACAATATTCCAGAAAGTCATCAACCCAACAAAATATATAAACAAAAGAGTATCTAAAATGAGAGAAAAAGGGTGTTCAAGGATGACCTACCAGTATTGACAACTTAAAAATCCAAATCTTAAAAAAAATCTAAATATTTTTATTACAACGTGAGTTAAAATATCATATGTAATACATCCAGAATATCAGGACTAGGAGCATAGTCCTGAAGCAGTCGTGTATCCGTGAAACGCGTTGACTTAACAAGCGACAAAAGCTACATATTATATGTTGTACTTTTAAGATTTGGATATTCTGGATTACTTACGATATTTTAACTAAAGTTGTAATAAGAATATTTACATTTTAAGATTTTGGTTTTGAAGTTGTCAATACTAGTGGGTCATCCTTGAACAACCAGATGTTTTGAAACTACATTTCCCATGATGCTCATACACTCTGCAGTGTAGTTGAGCATCATGGGAAATGTAGTTCCAAAACATCTAGGGTGCCAAGGTTTGCCATCACTGCTGTATATTATAACTGTTGAACAATTCAAAAAATATACTGCAGCAAGCAAACAGCAAGAAAATGTACTGCAATGCCTAAGCGATAAGAGTAATATGCTGCAGAAACAGTAATTGTCATAGAAGAAACTTCTTTTGAGGCCTGCACTGGGTAACCCCAAGGGGAGAGATCTATAGAAATATGCCACAGTAAAAGTCAGCATTTAGTAGTATACTACTCTAGTCCTTTTGCTGGCCAGCTTGTTGGGGCCCAAAACATTATGTTGTAGCCCTTGGGATAGTGTCACTTTAAGAGCTGTGGCAGGCAATCACACAGAGTTTGTGGCAGGCAGCTTTGTCCCTCTTTTGAAAAACTGTAGTGCAGGATTAGCCAGCGGCCACTCACCAGCTCTGTGACAGCAGGAGATTTCCTTACGCTCACTAGGCAAAGCGTCCCTTTTTGTCTGTGTCCTCGGTATCTCACTCTTAAGCTAAACAGCAGGCTCTCCAGCATCCAGAACTTGCTTCACTGCCCCAGCAAGACTGTCGCTCTGCCTTTACTGCTTTCAGATGCCACCGTCCACTCACAGCCTCTGCCACTCCGTAAGAATTCACCCCTCTTTTCTCTCCAGGTGCAGCAACTCTGTCCTGGTCCTAGTCTTTCTGCAGAATGCCCACTTCTCTCTCAGCACAGGAAAAATGCACACAACCCCTTTCACCTTAGTGTTTTATTAAAGCTGCTTGTGTTTTCTATTACAGGCTGAGAAATGGACAATGTTGCACATGCCCTGATTGAGTTTATTGACTTTAAACCGACTTCCTATCAATAGGATGGATCCAATGTCTGCATAGAACTGCACTACTTTTCTAGATCTTTTTTTCTGTTTCTTACAGTCACTCCCCCAGTAAGAGACAGCATAGGATTCACACCAGATTAGAGTAGTGACTTTACAGTGGGTGCCAGGGAACATTTAAGCAATGAGGTGGTTATTACACCCATCCTGGGAAGAAAGGCCGAAACCTTGGATGGGTTGGCTGTGTTACCTGAGTGCATTGTAAGGGTCAGTGATTCCCAATTTAGCTTGTATGACTAGGAAAAACTTTTGCTTCTTATCTTTTAAAGAACAATCTATAAACATCGTCAAAGAACTGAGTGACGTGGAGGTGACGCTGCCTGAAAAGGCCGCCTTTGAATGTGTGACATCTATTGCGTCCGTCAAGCCCGCAAAATGGATTCTGGGTGGTGAAGTCCTGCAAGATGGAAAAAACATAACAATTGAGCAAGAGGGTACCATTCATCGTCTCATCTTATGGAAAACGTCTCCAGAGATGACTGGAGCGGTTCAGTTCCATATTGGAAAATCCAAATCCACTGCAAATTTGGTGGTGAAAGGTAATTTGATCTCAGAGTTTTGTGCAGATTTACATACTGAAGTCAATTAAGTGTAACTATGACCACAACCCAAAAATGGCCCTATCTGGCCTAATGATTGCGAACACCTGACCACCACATATATAATACATACACTCCAAGATAATAACAACTGTGCTGAAGTGTTGCTATCTAGGGGGACATACAACTCCAGTGACCTGCCTTGACCTCAGCCCTTTTGAATAGCTTTGGTAAGAACTGGAAGGCCGGGGGTGAGCAAAGACGTTTTAGAGAATTGCGCTTCTCCAGACTTGCAGTAGCCAGCTCCATAGAGACATGGTTTGACCAGTCTGGTGTACAGGAACTCGAGTGTCCTGCACAGAGCCCTGACCTCAACACTACTCAACACTTTTGGGATGAATTAGAACACATATTGTTAGCTTCCCATCCAACATCAGTACCTGGCCTCACTCCAAAATCTTCTGGAAAGTCTTTCTAGAAGAGTGGAGGATGTTATAACTACAAAGGGAACCAAATCAATTATAATGGCCATGGTTTTGGAATCGGATGTCCCACAGGCTCATATTTGTGTGATGGTCAGGTTTCCACAAATTATGGCTTTATAACAGTGGTCTGCAAACTACGGCTCTTTCCTTGATTTTATCTGCTTCTTGGGGCATTATTCCCCCCACTGTCAGCAACAGTGGGTCATGGTTCCTACCACTGATACAGATAACGGGACACTATTCCTCCCATTGGCACCAATAATGGGGCACTAGTCCTCCTGCTGATACAAATGATGGGGCACTATCCCTTCCATTGATACCAATGATGGGGCACTATTCTTCCCACTGATACCAATGATGGGGCACTATTCCTCTCACTGACACCAATGATGGGGCACTATTCCTCCCACTGACACCAATGATGGGGCACTATTCCTCTCACTGACACCAATGATGGGGCACTATTCCTCCCACTGACACCAATGATGGGACACTATTCCTCCCACTGACACCAATGATGGGGCACTATCCCTTCCATTGATACCAATGATGGGGCGCTATTCCTCCCACTGACACCAATGATGGGACACTATTCCTCCCACTGACACCAATGATGGGGCACTATCCCTCCCATTGACACCAAAATGGGGCCCTATCCTTCTTTTGCTGACACCAACGATGAGGCACTATCCCTTCCACTGATACCAAAGATAGGGCACTATCCCTCTTGCTGACACCAACGATAGTGCACTCACATTTAACCCCTTGATCACCCACAGTTTTAACCCCCTTCCCTGCCAGTGTCATTATTACAGTAACAGTGCATATTTTTAGCACTGATTACTGTAGTAATGTCACTGGTCCCCTCAAAAGTGTCAAAACTGTCAGTTAGGGGTCCGATCTGTCCCCAGCAATGTCACAGTCCTGCTAAAAATCGCTGATCACCGCCATCACTAGTAAAAAATAAATAAATAATTAAAAATGACATACCGTATTTATCGGCGTATAACACGCACTGGCGTATAACACGCACCTCACATTTAGGAAGGAAATTTTAGGAAAAAAGCTTAAAATTTGAAATAAACAGCATTGAACTCAGAACTATTGCATTGAATGCAGCCTCGCCAGTGCGGTGTCCATCAATGCAGCCTAGCCAGTGCAGTGTCCTCTGCAGCCTAGCCAGCGCAAGTGTCCCCAATGCAGCCTAGCCAGCGCAAGTGTCCCCAATGCAGCCTAGCCAGCGCAAGTGTCCCCAATGCAGCCTAGCCAGCGCAAGTGTCCCCAATGCAGCCTAGCCAGCGCAAGTGTCCCCAATGCAGCCTAGCCCGCGCAAGTGTCCCCAATGCAGCCTAGCCCGCGCAATGTCCCCAATGCAGCCTAGTCAGCGCAAGTGTCCCCAATGCAGTCTACCCAGCGCAAGTGTCCCCAATGCAGCTTAGCCAGCGCAAGTGTCCCCAATGCACAGCCTCGCCAGCGCAAGTGTCCCCAATGCAGCCTCGCCAGCGCAAGTGTCCCCAATGCAGCCTCTCCAGCGCCATTACATTGCATTACATTACATTACTTTTTTTAAAAAGCCGGGCAGCTCTGAGGCAGAGGGGGGCGGGCCGTGCGATTAGAAGCGAGTACGAGCCGCCGCTGTCATCTGAAGTCCCGGCCCCTATGATAGATGTCACACGTCCCGTGTCCAGGCATTGGGCCACTGTGCTGTCTATCATAGGAGGTGGGACTTCCTATGACAGCAGCCGCTCGTCCTTCCTTCTGCTCCGCCCGGCCCGCCCCCTCCTCTTCCTCTCAGCGCTGCCCGGCTTTTTTTTTTTTTTTTTACTATATCGGCGTATAACATGCACTGGTGCTTTGCCCTCTATTTTTAGGAGGAAAAAGTGTGTGTTATACGCCGATAAATACGGTAAATCTTTCTCCTAGTTTGTAGACGCGATAACCTATTTGCATACCGATCAAAATACGCTTATTGGGATTTTTTTTTACCAAAAATATGTAACAGAATACAAATTGGCCTAAAATGATAAAAAAAAAATAGTTTTTTACATTTTTTTTTATTGAGAATGTTATATAGCAGTATGTGAAAAAAAATATATTGTTTTTATTTTTCAGAATTGTCGCACTTTTTTTTGGTAATAGCGCAAAAAAAAAAAAATTGCACAGGTGATCAAATACCACCAAAAGAAAGCTCTATTTGTAGGGAAATATAGGACATAAATTGTATTTGGGTACAGCGTCGCACGGCAATTGCCCGTTAAATGAACGCAGTGCCGAATCGCAAAAAATTGCCTGGTCATTAAGGGGGTAAATCCTTCTGGTCCAGAAGTGGTTATTACCAATTTAAAAACTTTTTTTAGGTTGGGTCAGGTTCAATTTTGAGACCAAATTTATTTTGGGGTTTGAGATATTGGTGAGGAAAGTAATGACTCTCTGAGCTCTTGGCAGCACAAACTCTTACATATTATCATTAATTATCAGATCTAAATATTAAATGAACCTGTAGATGTCCTTCCATGCTTTATTCTGCTGGTCATTTTCTATGTCAACCAAGTAGGACTCCTAATACTATTACTGTACCTTGCATTTGTTCTAGAAATTCCTGTGCAGGTGTCACAAAAACTTGAAGACAAGACCGTCAGCGAGCGTCAAACCTGCGTCTTGTCCTGCGAATTCAAACCTCCTCCGAAGTTTGTGGAATGGTACAGAGGGAAGACGGTCATTGAGCAATCAGAGAGGTACAAGCTAAGGCAGGAGAAGAATCTGGCAGAGCTGAAAATTATAAGGGTGACCCCGGAAGACGCCGGTGTGTATACCTGCAAAGCTGGGAGCGCCGAAACCTCAGCAACACTTCATGTACAAGGTATGGGTAAAGGTTATTTTTCAAAATTGTATATATCAAATGTAATTGTTAAAATACCAAAGAGCAAGTTTAAAGTTGCACCAAAAATACATTTCAGGTGGCTTACAGCAATAACAAATAATGAAAAATGTGTATGCAATGGAAATACATGCAATGCAATGGAAAAAATGGAAATGGAGTCTTTTCTCTCTACTATAGTGCGTGACGTGAAGGTGCTGAAGCCACTGGCCAATGTGGAAGTAGAAGAAGAGAACAGCGTGGCCTTCTCCTGTGAGCTCTCCCATGATGATGAAGAAGTGGAATGGTTCCTGAACAACACCCTACTATACACAAACAACTACAACGACATCAAGAAAATTGGAGCCTGCCACACGCTGACTCTAAAACAGGTGGCCCCCCAGGACTCCGGCACCATAACTTTAAAGACCACAAAACTCACACTCAACGCGGAGCTAAAAGTTAAAGGTGAATGGGCAATGTTTGGAAAAGCATTTATTCAAATTCACCCCAAAATCAGCTATTTAACCACTTAAAGCAGAGTTCCGGCCCAAATTTTTTATTTTTTTTGATAAAAATACCCCTAGGACAGTCAGGGCTAGTGCATTTAAGCAACGATAGCCTCTGAACTGTCCCCTGTTTAGTGTACCTGTAAGAAGAAAAACTTACCTTGAAAATTTCTTGTCCAGCACTGCCATCTGCGGTGTGGGCAGCTGAAGCCGTAGCGTCCCTCTTCATGTCCCTCTTCCTGGATGTCGGAGTCCCAGAATCCCATGCCTCGTCACTTCCGGTGCAGACACATCATCCCGCAGCTGGTTCTGCGCATGCCCAGAGGCTGTTCTAATTCATTCAGCAGGGAATGACGCGCCTGCACCGGAAGTGACGAGGGACACCGGTGCAGACGCATTGACTCCTGGGATTGATGACGCTCATCTCCCAGGAGTCAATGCAAAGGAGGAAGTGACGTCAGGGGCCGCGGGCGCATAAGGAGGAAGTAGAAGGAAGGTAAGTTAAAGCGGAGTTCCACCCAAAAGTGGAGCTTTCGCTTTAGCTATTCTAACCACCTGACATGCCACATTTGGCATGTCATTTTTTTGGGGGGGAGCGGGTACCTGGTTTTGACAGGTACCCGCTCCCACTTCCGCTCGGAGCGCTGCGGCGCCCTGAACGGAAGTTCTCCTCTCCCCCTCCCTCCTTGCAATCTTCTGGGACATGTCAGAGGTCCCAGAAGATTGCCGGCCAATCAAGATGCGCAGCGCGACTCGCGCATGCGCAGTGGGTACCCGGCTGTGAAGCCGCAAACTGTCACAGCCGGGTGCCCACAGCAGTGATGCCGGCGCCGCCGAGACCAGAGGGAGAGGATCGAGGCTTCGGGCGGCCGCATCGCTGGACCGTTGGACAGGTGAGTTTAAAGGCTGGAACTTCGCTTTAACTTTCATTAAAAATAAGGTAAGTGAAACAAAAAAAAAAAATCTGATTCTTTTTCAGGATGTTTTCGTCTAACTGACGGTGTAAAGTTCAAAAATAGGGTGGAACTCCGCTTTAAGATCCCAGCCCATTTTTGACACATTTTGTTCACAAGTTAAAAATCAATATTTTTTGCTAGAAAACTACTTAGAACCCCAAAACATTATATATATATATATATAATATATATATATATATATATATATATATCAAAGACTGGAGAATAAAATGGCGGTCATTGCAATATTTTTTTGTCACGCGGTATTTGCGCAGCGGTCTTTCAAACGCCATTTTTTTGAAAAAATTACGAAAAAATTACATTTTACTGCATTTAAAAAAAAACAAAACAGTAAAGTTAGCCCATTTTTTTGTATATTGTGAAAGATGATGTCACATCGAGTAAATAGATACCTAACATGTTAAGGTTTAAAATTGCGCACACCCGCGGAATGGAAACATACTACGGTCAATAAAAATGTCCATAGGCGATGCTTTAAAAAATTTTAACGGTTACCAGTTTGGATTTAGCTTTAGAGTGGAGCTCTTTTTTTTTAAATTATTAAAAAAATGAAAAAAAAAAAAAGCGCTTCCAACTAGATAAAGCAGCCAGCATCAATCATAAAATGATAACAGCAAAAGATAATAAAAATGCAGCGCTAATGTTGAGATGAAAATGAATAAAGTTAATAAAGGTAAAGTCCACAGTGTAGGATCAGTCCATGTTTGTTGGCACCCTTAGTGTATTAAGATGAAGAGTTAACCACTTTACCACCGGAGGATTTTGCTGTCTTACGTCCAGGCCACTTTTTGCGATTCGGCGCTGTGCGACTTTAACTGACAATTGCGCGGTCGTGCGACGCCATACCCAAACTAAATTGACGTCCTTTTTTCCCACAAACAGAGCTTTCTTTTGGTGGTATTTGATCACCTGTGCAATTTTTACTTTTTGCGCTATAAACAAAAAAAGAGCGTTTATTTTGAAAAAATAACAATATTTTTAACATTTTTTTATATGAAATTCCCCCCCAAAAAATGTAAAAATCTAAATTTTTTTAAATTTTTGGCCAATTTGTTTTCCGCTACCTATGTTTGGCAAAAAAAAATCACAATATGCGTATTTTGATTGGTTTGCGCAAAAGTTATTGCGTTTACTAACTAAGGGAAAAATTTCTGTCATTTTTGGTGTTTTTTTTTTAACGAGTAATGGCGGCGATCTGCGATTTTTTTTACGGGACTGCGACATTGCGGCGGACAGATCGGACCCTTGACTGACATTTTTGACACTTTTGGGGGGACCAGTGACATTACTGCAGTAATCAGTGCTATATATATGCACTGTTACTGTAAAAATGACACTGGCAGGGAAGGGGTTAATTTTATTGGAGAGGGAGGGGTTAATGTATGCCTGGTGCTTACTGACATGTTTGGGGGGAGGTGACTGAGTGAGTCAAGGACAGATCGCAGGTTCAGCTATGCTGAACACTTCCGATTTATTTAATTTATTTTTTTACTCTTACCACAGATTTTTCTGATCACTTTTATTGCTGTCACAAGCAATGTAAACATCCCTTGTGACAGTAATAGGCAGTGACCGGTACTCTTTATGGAGGGATCGGGGGTCTAGAAGACTCCAAACCCCTCCACTGCAGTTCCATGTATTCAAAACGCTGATAATGGCATTTTTGAATACACTCGGTTTTTAAATTTGGCGCCTTTAGTAACCCGGACGTGACGTCATGAAAGCCACCTCCTGGTTACGTCATCAAGGCCCCCGATCAAAGCCGCATCCACATGGAGCCGCGATTCAGTCCCGCCCCCGCTCTCTCCTCATTGGCTGTGACTGCTATCTCAGCCAGTGAGGAGAGGGAGTCCAGGACAGCCTAGGCTCTCGTGCACATCACTGGATCGAGAGGGAGCTTGGGTGAATATTAGGGGGGCGGGGTAGCAGTACAAAGAAGGCTTCATGCATAGTAAAAAAAACCTTCAGCCTTTACAACCACTTTAAGCAGAATGTGACATATTTGAAATGAATTCATACTATTTATATACAATCAATGAGCTTTGTTGGTGGTTTGGTTTTCTTTGTCCTCTGTAGAAAAGCCAGCCGTGTTCATGAAATCCTTGGACGACGCAGTGGGTGAAGAGCGAGGAACGATCACGCTGAAATGTGAAGTCTCCAAACCCAATGTCACACCAGTGTGGAAGAAGGATGACCAGGTCCTACCAAATGGAGACAAGTACCAACAAATACAGGCCGGGAAGACCGTCTCTCTCATCATCCACAACCTGAACAAGTCCGATGCCGGACTGTATGTCTGTGACATCGGAACCGACGTGGCCAGGTCCAAAGTTGGAGTACAAGGTACTCATACCTCCCAACTTTTTGTGATGGGAACGTGGGACACTTATTGGTAAAAGTATGTAGACATAGGACACACCCCTTGCCACACCCCGTTAAAGGAGAATTAAACAAACAAAAAAAAAATTGTAATTAATCCCACAACTTTTTTTTTATACCACTACTATTCCTTTATTTTGACTTTTGAAATTTACAAATGCAGCAATTTAGAAATTGGATGAAAGGTTTAGCAATGGGAAACACTTTTTAACCGCTTCCATACCAGGCCAATTCTTGCACTCCGCTCTTACATGTAAAAATCATAATTTTTCTTGCAAGAAAATTACTCAGAACCCCTAAAACATTACATTTGGTTTTTTTTAGCAGAGACCCTAGGGAATAAAATGGCGGTCGTTGCCACTTTTTATGTCACACGGTATTTGCACAGCAATTTATTAAACGTGGGTTTTTTTAATAAAAAAAAAACAAAACACTAAATTTAGTCCAATTTTTTTGTATAATTGGAAAGATAATGTTACACCGAGTAAGATACCTAACATGTCACACTTAAAAATTACGCACACTCGTGGAATGGCGCCAAACTGCAGTACTTAAAATCCTCCAAAGGCAACGCCTTAAAATTTTTTACAGAGTACTTGTTTAGAGTTACAGAGGAGGTCTTGGACTAGAATTATTGATCTCGCTCTAACTTTCGCGGCGATATCTCGCATTCCTCACTTTCGTAGACGTGGGCCTTCCTTCTCAGCTCATAAGAAGTTTTTTCATCCCTCGGGGTCAACTGACAAGGGCTCAAAGCCTTTCAGGGCCTCTTCAGGAGGATCCAAACGAACCTGGTCTGGCCAGCCAAGATCGGGCTTCTCCAGACCCGTGGACAAGGCTCCTTCAGCATGAAGGTGCAACCTTACCCGTATTGGGGGTGTGGAGACGTCTTTGCTGGTTTCCGGAATCCATTTTGCTTCTGGGTGCAAGTACGAGGGGGTGGGGGTGCTTTCAATTTTTTTTTGTTTATTTATTTATTTATTTATTTTAGACTTTCCCTTAAATTTTTTTTTATCACTTTTTTTCCTATTACAAGGAAAGGATTAAGGCATAACAGGTCCTCTTTATGGAGAGATGTGGGGTCAATAATACCCCACATCTCTCCTCTAGGCTGGAAAGCCCGAGATAAAAAAAAAATGGTCTCGTTTTTCCAGCCAAGTACACGGCAGTATTTACACCTGCCAGGCCGGATGTGATGTCATAAGGTCATAAAGATAAAAGACAAGGCGCCTCTAAGTGCAGTAGGCTCTGAGTATTTATTAGGTTAAAAGTATAAAAGCACTCACATTTGGTAAATGTGACATGGGCATAGCAAAGATCTGTCTGGAGTCTTCTTATCCGCTGGATAGGAAAACTCCAGACAGATCTTTTTGCATAGCAAAGATCTTTCTGGAGTCTTCCTATCCGCTGGATAGGAAAACTCCAGACAGATCTTTGCTATGCCCATGTCACATTTACCAAATGTGAGTGCTTTTTTTACTTTTAACCTAATAAATACTCAGAACCTACTGCACTTAGAGGCTCCTTGTCTTTTTATCTTTATCACTTTCAGAGCAGCTTCTCCTCTCCAGTGCTGCCGAAGTGCAGTGTCTCACCTAAAGCCTGCTGTATTCCACGGAAGCGCCCGTACAACAAACCCTTGTTCTCTGTCATAAGGTCATGCCCGGGCCTCCCAGAGTCATAGAGACTGCCGGGGATCATCTGGTCCTCAGTATTCTCGATGGTAAACTTCCGCCGCTGGCGGATTCCTTCTCTGGCTTTCCGATCGCACGGGCGAGCCGGTAGAAGCACCAGAGGCCGGCTGGTGGAAGGATATCCCCTCCTACTGCCTGTAAGAACAATCAAGCAGCTGAATTGCCGCTACGATTGTTCTTACGGTTCGGGGAATCACCGGCTGAAAAAAATGATATCTGAATGATGGCTGCAGCTGCACCCATCATTGAGATATCTCCACTCAAAGCCCAGGATGTCATATGACATACTGCAGAATGGAAGTGGATAAATAATGCATTTTATATACAACTATATAGATCAGACCAAAATGAGGGACAAATGAGGTGGAAAGAGGGACAGAGGGACTTTGTTCCAAATCAGGGACAGTCCATCGAAATAAGGGACAGTTGGGAGCTATGGGTACTGTTTAAAACACATCTTTGGTTAACAGTCATCTGTTAATCAACCCCAAGAACACACAGATCTACAACCGTGTAGATCAGTGGTCTCCAAACTATGGCCCGGGGGCCAGATGCAGCCTTTTGCCTATATTTATACGGCCTCTGGGGCACTAGTTCATCCCCTGATACCAACAATGGAACCTCATTTCCCCTTCCATTAACACCAGTGATGGGGCACAACTCCTCCCAATGACACCAATGATGGGACACAACTCCTCCCAATAACACCAACAATGGGTCCCAGTGACACCAATGGTAGGGCACAACTCCTCCCAATGACACCAACAATTTGGCCCAATGACACCAATGGTGAGGCATGAATCGTCCCAATGACACCAATGATGGGGCACAATTCCTCCCACTGTTTTTTCCCACTAACGTTGGGACCTTTTCTACTCCCAATGGCCCCACATTTCGCCCACCCTTAAATTTGAAGAACAGTAAACTGGCCCCTTATTTAGAAAGGTTGGAGACCCCTGTAGATCGTTGGTTTTGATGCTGCCATCTTTTGACAGGTTGTTAACACAAATGTGATGATTCACAGCAGTCACTTCTAGGGCAGAACAAGGTTGGCATATAGAACAATGGCTTAGAGTGGTTTTTGCTAGACTTATTTTTTTTTTTTTTAGTTACAGCTATTTTAGGGGTTATGTTAAAACATTTTATACAATCCCTATAATTTACAGAGATGGACGTTTAAGCTTAAGGGTCAATTTTGGGATTAATTGTGAAAGAATCCCTGTCACCAATAGTAAAAACTAAAATTCAGGTAAAAGCAAAGAAAAATCTAGTAATGTACATGTTACTTGCAATGTATTTTCTTTTCCAGATTTATTTTTATTCACTTGCATTGTGCCTTTAAACTGGCTTGCACTATTCCTCCCACTGAAACTAATGGAGGGGCACTATTTCTACAATTGACACTAATGATGGGCACTATTTCTCCCACTGACACCAATGATGGGGCACCATTCCTCCCACTAACACCAATGATGGGCCACTATTCCTCCCACTGACACCAATGATGGGGCACTATTTCTCCAATTGACACCAATGATGGGGCACTATTCCTCCAATTGACACCAATGATGGGGCACTATTCCTCCCACTGACACCAATGATGGCGCACTATTCCTCCGACAGATACCAACATTGGGGCACTATTTCTCCCACTGACACCAATGATGGGGCACTATTTCTCCAATAGAAACCAATGATGGGGCAATATTCCTCCCACAGATACCAGCAATGGGGCACTATTTCTCCCACTGACACCAATGATGGCGCACTATTCCTCCGACAGATACCAACATTGGGGCACTATTTCTCCCACTGACACCAATGATGGGGCACTATTTCTCCAATAGAAACCAATGATGGGGCAATATTCCTCCCACAGATACCAGCAATGGGGCACTATTTCTCCCACTGACACCAATGATGGGGCACTATTTTTCCCACTACTAAAACCAATGATGGGGCACTATTCCCTCCAATGACACCAGTGATGGGGCACTATTTCTCCCACTGACACCAATGATGGGGCACTATTTTTCCCACTACTAAAACCAATGATGGGGCACTATTCCCTCCAATGACACCAGTGATGGGGCACCATTGCTCGCAATGACACCAGTGATGGGGCACTATTTCTCCCACTGACACCAATGATGGGGCACTATTTTTCCCACTACTAAAACCAATGATGGGGCACTATTCCCTCCAATGACACCAGTGATGGGGCACCATTGCTCGCAATGTTATCAATGGGGGAAAGGCACTTTTTCCCCCATTGATAACAACAATGGGCACTATTCCTCCCACTGATACCAACAATGGGGCAATATTCCTCCCACTGATACCAACAATGGGGCACTATTTCTCCCACTACTAAAACCAATAATAGAGCATTGTTTACTTCCACTGAAGCCAGGGTGTTTTCTGATTCCACTGGAAACAGTCTGGCCCTGTAAAGCCTGAAGGACAGTTAACTGACCCGTGCTCCACACCAAACTGATCAAACCATGTTCTTACGGGGCTGGTGTTGTACACAGTGGCACAATCTTGCTGGAACAGAAAAAGGCCTTCCCTAAGCTGTTACCACAAGGCCGGAAGCCCACAGGTGTCTAAAATATCTTTATATGGGGTAGGACCAAGACCATTCACTGGAGACACTTGAACTCATTTGAAGTCATTTGGAGGGCGGGTCACATACTTTTGAATACATAATGTAGATGTGATGGTCCCGTGTTCACAAATTTTGGTCATATAGTGATTGTTGGGTAGCCTAGGATTCCGTTCTCCTGATGGGAAGTCATTTTCATAGAATCTATCTTGAAGCCAATAGGGCAGGAATAAATACTCCACTCAAGGCTCTAAACTCCCCCACTCACACCGATGAGAGAAGCAGCTTCTTTACAGACGTAGGATCACCTCTACAGCAATTCCAACAGAAGAGAGAGAACAGCTTAATATATTAAGTGCCTCAAATTCATTTATAAATCAATCCACCGAAAAGACCAATACATGCAAGATCCAAACACCTCAATGCATTTCACTCAGCAAAGAATCTAATCATAGGCTTCCTATGAAAATGAAATTATAGTTGGTGTGGCGTCGTCAAAAACTATGATATTACAATGGAGTCTCAAGCAATATGATGATCTATAATGCACCTCCCTCTTTTGAGTGTCCCCACAATAGGGAGGTGCATTATAGATCATCATATTGACTAAGACCCCATTTATCATAGATTTTGGTTTTGCCACAGCAACTACAATTTCATTTTGATTTATCACTGTACTTTCTGGTCGAAGTCTCAGTGCAGATAGCTGTCGCTCATTTACTCTTTAGTGCAGAATCGATCTTTACATGATGATTAAGCTCCTTGAGTAAAAGGTAAAGTAAAACGCGTTGGGATGTTGGACTGATGAATAAATGGATACAAGGTTTTTAATACAGTTAGCTGATCCCTCTCTTTCTGTTGGAGTTTCTTGTAGCCATATCTGATGTTCATGTATACCCCTTTTTTTTTACTACAGACCTGTAGAGCTTAGAGCCATGCGATTTGTTTGGTTTACGTTTGATTCTCTTCCTCAGAGCTCAACATTGGAATCACAAAACGCCTAAAGAGCACAGAGGCGAAGGAAGGAGAGAGCTGTACGTTCGAATGTGTCCTTTCTCATGAGAGTATAGACGGATGCTACTGGACAGTGAATGGGCTGGAGGTGGAGAATGACCGGAGGTTCGAGGTGTCCAATAAGGGCCGGAAGTACTCACTGTACATCAAGGAGGTGAGAGCCAATGATGCTGGTGATGTGGTCTTCACTGCCCGAAACTTATCTTCCAAGGCCTCCTTAACTGTCAAAGGTAAGTCATTACAGTATAACCCCCCCCCCCCCCAAGAAAAAACTGTATGTGGAGTCAATTGCTACTGAAAATACTTAAAGCCTTACTCCCAACAAAACCTTTTCTTTTAGATCAGGGGTCTCCAAACGATGGCCCTCCAGTTGTTCAAGAACTACAATTCCCATCATGCCTAATCATGTCTGTTAATGTCAGAATTTTACAATGGCTCGTGGGAGCCCACAACAGCTGGAGGGCCGTAGTTTGGAGATCCCTGTTTTAGATAGAGTCTTAAGGGTTGATTTACTAAAGGCAAAAAGACTGCATGAGGTGAAGCTTTGTTGACTTCCATCATCCAATCATATGCTATCAAATCTCTGTTCATCTTCCTTGCACGTGATTGGGCATTCTTTACAAAAGTGAATTTCCCCCACATTTAGTAAGTTAAGTGAAAAGTCCCAAAAAAAAGAGGTAAGGAAAATTGGACTTTAGAGGTAGCCACTGATAACCCCATAGAAGGACTCAAGTACTAGATCAGTAAAAAATGAATTTATTGTAACATCTTTAAAAATGTATTATAAAATCAATTCATGAAAATGCATGTGTAAAAAATACAAAACAATATCTCCCCATTGTGAAACATAGTCTCTCCCAGTGATAACAGAGGTACACCAGGGAGACCTATGAAAATACCCGTTCTATATCCGCCCCTCTTCCGCCACTTGACGGACCTGCTTTCTTCATGGTCTCATCTCTCCTTATCTTGGTTCGGTAGGATCACAGCCGTTCGTATGACCTATCTCCCTAAACTGCTATTCTATTTTCGTGTATTACCGGTTCCTATTCCCTCCCATATCTTACGTATTCATCAGCGTAAAATTTTGAACTTTATTTGGGGCTCTTCTAGACCCCGCATTAATAAACGCGTCCTGTATGCTCGTAGGATCTCTGGAAGGTTTTCGGTCCCGAATCTATGGGCATACTACACTGCGGCATCCATAGCCCCTCTCTCTCATTTGCATAACACGTTCCAAATGCCATTATGGGCCACAATTGACCTGATGGACGCCTGCCCAGTCCCCCTCTCTTCCATCCCCTGGCTCCCTCCTAAATTTTATCCGCCAGACCTACGTCCTTGCCTCCTTCACTATCTTCGCTTCTGGGACTCCGTTAAATATTCGGCCAATTTGATTTCCCCCCATTTGCCTCTATTTCAGCTCTTTCCTTGCCCTATTTTTCCACCTGGCCTTGATAACCCACGTCTGTTTTCGTGGTGGACGGACAATGGCTTTGTGGAGGTCCACTCGTTATTTACCCCTACAAGGATACTCCCTTTTGGGGCCCTCCGCTCCTCACATGATATACCCTTGCGGGAACATTATCGATATATGCAACCCCACAATTTCCTTCAGCAACTCATTAAACATAAACCTTTACAATATACGCTCACGCCATTTGGAAGCCTCTGTAGGGCACGAACCCACTCATCGGGACTCATATCCCTCCTATATGCCTCTATTGTTTCTTGCGATACACCCCCTTTCACGGTCTATCATTCTAACTGGGAACTGGAATTGGGGGGTAGGTTGGACAGGGAAGACTGGCAGCACATGACGGCAGCTCTCTCAAAATGTTCCCGAAATGTCTTGATTCTGGAAAATGCTTATAAGGTATTTTACAGATGGTATTATACCCCAGCTAGGCTGGCTAAATTTATACCTGCGTATTCTCCCTTGTGTTTTCGTGGATGCACTCAGGAGGGTTCCATGGCACATATTTGGTGGACATGCCCCAAGGTGCGCAGATTATGGATCGGGATCTATGCTTTGACCGTAATATTTTTCAGGTCACCTTGAAGAGAGACCCGTATGAGGCGCTTCTATGTAAACCTATACCTTACTTGACCCGTAAACAATGTCAGTTGGCCCAGCATTTGTTTACAGCTACGAAATTGACAATTGCCCGATCCTGGAAGACCTCGTTGCTTAGTTTTGAGGCGGTCAAAAACCGTATGAATGATATTCTAATTAATGAAAAATTTACAGCAATAGTCTCTGATTCTCAAGATAAATTTCTTAAGGTGTGGGATCCCTGGATCTCGAATGTTGCCCCTTCCAGATTTCAGACCACTCTTCTTTCCCTTTAATGCCCCCTGGACGCTCACCCCGCAGGACCCGTTCTCTCTTCCTTTGGAACGTTCGAGGACTTCTTCTCCTGTTGTTTTTATTGCACTATATGCCACTAGGGGGGACTTTTGGTCCCTGTCTAACATTATTTGCTGATAAAATTTATTTGGTCTACAATGTTTTAAGTTTGGCTTACGCCCTATGTTTGCTGCTACCTGTTTCATACGTTCCATTTTTTTTCATATTCAACCATATACCTTGCTTTGATGTATGATTATGCCTTTTCTTAAAATAAAAACTTTTGTACAAGAAAATACCCGTTCTAAATATATGCCCAAATCTTGCGATAGGTTTTGAAGGTATCCAGGTCTCACAGGTATCTCAAAGAGTCACAGGATCGCTACGCGTTTCGCCTGTAGCTTCATCAAGGGATCCTGTTATTGCCAAATCCCGGCCGGGGGGGGGGGGGGAGGGGAAGAATTCCGTATCCCCTGAGGAGAGGGGTGGCATGCAATTGGGGATCAGCATTTTCCAACAGATAGAGATACTTTGGAGGGGGTCTCCATATAACTACCCACTTCATATGGGACTGGAATCTGCTTATTCCAAGCTTATCATTATTGAAAAGTTTGACTGGCTCTTGAAAGACACCCCTGAAGCTGTGATCCTAGAGAGATATTTGTGCTGTGTGCGTTCTTTTTCCTTCTCTCGGCTGAAGTCGGTGTGTCACGGATCCCCCTTGTTTCGCCATCATATGGTTCCGGGTGCTCGATACTCTTTTCTTTTACCAATCTAGTACTTGAGTTCTTCTATAGGGATTATCAGTGGCTACCTTTAAAGTCCCATTTTCCTTCTCTCTTCTTTTTTTGCAAATTATATATTGGGATGTGGTGCCACATTGATTTGAGCCCTGTCTCATATTTTGTTAGGTGAAAAGTCCCCTCCAAAGTGAATTTCGCCACCATTTAGTAATTTAAGTGAAAAGTTCCCTGCAAAGTAAATGTTTCCCACATTTAGTAAGTTAAGTGAAAAGTCCCCTGCAAAGTGAATTTTCCCCGTATTTACTAAGTTAAGGGTTAAGGGAAAAGTCCCTTGCAAAGTGAACCAACTTTAGCCCTCTTGTAAATTATCCACCATGTTTTGTAAATCAGCCACCATGTTTAGATTTACAAAACAACATCCTCCAAGTCTCGCCTGTTCCGTGTCTTCCAGGAAAACCAGCTGTTATCACAAAGCCTCTTGAAGACAAGTCCGTTACTGCTGGAGAAGACATTGTCTTGAAGTGTGAGTTTTCCAGAGAAGAGACAAGCGTGAAATGGACCAAGGACGGCAAAGTGCTGAAGAGGAGCCTGAAATACGAAATTGTTCAAGAAGGTACAGAATCCAGGCTGATTATTCATGAAACATCATCCAAAGATGCCGGAGAATACATCTGTGAGACTGACGATTCCAAGACCAAAGCCGCTGTTCAGATCACAGGTAAGCGTAAATGGTCATGAAGGCAAATCAGAACTCTTTCTTGATTCAAACCTCATAAAGTAGGGAGGGGGGGATTATGGTGTGGGGTAGTTTTTCAGTGTTTTGGCTTGGCCCATTAGTTCCAGTGAAGGGAACTCTTAAGGCGTCAGCATACCAAGACATTTTGGACAATTTCATGCTCCCAACTTTGTGGGAACACTTTGGGGATGCGCAAAAGGGTTAGTAGACTGTGCTCAAAATATAAAAATAGTGCATAACAAAAAAGTGATCACATAATTCCACAAGTAATTGTGAGTCTCTATCAATAATTAAATATCTGTGTGTAATTAAAGTCCAGTTCATAAGTGGAAAAACTTTTCCTTCTCCCTTGTGTTGAATCACCCGTGTAAATGCAGATAGGTGTAGCCTCCACCAGGTACCCTTCACCAGAGCCTTAAACACACAATATCTGCTTACCAGAACAATTTGACCCCTATTACAGGCAGTCAAATCAGACACCAGTGACAAAAGGTCGATCCTCCTTGGGATTCTCCTCACCAGGTTTATATGGGCATATAAGGCAATCAGGCAGGCATGTAGTAAACGGGAGAGACAGCGAAGAAACATCTCATGGTGTAGTAGATTAAAATAAAGTTTATTTTAAACATAGGTAAACGTACAATTCGGTAGTCCACATTAAGCCGGTCAAGCAAAACTCTGGAGCGTTATTCCAGACAGGGGACTGCGTTCCACCTGCGTTCCAGATGCCGGAAATGACGTATAGCGTTCCCAAGTCCCGACGCGTTTCGTCAGCACGCAACTGATGTCCTCAGGGGTCATGTGATCTCATACGTCAGTTCTCTTGTTTATACAACCAAGCTGCGCTGACATCAAATCCAGTTTCATCCCCATAAAGGACCTCCTCAACAGGAAGTAGAATCAGCTCCCTTATATCAGGCTTAAAATAACATGCAGCGCTTTTGATATTAAAATCCACAAAAAATCAATTGGGGAGTAAAAGTTCATAAGAAGTCCACACACATATGAATGAATGGGGAATCCCAGGAACAGAAAGAGTAAAAGTTGTAAGTTGTGAATCCAGAAGCCACCACCAGCAAACACCAGGTGTCCAAGCCTCTTACCGGATCTGACAGACCCCCATTACAGAGATCAGTCAATCGTGCCCAATAAACAATCACTCATGTGGAGCCGATCCCAGATCCAAAAATCTTCCAAGTCAAGCAGCCCAGTCTCAGTGAATGACAGACCTCAGATCAGAGATGTAAAGGGAGACTCCTCATGGTATAGTACATCAGGCTAAGGTTTTATTGAAAGTAAAATTGGCCACTTACACATTATCCAGTAAAACACAGCATGGAACGATATGTATGCAGATCAGTAGCTCTGGACTCCAAAAAGATGGCCGCCAGATCCTCCTCAGCAACAAGCACCACGCCAGCCAAGCTCTGCCTACATGTTTCGTTTTACACAAACGTCATCAGGGGGCGTGGCCGGTGACGCCAATCACAATCTTATATACCAGAGGAGGGAGGGGCGCACAATCACAAACAGGAACAGGAAGCGGAGCGAGCTGCATTCCAGCAGACAGGAAGTGTACGCCCACACACCAGGGACACCCCCAACTATCGCCCACAAATCCAAATAATATAGAATTTATAACAATCCCATAAATAATCCCTGCCCAACTTAGATCCAAATGTAAAAATATATCAAGGATCAAAATATGTGCAGGGGAATTAAAGTGGAGTTCTACCCATTTTTAATAAATTGGATTACATAGATGTATGTAATCCCCTTTAAAATGACTTTTACCAATGGAAAGTTTTTTTTTTTTGTTGCTAGTAAATACCTTATTTTGTGCTTTATTTATCCTCTTCTCACTTCCGGGTCCGGTCGGCGATTACGTCATTCGGCGATTCGCAGTGTGTGCTGGGATGGCATGAAATCTTGCATTATTACACAGGAGATGAGTTGCACTGTGTGCTCCGCCCCGCCTCCTCGCACAGCCTCAATACACTACATACATACAGCTCACTGAGAGGAGGCGGGGTGGAGCACAGCCTCAATACACTACATACATACAGCTCACTGAGAGGAGGCGGGGCGGAGCACAGCCTCAATACACTACATACATACAGCTAACTGAGAGGAGGCGGGGCAGAGCACAGCCTCAATACACTACATACATACAGCTCACTGAGAGGAGGCGGGGCGGAGGCGGGGCGGAGCACAGCCTCAATACACTAAATACATACAGCTCACTGAGAGGAGGCGAGGCGGGGCGGAGGCGGGGCTGAGCACAGCCTCAATACACTACATACATACAGCTCACTGGGGCGGAGGCGGGGCAGAACACGCAGTACAGCTCATCTCCTGTATAATAATGTGAGATTTCATGCCCTGAGATACATCCCAGCACACACTGTGAATCGCCGAATGACATAATCACCGACCGGACCCGGGAGTGAGAAGAGGATAAATAAAGCACAAAATAAGGTATTTACTAGCAACAAAAAAAAAAAAAAAAAACGTTCCATTGGTAAAAGTTGTTTTAAAGGGGATTACATACATCTAAAGTGACTAAAATGGGTGGAACTCCACTTTAAGCATTACATGGATGCCGATGCATAGTAGGACCGTTGCCATCTTGTGGCCACAGAGCTAACTGAACAACAATGCTGTAATCCTAAAGAACAGACATAATAACATAAAATAAATTATACAAATCTAATACATAAAAGTTAAAACCACATATAAAAAGGAGAATAAGAAAATATGCTAAGAAAATATAAAAATTGATTGGAAAATAAATAAACAAATAAATAATTACCAATCAGATTAATGGAAGATTTATGCATTATTGATAAAAGCATTAACGTCCCATTCGATGTTTAAACCGAATGGGAGATAAGTTCTGGCATTAAAGATCCAGCCGGTCTCCAACTTGGAAACTCCCCTAATTTTATTACTCCCCCTCCAACAACCAGAATATTTATCAATCCCCAGGAATAAAGTGCCTTCAGAGCCCGCTCACACTAGCACGACTTGTGAGGCGACTTGTGTAGCCCCAGGTCGCTTGACATAACAAAAGCAATGTTAATCAATCAGTGCCATCTTAATTGGCACTACTGAAGTTTCTCCGACTTCAGAAAAGGGTCCTGTACTACTTTGAGGCGACCTGTGATCCGACTGTCCCATATACTTCAATGGGAGTCGCCTCCTTATCTTAATTGACACGACTTGTTATCAGACTTTCCAGGAAGAAGAAAGAGATTAGCCAGGCATTCCCCACAGTCAAAGTCACCTGTCTCTTCAAAGTAGTGCACAAGTCTCTTCCAAGTCTCTTCCAAGTCTTTAAACAAGTCTTTTCAAGTCACGGGGCGACTTTCTGGTCATGGTAGTGTGAACCGGCTCTAAGGGTTTCGTCCGTGGCATTGATCATAATGCCTTGAGACGCTGTGCTTGGGGCAGCCATTATTAATATTCGTGATGTGTTCTATCAGACGTATATGCAGCATCCTGATAGTGCGCCCAATGTATTCAAGCCCACGTGGGCACCTTATCAGGTACACTACATATTGATGAGATGAAAGGGTTGATTTTAAAAGTATGGTGGGTGGAATTAGACTGAAAATTATCCACCCTTCTCCCTTTTTCTGTGTTGATCTTGCACACTGCACATCTCCTGCATGGGTAGAAACCTCCCCTTGTCTGAAAGAAAGAAATGGTATTTGGTGGATCCACCACTGTGACGGGAGTCACTTTGGTTGGAGGTCCTGTGGAACTCAGCTTACCTTAGAGGGGTTGGGAAAACCCTCTCTCTGCCCCCTAGGCTCCTCTTATGTGTAAGTCCCCCTGTGTCTATCAGGGGCACAGGGTGACCAAGAACCCGTGTTGGGTCTGCACTAACCAGACTCACTGTAAAACCACACGGGACTCAGCATTTGGTGTTATCCCGGCTATCCTGGGTTCTGTATGTGTGGTTTGTGTTGAACCTATGACAGCAATATTTAAGAACAATATTCCTCAAAGAAATATATAAATATGAACAATTTCAGACTGTTATAATATTGGAAATGGTGTCCCATAGACCTCTGCTAGAAAGGTTGAGATGGGGTGGGGTTTGTTATGGTTAAGTACCTGCATTCCTTTCTTCTATTGTTCGTCTGTCTGCCTTAAGATCAACCTATTATGGGATGTACATGTGTATGTGTATTAGCTTCTAGAGGGGAGGGGGGATTTCTCCAGCAGCCCTTCCTTAAAGACTGTCTACTGTTGGAAAGTTGAATACACCTGTGTGTCATGTTACAGAATGTAATTCCCCGCCCAGTGTGTTGTTATTATGCAAAGAGGGGGAGGGGGGATTGTCCTCTGAGTTTTTATCTTTTGTGCCTGTGTTCAATAAAGTGGGAGTTGCTTTCAGAGACAAACAAGCTAAGTTCAGGCTAGTTTTTGTATGTAGGGCGGCTGGAATATCTCCATCTATGTCCAGACTGGAGGAAGCCACATACTGACGGAAGACCACAAGTACGGTGTGGGTCGACAGCTCCGTTACACTGGTTGGCAGCGGTGGGATGCTTCCTGCAGTCTGGGACATCCAAACCTCCACCGGGATCCAAGGTCCGGATAACAGAAGAGGAGAGGTACAGATATCAGCTGCCATGGAAGAGGAATTCGGAAGGAGGTTGCAGATACAGCACAGGGGACCGGTGTCAGAGAAGGTCCTGCTAGGATGTTATGATTCAATCCGCTTTGAACTCTGGAAGGAAACGCTAGCTTGTGAGCAGCGACACCAGGGAAAAATCCTCCCCTCCATCCAGGAAAGGTACTGGTCGCAGTATGGATTGTGGGTGCTGGTTTTGGGAGATACACCGCACAAGGAATGGAAAGCTGAATTAAGCAGGCTTGTCCAGGAGGAGATGCGATTGGATGAGAGGTACAGAGCTCTACGCTGGTATGTAACCCAAGTGTGCCCATGGACAGCGGACGACAGCCCAACAGAAGGCTTTGGCTATGGCGGCCTGGGACTGCCATTAGAGAAGTGGTCAGAGGACCCTAACTTTGGGAGCGATTTGGAGTGGCGATTAGTGGAAATTATGGATTCCAGAGAAAAGATCCTGAACATCTCGGAAGTGCTCTGGGCACTGGAAGATATGGAATTTCTGGCCATTCAGGAATGGGAGCTGGAGATCGCCTACAGACTGCTGCTAGACTCTGCTCAGCACCAGCCAGTGTTACTGGGAGAGGAGATTGTAGGTCTCTCGTCCCAGCAGCAGCCAACAGCACTGGTAATGGAGACAGTAAGTCCCACTACCCAGCTCCAGCCAGTGTTACCGGGAGAGGAGATTGTAGGACCCTCGTCCCAGCAGCAGCAAACAGCACTGGAAGTGGAGACGGTCGGTCCCCCTACCCAGCACCGGCCAGTGTTATCAGAAGAGGAGAGGTACAGATATCAGCTGCCATGGAAGAGGAATTCGGAAGGAGGTTGCGAGAGATGCGGATACAGGACAGGAGACACAGTTTCGGCGGATGTGCTCAGCTGGGGTACAAAGATCCGTTACAACCACATTTGGGGCTACCTGTAGTCTAACGGGGGGAACTCCTCTAAAAAACCACAGGAGGGACAATCCGGAAGAATGGGACCCAATATTCCATCATTCCGGAGCACATGCCAGTGCTTATTAATGATCTTTTTGACAGAGAAGTGCTGCAAAGAATAAGTGGAAAAAAAGGCATATTTGAAAGCCTCATTCCTCTCAGCTTGTACCTTCGGTGCCAATAGATCTTCCCTATCTCTCTGTTCAGCCGGAACAATGGCATTATTGATCACATCACTGTCATACCCCTTCTCAAGAAATCTCTCCTTAAGGACAGAGGCTTCCAATCGGAAATCATATATCAGGACTGAGAATCCAATAGGGCAAGATATGAATTGTCCCTATTGAAGATTAGGTTCAATCTGAATAGATAGTATAAAATATGCAAATGCAAAGGGTCCAAATAGTACCGGGAAACTTCTAAATTCCCTTTTCCATTTGATAAATATCTTCTATTTGTTGTTATGGTCAAGTGGGAATATGTTGCCCTCTAGTGGTGAATTATTTAAACAAGAGCTAGATTCGATGTCGCAAGATTAACAATCATAATAAATATTGACATTAGTAAAATTTAATATGGATACAATCAAATATTAATAAAAACTTCCAAAAAATTTTTTTAACACCAATATAAATTATCAAATTGGCTGATATTTTTTTAAAATTGAATATTTAATGACCATTCATTTAATATTATTTTTTTATTATAATATTTTTTGGAAATGAAAGAAAAATAAAAATTAATAACATAGCATCTCAATAATTGGAAATAAATCTATTGAGATCTATGTCTATATTCATGCCTGAGGGGTACAGCGTATTCATTCTATATGTCCACTCAGTTTCGTTTCTGGAAATTTTCTGAGTCATATTACCCCCCCCCCCCCCTCCAATGGGGTTCTATCCTATCAATTCCACAGAAAGTCAAACCAACCAGTTTGGGGATGGCCCCTTCCTGTTCCAACATGACTGCACACCAGTGCACAAAGCAAGGTCCATAAAGACATGGATGAGCGAGTTTGGGGTGGAGGAACTTGACTGGCCTGACCTCAACCCAATAGAACACTGCAGAAGGAATAAGCGGCAAAATGGTACGCCAATATGGCCCAAAAACATAAAAATAATTTAAAAGAAAAAACAAAGATAAAAAAAAAAATAAAATTATTAATTTGAATGGTTATATTATTGTGGGGAGAGCGATTAGTATTAATAGAAATATGACGATTGACTTTCAAATTATTAAAACGAATCAACAGAATATATATATATATATATATATATATAAATATATATATTATAGTTACCCTTTTTTTAAATGGCTGCTAACAGACTCTCCTAAGATGACTGCCCTTTACTAGTTGTAATTGCCTTCCCATAGGGCATCTTGCTATGTGGGAGTTGTGTCCTGGTGTCACTGAAGTGTCAGATGATGCTTTTCTGATGATGTTACGCCGAGTAAATAGATACCTAACATGGCATGCTTTAAAATTGCGCACGTTCGTGGAATTGCGGCAAACTACAATATTTAAAAATCTCCATAGGCGACGCTTTAAAATTTTTTACAGGTTACCAGTTTAGAGTTACAGAGGGGGTCTTGCGATAGAATCGTTGCTCTCTTCATAACGTTCGTGGCGATACCTCACATTGGTGGTCTGAACCGCATTTAAAAAAGTAACTTACACCCTTATTATTATTTTTATTTTTTTACACTGTCCCTTTAATTTTCTTTTTGATCATTTTTATTCCTGTCACAAGAAATGTAAACATCCCTTTAATAGAAATCGGAGATGACAGGTCCTCTTTATGGAGACATCTGGGGTCTATAATAGGTGTCAATTAACCACTTCTGGACCGGAAGGTTTTCCCCCTTAATGACCAGGCCATTTTTTTGCGATTCAGCACTGCGTTACTTTAACGGACAATTACGCAGTTGTGCGACGCTGTACCCAAATAAAATTGATGACCTTTTTTTCCCCACAAACAGAGCTTTCTTTTGGTGTTATTTGATCACCTCTGCGATTTTTATTTTTTGCGCTACAAACACAAAAAGAGCGACAATTCTGAAAAAAAAAAATTTCATTTTCTGTTACATAACATTCTCAAAAAAAAAAAAAAATCAAAATTACAATTTTTTAACATTTTAGGCCAATTTGTTTTCTGCTACATATTTTGGTAAAAAAAAAAAAAAAAAATCGCAAGAAGCACATAAACAAAAAAATAGCGACAATTCTGAAAAAAGAAAAACAATATTTTTTACTTTCTGCTATATAACATTCCCAAAAATCAAGAAAAACAAATGTAAAAATCTAATTTTTTCATCCTTTTAGGCCAGTTTGTATTCTGCTACATATTTATGGTAAAAAAAATCCCAATAAGCGTATATTGATTGGTTTGCGCAAAAGTTATCACGTCTACAATCTAGGGGAAAGATTTACGTCTTTTTTATTTATTTATTTATTTTACTAGTAATGGCGGCGATCTGCGATTTTTAGCGGGACTGCGACATTGCTGTGGACAGATCAAACCCCTAACTGACATTTTTGACACTTTGGGGGGGACCAGTGACATTACTACAGTAATCAGTAACAATATGCACTGTCAATGTACTAAAGACACTGGCAGGGAAGGGGTTGACCCAGGGACGATCAAGGGGTTAAAGTGGAAGTAAACTCTCCTATCGTTTTCAGCCAAGGGAGCTGTCATCTTGGCCTCCGTTTAATTTTCAGCTGCCATGATGCTTCACATGTGACCAGTTATGACACCGATCATTGGATGGTTTGACAGTTTGGTTGAGAGCACATCCAATGTGACAGTTAGCATTTCCGGCATGCCGAGAATGTAACTGTTTTTTTTAAACTATTATACCCTTGGGTTTACTTCCACTTTAAGTGTGAGCCTAGGGGGTGTTTTCTAACTGTGAGGGGGAGGGACTTTTGGAATCAACACAGAGACCTGTGTTCCTAAATAGAAGGATCACAGGCGCTCTGTGTTCATTCCAGAAAGTGATATGTATTTTATGATATAAGAGTGCGGTTCCTCTGTTCCTTTTCATTTGGATTAATTTTGATTTGCTGTCTAACAGAAAAACCCAATCGATTCACCAAAGAGATTTCTGATGTCAAGGCTGAGGAAGGGGAGGAGGCCATATTTATCTGTGAGACTGAGAAAAATGCTGCCACCGTAAAATGGAGGAAAGGAATCTCTGAACTGAAGGCGTCTAAGAAATTTGAGATGACTCAAAAGGGCAACGTCCTCAGCCTGACTGTGAACGACTTGGAGAAGAGTGACAGTGACACCTACATATGTGACATTGGGGATGCCCAGACTAAGGCCTCTCTCACTGTGAAAGGTATGACTAGCCCATACATACTATTCTTTTATGAAACATCATCTTTTGCTGTGTAAAATAAGAACCAAAATACGTCAGGAGGCCTACAAAATTACAATGGTTCAGTATGATTGATGCCTGAGCCATTGACAAACAAAAGAAGCCATGCTTCTACTTTTTCTTTGTATCAATAAAACTTGATTGTACCTTCACAAAGTGAAATTGCAGCACTTTGCTCTCTTCCACACCCTTCCCCTATTTTATGTGTTTCCTCTCAAAGGCCTTAATCATAAACCATTATGATTAAGCCCCTTTTGGGGTGAAGAACGTTGAGGTAGTAGAAGCACAGTCTGAAAGAGAGCAACATACTACAATTTAAAGTGTTAATGAAATATTACTGCCAGTCCCTCTATTCTATCAAAATACAAGGTGTAAATGATTGTATAAAACACAGGTGTCAAACACAAGGCCCATGGGCTGAATCCTGCCCTCCAGGCCATTTGGCCCTTGCACCTCTCCTGCAGCTGCTGCATCTACCTCATCTCTGCCCCCACCTTGTCTCAGCAGACAGCAGCAGAGAGGACAAAACTCCTCTGCCAGATCCTGTGCTTCCCCCTGCAGCTGCTGCATCTCCCTCATCTCTTCCCCCACCTTGTCTCAGCATACGGCAGCAGAGAGGACAGAACTCCTCTTCCTAGATCCTGTGCTTCCCCCTGGAACTTCAAAGAGGAACACCCCCCCCCAACTCCACAGTTGGCAGCAGAGAGGAGGACACCACTCCTCCTACAGATCCTGCACCTCTCTGTGCAGCCGCAGCACCCCCTCCGCTCCACCTCCATTGGTCTCAGCATTCGGCAGACTCTGGCAGCTGACTCCAACCCTCTTGCAGTCCCTGCAGTTGCTGCTTCCTAGCTCTGCCTCCATCTTCTTCCCAGCACATGGTAAAGGGGATGCACTGTGATGTAAGGGAGGGTGGGGGCTCTTGATTTATGATAGTGGTGGTCTACAGACAGAACCGGCCCTCTGAGGGCGACCATAATGCTGATTCGGCCTGCGATGAAATTGAGTTTGACACCCCTGGTATGAAACAATGCCTGTAAATATCTTATCTCAGATCTTTTATGGCCGGTTCATGTGACTTTCAGCTCTCTCCTCCCCTTATCTAAAGGCTAGAGCGGGAGGGGCTGAGATCCCCCTGTATTGGCCGCTCAGCCCCTCCCCCTGTAGCCCTTAGATCAGAGAGAGTGGCTGGAGGTCACATGGCCGGCCATAAACAATGTAAGATAAGGTATTTACAGGCATTGTATTATACAAACATTTACACAGTTTAGGATGGATTGATAGAACAGAGGGACTGATAGAACAGAGGGGCTGGCAGTAATATTTCTTTACCTTTACTGCCAGCTACTAATAGTGGCAGGAGGGGGGAGACGGCTCACACACACAGGAGCTGAGAAGCAGGGAGAGAGGGGGAGAGAGGAGAGCAGTGGGATGATGGAGGCACGTAAACTAACCACGGTAATCAGGGATCAGCAGCCATGGTTACCATGGTCAGCACAATAAGGGGGACAGAGGAATAGGCAGGATCAACCAGGTTTTTTTTACAGCTTAGAGAAGGACAGATTAGACAGCACAAGCACGGTGCTGTTTAGTCTACTATAAAGGAACAGGGTCTCTTTTTTTTTTTTTAAGGGTTACAACCACTTTAACTGTGAATATGTCCAGGTTACAATAAAGGTTTTTAGATATAAAGAAAAAGACCAGGTGGAAGTGCAGCTTCTTCTAATTGGCACTGGAGCGCTGGAGTGATGTGGAGGAACAGAAATAAGCAAGTTGGCACTCGCAACCCGTATGCAGTCCCTAATACCACCAGGAGCGGAAAGCTTCTTCTTCATATATCCGAAGATGTTTGAGCCAGGTGTAGTTTTTCAGCAATGTAAAAAGATAATTTTTTTTGTAAGACTTGTAGGATGCCCTTGAAACTACATTGTCATCAGTGGTGGCTGGTGCTAAACTTTTTTTGGGGGGGGGGCAAACAAACCCCCCCCCCCCCCCAGGTCCGCACTCACCCCTCCAGAGTCGCAGCACCATGGCTTCCCCAGCATCTCTTCTAGGCCAACCCAGTCTTCTTTAGATCCATCTCCTGTCACGATTGGCCGGGAGGAGAAGCTGGAAACCAATAGCGATTATAGATTTGCTAGTGTCACAAGTGGGTACTGCGCCCCGAGCCCAACCTTTTTCAAGCCAATTAGAGCCTCGGGCTCTAATCATGTGCCTAAAAAAACTCACATAGAAACCATCTCCGGCACCCCGCACGCAACCCTGCATGTAAACTGGAAGGGGCGGAGCCCCTTATGGACCTGCCACTCCTGATTGTCATGATGCGCCATCGGTAACTACCAACAATAATGGTAGCAAGGCATGTGTTGTCACAGCAGCTGAAACTGCTGAGGTCTCTTATGTTATAACAGGTCAAACAACTGCATTCGCCACTTTATTTTCCAGTAACAAATTTCATAATTTTGGTGAACTTGAGTTTCGGGAGGGCATGTATATTTTTTTCTTGGAGTGTAGTGATAATGTTTTTTGAGCAATGTCTCTAAACCAGTGTTTCCCAACCTTTGTTCAGTCAGGGCGCCCTTTAAAATTCTGCACAATCTCAAGGCACCCCATTCTAAAATGTAAACAGATAAACTAATCGTTTTTTACAACTCAGCAATATCCACACACGTAGGACACCCAATGTTAGAGGTGATTTATTCTTCCAAAGCAAATACCGTATTTTTCGCCGTATAAGACGCACCGGCATATAAGACGCACCCAATTTTAAAGGAGGAAAATCTAGAAAAAAAAGATTCTGAACCAAATACTGCAGTAAAATATTTTATATCAACAGGTGAGGGTATAGGCATGGCACAGTTGAGGGTATAGGCATGGCACAGGTGGTGCTTTAGGCATGGCACAGGTGGTGCTTTAGGCATGGCACAGGTGGTGGTACAGGCATGGCACAGGTGGTGCTTTATGCATGGCACAGGTGGTGGTACAGGCATGACACAGGTGGTGCTTTAGGCATGGCACAGGTGGTGGTACAGGCATGGCACATATGGTGCTTTAGGCATGGCACAGGTGGTGCTTTAGGCATGGCACAGGTGGTGCTTTAGGAATGGCACAGGTGGTGGTACAGGCATGGCACAGGTCAGCTTCAATCACTTACCTGCTCTCCTGGGCTGCCTGCGAGACGTCCACGGTGCTGCTCCTCTCGTCCTCTTCTTTTGACGGCGGCGGGATTCCTGGAACCGTCCACGGCGCTGCTCCTCTCGTTCTCTTTTGTTTACTTTGACGGAGGCTCTCTCGGTCCGGCGGGAAGGAGATCGGGCGGTGACGGTGCGTGACTGACGCACGCACCGGCACCGCCCCCATTGCGAAGTCAGGACTCAGCAGGCAGCAGGCAAAATGTGTATTTGCCGTATAAGACGCACCAACTTTTCCCCCCCAGTTTTGGGGAAGAAAAAGTGCGTCTTATACGGCGAAAAATACGGTACATCTTTTTCACACTGGTACTGACTAGTATTTATATTATTATACAAGATTTTTATAGCGCCAAGAGTTTACGCAGCGCTTTACAATCTGAGGGTAGACAGTACAACTACAATATACTTAAATACAGTAGGAATCAGAGGGCCCTGCTCATTTGAGCTTACAATCCAAAGACATGCTGGGAGGTTAATTGGCTCCTGTCTAAATTGGCCCTACTATGTGTATGTGTGAATGTGAGTTAGGGACCTTAGATTGTAAGCTCCTTGAGGGTAGGGACTGATGTGAATGTACAATGTATACGTAAATTGACG
The DNA here is from genome assembly GCF_965119305.1 of Pelophylax lessonae. NCBI lineage: Eukaryota > Metazoa > Chordata > Amphibia > Anura > Ranidae > Pelophylax > Pelophylax lessonae. The sequence goes on from NC_138772.1 coordinate 16,805,886, forward strand.
GCGCTATATAAGTACCTGAAATAATAAATATATATATATATATTTAAATATATATAAATATATATATAAAGCGGAGCGGCGTGGCTCTCGTTCTGGGGCTCTGTGCCTGTGGCACTGCTGAGGTGTTATGGAAGCCCAGGTTGCTTTGATAGCGGCCTTCAGCTCGTCTGCATTGTTGGGTCTGGTGTCTCTCATTTTTCTCTTGACAATACCCTACAGGTTCTCTATGGGGTTTAGGTCAGGCAAGGTTGCTGGACAATCAAGCACAGTGATCCCATGATCATGTGACCAGGTATTGGTAGTTTTAGCAGTGAGGGCGGTGCCAAGTCCTCCTGGAAAATGAAATCAGCATCTCCATAAAGCTGGTCAGCAGAGGGAAGCATTAAGTGCTCTAGGTAATCTTGTCGAGGGCTGCACTAATTTTGGACTTGATAAAACACAGTGGACCAACACCAGCAGATGACACGGCTCCCCACTGACTGTGGATACTTCACACTGAACCTCATGCAACTTGGATTCTGTGCCTCTCCACTCCTCCTCCAGACTCTGGGACCTTGGTTTCAAAATAAAATGCAACATTTTACACAGTCAGTGATGATTTGGGGAGCCGTGTCATCTGCTGGTGTTGGTCCACTGTGTTTTATCAAGTCCAAAGTCAGAGCAGCCCTCTACAGGGAAATTCTAGAGCTCTTAATGCTTCCCTCTGCTCACCAGCTTTATGGAGATTCTGATTTCATTTTCCAGCAGGACTTGGCACCGCCCACACTGCCAAAACTACCAATACCTGGTCACATGATCATGGTATCAATGTGCTTGATTGGCCAGAAAACTTGCCTAACCTAAACCCTATAGAGAATCTGTGGGGTATTGTCAAGAGGAAGATGAGAGACACCAGACCCAACAATGTAAACAAGCTGAAGGCCACTATCAAAAAATACCTGGGCTTCCATAACACCTCAGCAGTGCCACAGGCTGATCGCCTCCATGCCACACCGAATTGATGTAGTAATTCATGCAAAAGGAGCCCCGACCAAATATTGAGTGCATACTATACTGTACATGGACAGACTTTTCAGTAAGCCAACATTTCTGTAATAAAAATCCTTTGTTTTATTGTTCTTATGTAATATTCAAATATTCTGAGATACTGAGTTTTGGGGTGTCACTAGCTGTAAGCCATAATCATAAAAATTAAAAGCAAGAAATACTTGAAATATATCACTCTGTGTGTAACACATCTATATAAAGCATGCACTCTACCATGCGTTCCACCGGCCGGATATGATGTCACCAATGGCTATTAGCTGACGCGTTTTGCCCCTCCTCCTGGGCATCCTCAAATTGGTGCTGTTCTCTAATAAGAAATAGAGCACATCACTAATAAGCAGGGCTCTTTTTCTTAGAAAGAAGGTAGCAGAACCCAACCAAGACCCCCCCCCACACACACACACTCCCTTCAAAACACATCAAAAAGTGAGCGTGGTCAAATTTCAGTAACAGCGGGAGGGTCCTTAAGGGACATTAAATACCAGGAGTGCACTACATACAGAGTGCAGAGGGTTTTTTTGGGGGGGGGTTTACACGCAGAGTTCAGGGGTGGGCTACACACAGAGCGAAGAGTTCAACCGTCTTCTACAGCTACCTACCTCTGTATCCCCCATCCACATCCCACTTTCACCCCTCTTTATCTCTTATACCTGTATGCAACCCCCCCCCCCCCCACACACACACACACACACACTGTTCCTATCTTCTCCCCTCTTCCTTAAAAGCTCCACCATCTTCCACATGTCTTACTTTTGTTGCTGTATTAGGTCAAAGCACCCAGCCGATTCTAGTTCCTCCTTGCACACTCCGCCTCTCTCACTTGCAGGGAGATCATCCAGTGAAGGTGTCGGTAACTGCACTGCACCCCATTCACGCATCTCCCTTGTCCCCATCTTGCACTCAGTGGGAGCTGTTTAGGAGATCATATCTGTGGGAGTCGTTGGGAGACAAACTGTCATTTTTAAACACAAAAGCCGGACTTTTGTGTTTACAAGTGATAGCGGTGAGCAGGAAGCAGAGGGCCTGAGCCAGAGGTGGTGGAACTGAGTTCCACCAAGTTCCAGCTGAAAAAAAGCCTTGCTAATAAGACTGCACCATTATTCACTAAATTGAGAAGAAAAGACGTGGATACGGACTATTAACTTATCAATTTTTTTAAATGTTTACTAATTTGTTATATTGAGTACGTGTATGGTTTGTAATTCTGTGTGTATTTATGGTACATTTAAAAGACTAGGTAGTACTCTATGTTAAATTAAATAATCTTATATTAAATTATTATTATATAACTAATACACATGAAGTTTCCTGGAAACTGAGCCCCCAAAAGGACCGAGACCATCATCAGACTAAGAGGGCTTCATACCATCAGAGGTGCCACCCTTTACCTTTACCACCAAAGACCCCCTACCTGTCTGGAGGCCATGACCACTAACCTCTTCAAAAGTATTAAATGAAAGAGGGTGGACAATCAGGACTTTCTAGCTCTGCAGAACATTCTAGAATGGCTGTCCAAAGTCAACCTCATGGAATCAGCCAAGAGCAGCTTCTTTCTACTTATCTACTGACTCCTGCCTTCAAGGTTAGACCTTGAAGATGTGCCACCCTTTACCTTTAACACTAAAGACCCCCTACCTGTCTGGAGGCCATGACCACTAACATTTGCAAAAGTATTAAATGAAAGAGGGTGGACAATCAGGACTTTCTAGCTCTGCAGAACATTCTAGAATGGCGGTCCAAAGTCAACCTCATGGAATCAGCCAAGAGCAGCTTCTTTCTACTTATCTACTGACTCCTGCCTTCAAGGTTAGACCTTGAATATGTGCCACCCTTTACCTTTAACACCAAAGACCCCCTACCTGTCTGGAGGCCATGACCACTAACCTCTGCAAAAGTATTAAATGAAAGAGGGTGGACAATCAGGACTTTCTAGCTCTGCAGAACATTCTAGAATGGCTGTCCAAAGTCAACCTCATGGAATCAGCCAAGAGCAGCTTCTTTCTACTTATCTACTGACTCCTGCCTTCAAGGTTAGACCTTGAAGATGTGCCACCCTTTACCTTTAACACTAAAGACCCCCTACCTGTCTGGAGGCCATGACCACTAACATTTGCAAAAGTATTAAATGAAAGAGGGTGGACAATTAGGACTTTCTAGCTCTGCAGAACATTCTAGAATGGCTGTCCAAAGTCAACCTCATGGAATCAGCCAAGAGCAGCTTCTTTCTACTTATCTACTGACTCCTGCCTTCAAGGTTAGACCTTGAAGATGTGCCACCCTTTACCTTTAACACCAAAGACCCCCTACCTGTCTGGAGGCCATGACCACTAACCTCTGCAAAAGTATTAAATGAAAGAGGGTGGACAATCAGGACTTTCTAGCTCTGCAGAACATTCTAGAATGGCTGTCCAAAGTCAACCTCATGGAATCAGCCAAGAGCAGCTTCTTTCTACTTATCTCCTGACTCCTGCCTTCAAGGTTAGACCTTGAAGATGTGCCACCCTTTACCTTTAACACCAAAAACCCCCTACCTGTCTGGAGGCCATGACCACTAAACTCTGCAAAAGTATTAAATGAAAGAGGGTGACAATCAGGACTTTCTAGCTCTGCTGATACCCTTCCCACCTTACATGCTCAGAACTTCCCACCTTACATGCTCAGAACTTTCTAGAATGGCTGTCCAAAGTCAACCTTTTGGAATCAGCCAACAGCAGCTTCTTTCTACTTATCTACTGACTCCTGCCTTCAAGGTTAGACCCGTCCCACCTTACATGCTCACGCTACACTCCTTAGCCCTTTCCTTGGCCCAGGTTGATTACTCCAGATATATAGTCTGTACGTCAAGATCTGCTTTTTCCCGAGACTCGTGATTTCAATTTTACTAGCTTGCCTATTCTCACTAGAGCAACATTTAAAAAATTCATGTTGTCGCGTAAATGTCTTTGTCCGGGCCGGCTGTCTTGTTGTATTGTGTTGTATTGTTGTATTGATTTTGTTGTATGCACTCACACCAACTGAGGAGGACATCAAAGCTTTTCAGTAAGAATAATGAAGAGTTCTGAAGAATATCCAGTTTGCCAAAATTCATCGGTCTCTCAGACTTTCTCATGCCGGATCTCGGTTTTCTCACCTTCTGTATTCATTTTAGGCCAAAAAGTTCTCATAGTAGAAGATCTGGAAGATGTTGAAGTATATGAAGGGGAAACTGCAACTTTTAAATGTAGAATCTCACCAGCAAACTATGGGAAAGTGCACTGGTTCCTGGACAAAACCCCGTTACATACCAACAAAGTCAATGAAGTTCAATCACTTCCAGGGGGCTATCACACACTGTCGCTAAGCCAGCTGGGGGTCAAGGATTCTGGCATGGTCACATTTGAAGCTGGGGATCAAAAAACATCTGTAAAACTTTTAGTGAAAGGTAACAGTAGGGGAATGCATGGTCTAGATCAATTTAATAGAGGATGAGCGAAAGTTTAAATTCTAATTAAAAATCAATATCACCAATTGTGCTTTGAAAAACATAATTGTTTTAAATGTAATTGTATTTAAATATTTAATATCGCTAACTGTTGTTTACAAATATCTAAATTTACAAAATACAGTGCCTTGCAAAAGTATTCGGCCCCCTTGCACTTTTCAACCTTTTGCCACATTTCAGGCTTCAAATATAAAGATATAAAACTGTAATTTTTTGTGAAGAATCAACAAGTGGGACACAATCATGAAGTGGAACGAAATTTATTGGATATTTCAAACTTTTTTAACAAATAAAAAACTGAAAAATTGGGCGTGCAAAATTATTCAGCCCCCTTAAGTTAATACTTTGTAGCGCCACCTTTTGCTGCAATTACAGCTGTAAGTCGCTTGGGGTATGTCTCTATCAGTTTTGCACATCGAGAGACTGAAATGTTTGCCCATTCCTCCTTGCAAAACAGCTCGAGCTCAGTGAGGTTGGATGGAGAGCGTTTGTGAACAGCAGTTTTCAGTTCTTTCCACAGATTCTCGATTGGATTCAGGTCTGGACTTTGACTTGGCCATTCTAACACCTGGATATGTTTATTTGTGAACCATTCCATTGTAGATTTTGCTTTATGTTTTGGATCATTGTCTTGTTGGAAGACAAATCTCCATCCCAGTCTCAGGTCTTTTGCAGACTCCATCAGGTTTTCTTCCAGAATGGTCCTGTATTTGGCTCCATCCATCTTCCCATCAATTTTAACCATCTTCCCTGTCCCTGCTGAAGAAAAGCAGGCCCAAACCATGATGCTGCCACCACCATGTTTGACAGTGGGGATGGTGTGTTCAGGGTGATGAGCTGTGTTGCTTTCACGCCAAACATAACGTTTTGCATTGTTGCCAAAAAGTTCGATTTTGGTTTCATCTCACCAGAGCACCTTCTTCCACATGTTTGGTGTGTCTCCCAGGTGGCTTGTGGCAAACTTTAAACAACACTTTTTATGGATATCTTTAAGAAATGTCTTTCTTCTTGCCACTCTTCCATAAAGGCCAGATTTGTGCAGTATACGACTGATTGTTGTCCTATGGACAGAGTCTCCCACCTCAGCTGTAGATCTCTGCAGTTCATCCAGAGTGATCATGGGCCTCTTGGCTGCATCTCTGATCAGTCTTCTCCTTGTATGAGCTGAAAGTTTAGAGGGACGGCTAGGTCTTCATAGATTTGCAATGGTCTGATACTCCTTCCATTTCAATATTATATCTTGCACAGTGCTCCTTGGGATGTTTAAAGCTTGGGAAATCTTTTTGTATCCAAATCCGGCTTTAATCTTCTCCACAACAGTATCTCGGACCTGCCTGGTGTGTTCCTTGTTCTTCATGATGCTCTCTGCGCTTTAAACGGACCTCTGAGACTATGACAGTGCAGGTGCATTTATACGGAGACTTGATTACACACAGGTGGATTCTATTTATCATCATTAGTCATTTAGGTCAACATTGGATCATTCAGAGATCCTCACTGAACTTCTGGAGAGAGTTTGCTGCACTGAAAGTAAAGGGGCTGAATAATTTTGCACGCCCAATTTTTCAGTTTTTTATTTGTTAACGAAGTTTGAAATATCCAATAAATTTCGTTCCACTTCATGATTGTGTCCCACTTGTTGTTAATTCTTCACAAAAAATTACAGTTTTATATCTTTATGTTTGAAGCCTGAAATGTGGCAAAAGGTCGAAAAGTTCAAGGGGGCCGAATACTTTTGCAATGCACTGTAACTTAAAAAAAATAACTTTGTCAAATTTGCCAAAATTTTTAGGAATGCGTCAAATCCAGGAATTTTTTTCAACTCCTTTATCCCAAAGTGGATTTTTGCCAGGAGAAATGAAACAGCTAAGGTTTAATTTTCCAGAAACATCTTATGACTTCAGAAAAAAGGATGTAAAGATAAAAATATCTTATTTAGAATTTACATTTTGATAATTATTTTTATAAAGATTTAGTGCCCCAATCTTTCCTAAAACTATGAATTTGGTGCATCCCAAAAAATTCTGCTTTATACAAAAAAAAAAAATGTTTTATTTTAATGTTATTCTACAGCTAACTGTTGTTTCCAAATATCCAGATTTACAAAATTGACTTTTTATTATTTTAAAATTGTTTAAAATTTTAAAATTATGGAAATTTGTAATTATGTTAAAATAGTTTTTAAAAAGTTGCTGTGTCAAATTTGATTATGCTACGTATCAACATTTTCAAGAATGCATCAAATCCAGGATTTGTTTTCAGTTTATTTAATCCCAAAGGGATTTTTGCCAGGAATTATGAAACCTTTAAGACTTAATTTCCAGAGACATCTTATAGCTTTAAAAAAAGATTTAGAGATAAACATAACATTTCGAATTGAAAATTTGAAAATTCTTTTTTTTTAATAAAGAGATGTTTTTTTTTTTATAGAATAAATCCAGGAATTGTTTTCAGTTTATTTAATTCCAAGTGGATTTTTGCCAGGAGTTATGAAACATTTAAGACTTAATTCCCTGATACATTTTATAGCTTTTAAAAAAGATTTAGAGATATAAACATAATATTTCGAATTGAACAATTGAAAATGCTTTTTTGTTAATAAAGAGATTTTTTTTATAGAATAAATATTTAGTGGCCTGACAGATCATAAAATTTGAATTTTGTGCATCCCCAGAAAACTCTACCATAAGAAAAAAAAAAAGATAAAAAATCTGAAGTTTTATTTTAATGTTATTTTAGAGAAACCTTCCATCGCCAATTTGGAAGTATCTCAGGGGAAAAGTGCAACAATTACTTACAAAACCTTAAAACCCAATGAGCCCATTTCCTGGTATAAGGATTTACAAAATTGCCTTTTTGTTGTTATTTTAAAATTGTTTAAAATGTTAAAATTATGGAAAATTGTAATTATGTTAAAATCGTTTTTAAAAAGTTGCTGTGTCAAATTTGATTATGCTACGTATCAAATTTTTCAAGAATGCATCAAATCCAGTATTTGTTTTCAGTTTAATCCTAAATGGATTTTTGCCAGGAGTTATGAAACATTTAAGACTTAATTTCCAGGGACATCTTTATAGCTTTAAAAAAAGATTTAGAGATATAAACATATTTTGAATTGAACATTAGAAAATGCTTTTAAAGTTAATAATGAGATTTTTTTTTTTAATAGAATAAATCCAGGATTTGTTTTCAGTTTATTTAATCCCAAGTGGATTTTTGCCAGGATTTATGAAACCTTTAACACTTAATTTACAGAGACATCTTATAACTTTAAAAAAAGATTGAGAGATATAAACATCATATTTCAAATTGAACATTAGAAAATGCTTTTAATTTAATAAAGAGATTTTCTTTTTTTTTATAGAATAAATCTAGGATTTGTTTTCAGTTTATTTAATCCCAAGTGAATTTTTGCCAGGAGTTATGAAACATTTAAGACCTAATTTCTAGAGATATCTTATAGCTTTAAAAAATATTTCGAGATATAAACATAATATTTCGAATTGAACATTTGAAAATGATTTTAAGTTAATAAAGAGATTTTTTTTTTATAGAATAAATCCAGGAATTGTTTTCAGTTTATTTAATCCCAAGTGGATTTTTGCCCGGAGTTGTGAAACATTTAAGACTTAATTTCCAGATACATTTTATAGCTTTAAAAAAAATATTTAGAGATATAAACATAATATTTT